>NC_134405.1:232307535-232617178 GCF_038048845.1 Mixophyes fleayi
CCATTACCTCCTGTATCTAGTACCTCTTGTGTATCGGTCCACAGACTATTGCATCCTGCCTCTCATTTCCACTGTCTAGTGGTAAAGTCTCAGCAGATCATCGCAACTTTTTCCTTCTGTGTATCTGTCTACAGACTACCGCACCTGTGTGTCTTCTCCACTCTCTAGTGGTAATGCTCAGCAGACCGCTGCACCCTGTCTCCAGTGTCACCTGTGTATAGGTCCACAGACTATTGAACCTTGTGTGCTATCTCCACTGTACAGTGGTAACGTTCCGCATGCTATCATATTCTGGGACCAGTTACAGACTGATCGCTCTGCTCCATTCAATTATTGTGCTATCTCTAGATATCTCTCAGTTATTCTATTCTCCACGATCTCATTGGGTACTATACTAGAGGGCCGCAGTGCAGAAGCCACAAAGTTCAAATCTCCTTGCGGGGATCCCTGTCAAAAATTATCTGCATTGTTAGATTTCGCGCCTCTTCGGGCAGTAGCATCAATCCCAACAGATCAAAGAAGATCCAAATAACTGGACCGTGACAGGATGGCAGACTATCTTTGCTGGTGTGGGAGGTGGTGTGGTAAGTGTCTGCAAGCTTACGTTCTTTTATATTTACTTATTTCTTCATTTTATTTCACAACTTAATCTGGTAACACTGACATTTTTGCTCACCCTTGTAAAAATTGAGGGCAATGCATACATAATGTTATTGTTGCACTTTAACATTTTTTATGCTGTTTATTTTTAATCAAATGATATAATGTAAATCTTTGTTTTATAAATAACATTTTATATTGCAGGTACTTTACACTGATTCATATCCTAAAACTCAGACATAAATACAACATCTGTGTATGTTTTAATTGAATATACAAAGCTTTATTTTAGTAGCATACTGCCATAAATATATTTGCTTGTATGTGGTTGAATAGAAAATGAAATGACGGAATTACGGAAGATCATTCTAATGTACTTCCCTAAATTCTATCTATATTATCTGAGGTCTGTCCAGCTGGACCATAATAATGAGACACAGAATATTAACAGGTGAATTAAGTTTACCTAAATATCACAAGTGGTGAAAAAGATCACCTGGAAAGAGTTGGTTACTGAGGCACTCCAGTCTCTTAGGAGATATAAAACCAAAGTTTATTAAGAATTATATTAAATTCAAATGACCAGGTATCAATGAGGTCGACAAATTAATATTAAAATAAAGAAAAGTGATAAAGAATGGAAAATAAGTGGTAAAGATAAATAAAAGGACCCTTCTGGGAGGCCAGTTAGTGAGTTTATTATAGCAATTAGTGTTATTGTCTATGCATAGAGATTAGTATCAGAGGAAACTACACTACCTAGGAGTGTAGCACGTTCGCGGCTAAACTCCTAAGTTGTGTAGTTTCCTCTGATGCTAATCTCTATACATAGACTCTATAGTTAGAAATGATCATCTAAGAACAAATTCAAGTACTATGGGACTACTTAATGCTTAGCACCAGGGCATGATGATAATAGCGCAGTGCCCTGAAGGGGACTCTCTTGCTAACAGACACTAATATTAGTGAGGCTATTTAGTGCTGAGTATTAGTGAACTTTGACACTAATAGATATATCCCCAAGGAGACCTATTTGTGTCACAGATTATTCCTTTTATCACTGGTCTTTCTATGCATCATATCAATGTTAAATAGAATCTGGGGGCCTGATTCATTAAGGATCTTAACATGAGAAACTTCTTATTTCAGTCTCCTGGACAAAACCATGTTACAAAGCAAGGGGTGCAAATTAGTATTCTGTTTTGCACATAAGTTAAATACTGACTGTTTTTTTCATGTAGCACACAAATACTTGATAGCTTATTAGTACACTGAAATTTAAAGTTGATATTTGTGTGCTACATGAAAAAACAGTCAGTATTTAACTTATGTGCAAAACAGAATACTAATTTGCACCCCTTGCATTGTAACATGGTTTTGTCCAGGAGGCTGAAATAAGAAGTTTCTTAAGTTAAGATTCTTAATGAATCAGGCCCTGAGTGTGTTTTATAAACAATTGCCATGCTAATAGGCAGCATAACAAGTGCCATGCTAATAGGCTTTATGATTAAGGAACACTCCTTTTCCTATTTTCAAACTATTTGATACTTGAATGGTCCCAGAACCTTGAATTTTAATAGCGCATATAACTATAGGGACTGCAGTTACCTCACTTTGGAGTGGACACAGTGTAATAATGAGAGCTGACACAATGTATCGATGAACATGTGAAATAAATACAAACAAACTTTTGTTTCCTCAAATAAAGTGATACATTGCCTATATCAATGAATATTTTTTCCATACAATAATAACACTAATTGCTGTAATAAACTCACTAACCGGCCTCCCGGAAGGGTCCTTTTATTTTTCTTTACCACTTATTTTCCATTCTTTAGCACTTTTTTTTATTTTAATATTAATTTACCGACCTCATTGATACTTGGTCATTTGAATTTAATATAACTCTAAATAAACTTTGGTTTTATATCTCCTAAGGGACTGGAGTGCCTCACTAACCAACTCTTTCCAGGTGATCTTTTTCACCACTTGTGATATTTAGTTACAGTCTTTAGTTGGGAGAGCTCCTCCCCTCCTATCCAACCTCTTAATTTTTCTGAGGTAGAAGTAATGAGGAAGCCGTAACCCTAGAGCGAGATGGGATTATCCTTTTTTTCTATGTATACAAATTAAGTTTACCGTCAGCAGTCTGGATCATTTCAGAAAAATGAGTCTTGCGAAATTGATGCAATTCCTCTTGTAGCCAGATTGTGCCCTCAATTAGCACAGTATTCTTGCAGAATAGCTGGGACCAATATCAAATGCTGCTTGTGAGTACCATGGCACAGGTGGACTTTCTGTAGTACTCCTTTTCGTTGTGGAGGAAAACCGACACCACAGAAAGTCCACCTTTGCCACGGTACTCCCCAGCATAAATAGGAATGTAACTACAACTGCCACAGATGTTTTAGTGTTAGGCTGAAACAGAAAAAATGGTTTATGTCCCCATGGACACTATGCTTGCCCTGTTTGATCATTTAGGTCACCTGGGAGAAGCAGGGATTCCAGTGTTTGTTTTTATATAAGTTAAAGTGTCTTAGGACAGGAATACCTAAATTACAGACATTAAGGTAATCTCCCATATTTTGGGTTTGATTTCTCCATTTCTGGTATATAGCTTTCTAGGTTTGACTATGGGGCATCTTGTGACATGACAGATTTGAGATATTAACATTCCTTTTGGTTTCATATGGAGTAGGCATAACCATGGCAGTGACAGTTTTATGGTTTTCTCAAAATTTTCTTTATGAGAGTTTACACTTTCCAAAGGTTCTGAATATATATATAGCTGATCACCAAATATGAATAGTATTTCCTTCTTTACAATAATGTCTGTTACAGGTGATGGGGAATGAAATATGTGATGAACTTTTTTTGGATTTAGGGTTTAGTCGAAAAATACATTGAGTGTGAGCTTTGTTTCTCTGCTATTATTATTTTCCTTTATTTTTATGGATCCACAAGGTTTCCGCAGCGCCATACAGAATACATACAGTTGACCACACAGGGTAAACAGTACAGAACAATGAAAAAGTAAAACCAAGACTCCAATAGCTCAAAGTATAGCTAGTACAGTGAAGTTGGAAGAGAAGAGATGGTATAGACAGGAGGGAATAGGGCCCTGTTCGTAAGAGCTTACATACTAAAGGGAGGGAAAACAGACTGTAGGCACAAGAGGGGAGTCAGCGCAGGAGATCACGCGGAAGAGGAGTGCACATAGGAATGCAGAGGAGAGAGGTGAGCGGATCAAGCATGTATGGATGGTTAGGTGGATGGTTGAAAGGCAATGAGGAACAGATAAGTTTTAAGTTGCACGTTTGAGAGAGCACAGATTAGGAGACTGGCGTGCAAGTCATTCCAGTGTAGGGGGCAGCTCCGGAGATGTGATCAGAGTGGAGGGGAGGCGACAGTGATTCACCGTAGGGAACCGCGTTGAGTATAGAGTGAAGGGGTGCAAGGTGGGAGCGGGGGAGGTTGGTAAGGAGAAGGCTACAGTAATCAAGACAGGAAATGAGTGCATGAATGATGGTTTTGGTGTCATCCCGAGATATGAAGGGCCGGATGCAGGCGATGTTGCATAGTTGGAAACGACAGGATTGAGCAAGAGATTGGATGTGTGGGTTAAAACGAAGTGAGGAATCAAGGGTGACACCTAGACAGCGGAGTTGGAGAACACAAGAGATGGTGGTGTTGTTAACAGTGATGGAGATATCAAGGTGGGATGAAGATTTAGAGGGAGGGAAGATAGTGCGATTTTGGCAATGTTGATTTTAAGAAAGTGTGAGGACATCCAAGAGGAGATGGCAGAAAGGCAGTCAGATACGCGAGAGAAGATGGGGGGATCAGGGTAGAGATGTAAAGTTGAATGTCATCCAAGTAAGGGTGATACTGGAGACCGAAGGAAGTGGGGAGATCACCCAGGGAGGTAGTGTACAGTGAAAAGAGTAGAGGAACACAGCCCTGAGGGACACCAACAGGGAGGGCAGAGAAGGGGATGAAGAACCAGAGGTGGATACAGAGGAGCAGTTGGCGAGGTAAGCAATGGCACACCCAGAGAGGCTGAGAGAAAGAAGGGTCTGCAATAGGAGGGGGTGGTCCACGGTGTCGAAGCTCGCGGAGAGGTCCAGGAGGATGAGCAGGGAGAAGTGACCCCTGGATTTGGCCAAGAGAAGGTCGTTGGTAACTTTGGCCAATGCAGTTTCAGTGGAGAGGGGACGGAAGACGGTTTGGAGAGGATCAAGAAGGGAGTTGTCCAAGAGGTGCCTGGTGAGGCGTTTGTAGACAACCCTCTCAAGTAATTTGGAGGCAAAGGGGAGAAGTGATATGGAGCGGTAGTTAGCGAGTGAGTTTCTTAAGAATGGGGGAGATGAGGGCGTGTTTAAAGGGAGAGAGCACAACGCCAGTGGAGAGTGACAGGTTGTAGACATGAGCAAGGTAGTAATAGGCAGTGAGGAAGAGTGAGCAAAGGAGGTGAGAAGGAATGGGATCCAGGTGGCAGGTAGATGGGATAGAGAAAAGAATGAAGGATTATACTTCTTCACCCGAAGTAGGGTGTCAAGAGCACCAGAGTTGGTTGATGGAGGAAGGTGTATCGATGAGGGTGAACCAAGGAGGAGATGTCAAGTCTGATAGCCTCGCTTTTGGAGGAGAAAAATGAGACAAAGTCGGTAGCGGAAAGGGAGAGCGGGATAGGACGAGGGAGGAAGAGTACATAATTGAATGTGGCAAAGAGGCTGCAGGGACTGGAGATTGCGCCAAGTGAGGGTAGATATAGGGGCGGGAGGTGCTTGGGAGGATGACAGTGAAGGGGAGGAGATGGTGGTCAAAAAGAGGGAAGCCAAGGTCAACGGAGTGACCAAGACAGTGGATGGGGGAAGAGGTCCACTGAGTGAGGCCCAAGGAGGAAGAAAGGACAAGAAGTTTGATGGAGGCAGGGTCAGTGGGGTTCTCAATAGGGATGTTAAAATCCCCTAGTATGATGGAGGGAAGGTCAGAGGAAAGGTAGCAAAGTTGTTAAGAAAAAGGGAAGTGGGGCCAGGAGGGCGATAGATGACAGCGTCACAGAGATGGATGGGAGAGAAGAGATGGATAGAGTGGACTTTGAAGGAGGAGAGGGGGAGGGAAAGCACAGTGGGAATACATATGTATGACCAGTGTAGGTCTTGGGGCATGAAGGTCCCACCGACGGAATGCAACAGTAGGGGTCCATGATATTGGGAAGTTTATCTGATTCAGCATAGGAGGAGGTGTCTGTGTGATGGGCTGGTATAATACAGAAACACTGAGGGGTAAATGTATTATGGTCCGATTTTTTTCAACTCGCCGGAAATCAGCGAGTTTACAGCAAAAATTTAAAGTGGCGCAAAATTTTAGCTGTAAACTCGCCGATTTCCGACGAGTTGAAAAAACTGGACTTTCATACATTTACCCCTGAGTGTAATTTAGGATGAGATCTATTAAGTTTAAAGCTGTGTTTTTTTCAGGTAAAACCGAGGTTTCTGAGCAGGAGCTACCGTTTTATGTTGTTAGGGCCATCACGGCCATCAGCTGCTAAGCCAGGCGCCCTACAAAATGTTAATGTTGAGTGAAGTTGATTATTATAGTATATCTCCCAGAAGTCCCGATTTAGGAGGACTGTCCTGCGGTCTGAACAGCCAGGACTTTTGTTCCGATGCCAGGAATGTTGGGAGGTATGTTGACTTTTAACGGAGAGAGGCTACTGCACACACCTGCCACAGGTGCACATGACAATGCAAAGTATCTAGTGCTTCAGATTCACTAGAGATGGCTTAGGGACATGGACACAATCCATAATGATGTGGTTATGCCCCCTTCTTGCAGTGTCCTGATTCCAATAATCGGAATGTTGGGAGGTATGTTATAATCTTTATGTTCTTACTGATTTGCTCAGTTGTCCCCATTTTATTACTGTGCTTCTCCACTATATATACCCACCGCAAATTTGATTTTTATTCTGTGTCTGTCACCACCTTCTGATGATAAGACCCACTTGGGCATGCGTGACGTGTGTTAAAAGGTTAATCAGCACAAAACCACTTAGTCTGTCTAAAACTGACTAAAACCCCCAAAATATCTGACACTCCCTATTGAAGTTCCAGAACAGAGACTCTTAGGAAGTATTCACTTAAACCCTGACTCATCCTAAAATGCAATCACTACCTAAATTAATTAGAGATATTGTAAACCAAACAAATCCCTGCATAAATGTAACAATATAAAAATCAAGCATATCTGACATGTGGATTGTTTAAGAACACAAAGATATAGTATTATTAAATGGTATGTAATATTCCAAAAAAGCGCAATGCTTATTGGGGAAGGATAAAGGGTAGGGACAATCATCATCATTTATTTAGCACTGTACAGAGAACTGACTCACTTCAGTTCCTGCCCCAATAGAGCTTACAATCTAAATCCCCTAACACATTTTATCAGCATTAGGTTGACCCAGCAGAACTGATATTTTTCCAAATTATTCCATGACTTTTTAAAATTTGCTCCTTGCTCAAACCCCCCTATTTGGTGACCTCATTGAAAGTGGTATGCTGGTATTTGTTTTACAACCAATTGTCTAAAAACAGTTCTGGTAATGGTTTCTAATAATATAGCATATCTCTCTTTTGGAACATAGCAGTTATATGGCATTAATTCATCCAAACCTGCTTTGATTTTCTGAACATATTTATGAAAAATTATTATGTTATATGCATTCCTAGGAGACATACGTCATCTACATATGTTCCTTAGGGGGCATGTATATTTCATTGACACATGTTATGTTGTTACTTTCAGCAGTTACGAAATTAAACAGTGTTTTCTCAAACACAGATTAGGGAAAGTATAGCGTTGATCCATTTTGTTTCCCATAATGATTATACACTAAATTTGAAGTGACTCAAATAGACATTTTACCAATGGTTTCCTTGGAATACTTAACTGGGCACTGTAAAGGATTGATTGCTATTTTATGAGGGCATCTCTAAATATATAATCAAGGTAAGGTTACAGAAAACAGGCCCCTGAAGTATGTCTTTATCAAAATACATTAACCCTGGTTTGCTTACACATAGTGATTTACTGGAAACCATTTTGACTACAGATTTTAGGATAAAGGTCATGACAACATTACCATATTGTTTTATAATTATCCTGATTAGGCTATAATCATGACACACGTCTGTTCTGGCTATTGCCTATATAAATGACTGAATAACTCATATTTTATCATATTTTAACTACAAGAACACTTATGTCCTATTCATTCATAAGAGAGCGACCAAGTCACCGGGCCTTACTAGTAGGATAATCTTTTTATGAATTTCATGCTTTATGTGCTATACAGAAGTTCTACTGTACATTATTAAAATGGTACATGCATTTTGTATAAAATGTACATTCTTTTTTCAAGCTGAGCGTCTCACTTCAGACTGGATGGACTTCCGTAAAATTGAGAAGTATGCAGATCAAGGTAAAAGCAGAACAAAGGAGCTGCTTTGGAGCTGGGCACACAAAAATAAGACTGTCGGCGACCTATTAGTAGTTCTACAGGAAATGGGACTTCAGCGAGCGATCACCTTATTCACAGGTAAAGAAAGTTGATATTTTTGCTTTGATCCACATAACATCCACAAAAAAAGCAACGAGCTGAAATTAAGACGTTTCTTTTTTCTTTCCTTTTGGGAATTCCTTTTTCTCCCCCTGATCTCTCTCAGGTCACTTTGAGCTTCCATGCTCTCATTTTGACAGTGCTCAGCTTAAACGGTTATATGTGCATTCAATGTTATATATTTATAGTCCCCCTGTATGTTGTATATTGCTGCAATAAACAGAGTTAAAAAAAAGAGATGACATAGGTAATCAGGAGTTGTTAGCAATTCAGTCGCCATTTGAGGAGTGGTGTTGATTGTTAGGCTATGTACATAGTGAAGAACTTTCCAACCGACATGTTATCTACAAAGATTTTACCTTCAACAGAATGTCCTATCGCTCGGACGATTAATGCGTATACACTAGTCACTAGATGATTAACGAAAGACCGACCGTCCGAGCAGCAACTTTTCACAGCCATATTGTCATGAGCAAAGATTAGAATTTTGTATACACTGAAACAACTTATGAGGTCCATATGATATCCCTGAGAAATTTAAACATGGGGCAGAGCATGTTCAATAACAACCACACCAAACTTCATAAAAAAGCAAAGGTAACACATTTTCTTCATACATTCGTTAGCACGTGTACGTTCGTTCGCAACATAAACAATTTTTTTCACTAATATGGATACTTTTGAAGGACAACAAGCAACTGCTCTTTTTCTGCTCGCTGTGGCAAGAAGACTGCAAGTACAGACCCACAGGGAAAGAAGCAGAAAGAATAGATATTGTTCGACCAAAGACTGGTTCAAGAGGAGAGACACATTCTCTCATATTTCATCGTCATATCGGAAGAAAGTTCTCAGGGACAAAAGAATGTTGGTAGTCCTTTGCAGGGTGTGGTAGAGAAGATGGAAAAGCTTGACGAATATTTTAAAGAATTAGAGGCAAACATCAGTAAAAAAAAATAATTAAAAAATCTAGAAGGAAAATTCATGGGGATGTTTCAGTTTTTTCAGACGGTTATGCCACAAAGCACTAGCCAGTATAACCATTAAAAAGTCCAATGTTATAGTACTAATAGAAATATGTTGAAACTTTTTTTATTTTTCAACTGTTAATGTTTGCAGCATAATTCAAAAATAAATCTCTTGGATTTAAAATGTGTGGTTTATTCTGTGTATTTTACAAATATATGCATTAAGTAAATAAAGGTTCGATTATAAAATATGTTGAATGTACATGTAAAGAGTTACAGAACAAAGGTGCAAGATGCATTACCGTTTACACAGGTGTATTAATATGCAACCAGACATATATAAAATACACATCTATGGGAAACACAAAAAATGTGTTATATACAAAAATGTATAGAATTATGCAGGCAGACAAATGTAATACACATATTTAACCTTTTATTAATGTGTATTAAAGTTACACATAGCTATAATTAAGGAGTCAGACATAAGCAATATACATATAAATGAAACATTGTTTTTTTTTATAACGCTACACTGACAAAGGTTTCTAATTCGAATAGCAGACATATGCTATATGCATTAATGCAATAGACACCTGCTATTGCTTTACCGCTAGAAGCACCCAATTACCAAATGAGGGACGTGCGGACACCACACCACGTGGGACTGGTACAGGCATCAGAAATTAACATACACACTCACCCAGAGGAGTCGCAGCTCGAGGAATTTTCGGCAGTTGCTCGTGGATCGATTGGAAACTTGTACACACTACATGATTGTTAAGTGGATTGGTCAGAAAATCTTAAACAGTACGACCAACCAAACGAGCCGACAATCGACACTTTGGACACTTTGGAACGACTTTCGACCATCGTGTAACTATACACACTAACCTGACTTCCGACCAAATGGTCGTATGTTGGCCAATTTGCCCGATGATTGAACAAAAATGCTCCAGAGTGTACCTAGCCTTTCAGTGTGCCACTTAACATGAAACTGTGCACAAACCATAGACACAATTATTTAAATTTATCACCTAAACTCTACAGAATTGTTTAAAACAATATATAACAGCAGTCACTCATCTGAGCTGTTGAAAGTCAACAATGCATCCATAGAGCTGGGCTCTAAATGCATGGAACCAGTGTTTATGGAATTATTATATGATGTTTTCAGAGGGGTATATAAAAATATAAGGGAACTTAGATAACTATGGGGGGGGTGGTCAGCTAATAGTGAATACCAGGAATATCACAGTGTAGTCTAAATCCACACTAAACAAAATTATAGCATTATCATGCCCAATATGTTATTTATTATGGATGAACAATTACATTTTGCACCTTAGAATACAGACTTAAGGTCAGGCCAAAAAGGAGTATTTCAATACAGGGCACTCAATGGCTAGAAAAATAAAGCTCAATATTAATAGTGCTTGTAAAGGGCTAACTAAACCCTTCAAGGGCTAGACATGCCACCTCAGTGGATTGGATTGCATCCTCCAGCAGTGGGTTGCATCGGTGATCTCTCTGGCCCAGGGCACTAAAATGTCTAGTTACAGCTCTGCAATAGTAGAAATAACTGTGCTATTTCAAACTGTACAAGCCAGTGGTCGAAGTGAAAATTTAAAAGTAATAGTCTGGATATTTAGAAGTGACTTTATGAAAAATGTAAGGGAAAGGGAATATAAGTGAGTAGAATTTAAAAGTTTTAAAATGAAGACAGTAGGAGAAGTGGCGGTATGACATGCCAACGTGTACACCCCCATTCCCATCACTGGTAAATGCAGTAAGTGAAGAGACAAGTGACAGATTAAGCAAGTGCAAAATCCACATTAAATATTATTTTCTTTTTTTATGTTATCTCATTGAATTCCAGCTCAAACTAAAAATTGACTGATTCTTAAATAACTACAACATGCTTACATGATGATCATAGATGTGTATATACTGAAACAACCTGGGGCAGATTTTACTTGCTGTAAAATTTGAAATGACTGGCTTCTTTTTTGCTGATAGGCTCAGTATGATTGTTATTAATAATGCACAGTTCTTCTATAGAATGTTTTTTGTTTTTGTTAGGGATAATGAAGGTACCACTTCAGTTGTCGGCTCAGACAGTAGAATGGCTAGGCACACATCTAATGGTAGTGGGCTAGTGATCTTTCTTAGTGTCAGTGTCATGTTTACTGGACAGGGGGCGTGGCCACGCCCCCATGGGACTGCCCTAACATGCCCACCCGCAGGACAAACATGTCTCCAGATGGGACAATGGCACAGTGAAATAGGGATATTTGGTGGCATGTGATTTGGTACTATGGGCTATTAAGGACCGTTTCCTAGTATACAGTTACTGGATTTTCTTTATCTGGAAACCAGTTATCCTGAAAGTATCATGAAACAAGAAAGAGAACTCGTTGCCACTGCTCAGTGATAATATCATACACACTGACATGATCACTAAGTGCCTCATCCGGCGAGTAACACTGCTAATTAATTTAATGAGGAGGAAAATGCAAGGGACTGAGTGGGGAAAGACGGGGGACATTTAACTGTAATTTAATATATTTTAGACATGGTGCTCGCTCTAAATTACAGGAAAAAAAACTATCTCTTTTCCAACAATTCATAACTTTATGATAAAATGCAGATATCAATCTTTTGTCACATCTGTCCTGTGGAGTGCAATGTTTGACAGCTTTTAATGACAAACCACTGAATTAATAGCTCACTAATGTGAAATAATGACTGTGGCATAATAATCTTTCATGTTTTAATCTTTTTCCTAGAAATAAATGTCCAACCACATGTCAGCTTTAAGGAGATTAAAGAAGAAACTAACGGCTTCCACAGAGATTTCTTGATTGGAGAAGGACATTTTTATGAAGTTTTCAAAGCAGAAATTAAGAAGCAATCGTGTGTTGTAAAGCTGCTTAAACAGGTAATGTGCAGCATTAGTTTGAGCCACCATTAATAAATTGAGATAAATTGTGCACACTATTATCTCAGTGAGAAGCAATGGGGATAGACACTACACCACGTGCAGTCTATACGCAAGTCAGAGCAGCTTACCCGTGCTTTGGCCAATCAAAGCTGCTCTGATTGGTTACCCATGATCTGTCATTTGCATAGATGCTTCTAGAAGAGCAAATCTCTCATTTTCCAAAATAGCTTTTTTTTAAACATTTTATTACCATAAAAAGAGGGAATCAATAAGACACTGAAGCAATAGATAACAATGAGCAATGAGTAAGTGAGGATATGTGTTTATTTCTAAGTCTCTTAGTTTCTCAGTCTGTTAAGATACATGCAACTCAAAATAACAAGGTATTGCACACAACTCTAGATGATGCCCCAGTGCATGTGCTATTTGCTCTATGGACACTATGCAGTATGCAAATTAAGCATCAACTTATTCATAGGAAGCCACCCTTTATATAGTCCAAGGTGCAGGTCCCTTGCAATTCAGCAGCTACTCAACCATGCAGATGAAGGTCAGGCTGTGCAGCCTTCTATCACCAGCGACACAGTCTATGCAGTTTCACATTTCCAGAGGCTTTTATGCCTGGAGAAGCAAGTGTAGCTGTCCCCTGCTGGAATCAGTAGTTGCTTAACTGGGGGAGGGGTGTATGCCTATGGTGGGGAAACTGTAAGCTCCGGAAGCAGAGACTGTACAGCGCTAAAGAACATATTATTGCAATATAAATGAAAAAGCATCTTGTAAATGTGCCATCTACTGACTATTTTTTTAAGTGAACAAGGTATTAGTAAATACCTACAATTATATATATATATATATATATATATATATATATATATATATATATATGTTATACCTCTTTCACTGCAGAACAGCAAAAACAGAGCCACAATTCCATTGTATGTGTTGTTTAGTAAATCCAGCTCATTTTATATCATGATCACCATGTTTTTCTTTTCTTTGCAGCACTTTTAAATTTCATAATATTATATTTGTGATTGTACTTTAAATGATCAGAACTACATGTATGTGTTTACCTTTCATTTCAAAATTACATCTATGAAGTCATAAATGCATTTCTGTCCCTGCAGAAGAATGAATTGTCAGATCAGAAGCAATTGAACCTATTTCTGACAGAATGGAAAAGTTTACCAAGGTAAGTACTTTTAGTATAACTAGTATAGTAACACTTCCAAAATCGGTATGGCTAGCCATAAGATAAGTCTATGACATGATCACAAAAAGAACTACTTGTGCTTGGCACACACAATGATCCTGCACTTGGCCAGCGCGCACACTAGGACCAATGCCCAATTTGTCCACACACGTATTGACCAACTTGGACAAGAACAACTGACAGCATAATTATGGCCTGTTAAGGCAGTTGGAGTACTATCACACAAAGGGGGAGAATTAATTGCTGGTGATGTGGCGTATGGACATCACAGCACTGTCCAGCTGCGCACATTGCCGGCAATTACTGTAGGAATCTCCGCTCATTTGTCCTCGCATCTCTCTGGGGTGCAAGGAAAAATGAGCAGAGATTCCAGCCATAACATCGACAAGAGGTGTCTCTATGGATGTTTCAGAGACACCTTGTGGCGAATGGAATCTCCCCAAACAGTCCGTTAGCAGTGATCGGGGGTCATCTTCCTGCTATATTTAACAACATAACTGATAATGAACCTTTTGGCGTGTTGGCTTTTAGCTGCACACACTATCCATTGTCTGGTATAAATTATGATATTGCAGCATGTTTGGTCAACATTATTTAATTTTCTTCTTCAAGATTAGTATTCTATTGTGTACTAGCAAAAGTCCCACTATATTGTAATCGCTCTTATGAGCAAACCTTTTGTTTACCCATGGGTTCACATCTGTATGTCTTTTATCTATCTTGTATGCTCCTGCTTTATGATTGCTCCGTTTTCCCCATTGTCCTGCACTGCAGAGCACTGTGGCTCCTTACAAATCAATGACTATAATAATAACAAAAATTAATCAACCCTTTGGACAGTGTCAATAATTGCATGTAGATTTTTCAATGTATTGTGCGTTTGTTTTAGTGCATTGTTTGTTGATCTGTTTTTACTACATTGTTTATGTGCATATGTATTTAATGCTACATATTATCTTTGTATTAGTTTTGTGAAAAAACCAAATAACAGTTTCAGCATGTAATATCAAGTATGTGCAAATCTTTGTGGGGTATTTTATTATGGGTATATTATCATATTTTTTGTGGGCATCGTGGGTTTCTGTGTCATAGCGCTGTGTGTTTGTTTTATTGCGGAGAAGCTTGTTGAGAAGGAGTGTGCCTGGTACTGTCTGGCAGAGATCATACATGTCCCAATTTCTCCCCTCTCTCTCAATGGTTGCCTGTGATGCATGTTGTACAATTTATTATTCCATACCAGAGCTTAACCCCTGATTGGTTGTAATACATACCTATTCAATTGTAATGGATTGTTAAATGTATGTTACGTTGACATTAGTGTTTACTACTGTTTTGTTACGTGGAAGTGCAAAGCTTAAAGTCGATGTCCAACTGCAGAATAACCTCATCTAAGTTGTCCTTAAGTCCATCTATCAGATGGTGGAAACCCTTAACTTAAACCTCACTGTTACTTTAAATATCAACCTTCACCTAATTACAGATTTGTTTTCTATGTCCAGATTTCAACATTCCAACATTCTAGAACTGCTTGGATTTATCACAGAGGAAGGAAAAACCTGCTTGTTGTACCCCTATATGAGTAACGGATCTCTTTTTCACAGAATACACTGTACTGTAAGTTTTTTTTCTTGTAAGATAATTATGTAATTTATTATTAATGATGTAACTTATGTAATTGTAAGTACTATAATTTGATTTGTAAGACTTTATAAAATGTCTACAAGAAGCTGTTCAGCACAATGGATGTCATGTCTATGTACCGTCATTGTATTTTCTCGCTTTTTATAGGGTAACACTCCTGCACTGTCTTGGCAAATACGTTACAATATTCTGCTTGGTGTAGCACGGGCCATACAGTATTTGCATTCCATGGATCCTTATCCAGTTGTATGTGGGAATCTAACCAGGTAAACAGAAATGCATGACACCACCCACCTTCATCTTGTTATTACTGCCGTGTGTCTATAGGCAGTGGTCGGAGTGGAAATTTAGAAGTGGCAGTATGGAAATTTAGAACTAGGGGTATGAAAAATGTAATGTGACTGTAAGTGAATGGAATTTGATAGATTTACAATGAAGGCAGTAGGAGTAGTTAGCGGTATGGCATACCACTGTATGTATACACTTCCACCACTGTTTATAGGCAATTACCTTTATGAACTTTTAATACATGTACATAAAATGCAGTAAACACATTCCCAGTATATACATTTATATGCAAAGTTTGCCTATGTGTGGAGAGAGGCAGAGAATAGCAGACCTAGGGTATATAATCCTTTTCAGAGTGGAAATGCCCGTGCACCCCTCTGCCAAGCAAGGAATTCAGTAGAAGGGATTCTAAATCATCTGCTCTATCACACCAATCTCACCAAGCAATTATGCCTTCTTTATAGTTTGATTCAAAATGAAAAAAAAAGTCACAACCTAAAGATTTATCTACTTATCTGATGAAAGTAGAATTTGTGTCTCTTGCTTTAAAGCAAAAAAACAAGCAAACTATAATACAGCAGAGTACACTGGTTACCTTTTTATGGCAGGTCCCTTTTGATGAGATTCTTTGTATCACCACTTTCCTATTTTACTCACCTGATCTTTCTGGACGTAGCTGTCCAGGTTTACCAGAAGATGTGAGAGATATTCCTCTGTTGAATCACTCTGTATGTCTCTACACTGGCTGCCTGTTTTGTACCGAATCCAATATAAAATACTTTTTCTAACCTACAAGGCCATCCACAAAGCCGCACCAACATACATCTCCTCTCTTGTCTCAAAATACCTCCCAACTCGGCAACTCTGTTCTGCACAAGATCTGCGTCTCTCATCCACACTTATTACATCCTCCCATTCCCGGTTACAGGACTTTTTTCGGGCTGCACCCACTCTATGGAATTCTCTCCCTCGCACAGTAAGACTCTCCTGTGGTCTACAAACTTTCAAGCGTTCTCTGAAAACCTACCTCTTCAGACAAGCTTATAATATTCCTCAGCCACCCTCTTAACCTCACTACCTTTAGCCTGTTACACAATTTCACACAAGACAACTACCCCCTGACCAACATTGTTGTGTGACGGGATCATTTAGCTTATGAGTCACTTTTACCTTTGCAGTCTGGCTGGGCCAAAATGCAAAATGTAGACTTCATGTGTCAATCTCCCATTGTCCCATAGATTGTAAGCTTGCGAGCAGGGCCTTCTCACCTCTTTGTCTGTTTTACCCAGTTTGTTTATTAGTTTATTATGTTTGTCCCCAATTGTAAAGCGCTACGGAATATGTTGGCGCTATATAAATAAATGATGATGATGATGATATCTCATTCCATTTTCAACAAAATTGAGTAAGCTGGCTTATCTCACTTATTTTGCAATAGAACTAACTTGGGATTGATTAATTGTCTAAAGAATAAAGCAAAACGGTGTATGTATTTCTACTGCAAATGTCATTAAACACATTTGAGTGACATTACAAAGTCACACTGGTGTATTGTACAATGTCCACATTTTCCAGTTGCTAGTTCTTATTTCCTATCTTTCAGCAAAAATATATTACTTGATCAGCATTTTCAGCCAAAGCTCTCAGACTTTGCCATGATACATTTGAGGTCTTACCTGATAAATCACAGTCACACCATAAGGATGGATAATGCCACAATGTGGTTCTTGGGATACCTGCCAGAGGAGTACATTCGGAAAGGAGAACTGTCACCGAAAACTGATGTGTACAGCTACGGAATTGTGAGTGTGGGAAGAATTACCTTTAACATTTTGCATTTAAACCAGGACATTCGTTGGAGACATTTACACTTTGCATAACTGTTAAAGAGATGAATGTTCTTGTTAGTGCTTCATTTGTAGAAAAAAATGTAGTAAAGCTCCTACTTGCTAGCTATTAAATACTGTATGCGTATAAATCATACTTGACAACTCTCCCTGAATGTCAGGGAGACTCCCTGAAATAGGGGTGATCTCCCTCACTCCCTGAAGAGTCTGGCATTCTCCCTGCCAGTACAAGACATGGTTGGCTTCGCCATCTGTGGCATGATGACACAGTTCATAAATTGTGTCCTCTGTCCATGTATTGATGCCTATGGAGGTGGCCATTTTCATGGAGACCAAGATTTAATCAAAGACTGACAGGTAAGACAACATGACTTCAGTAATGGAGACAGAAATGTAAAAGACACTTCAGTCTCTAGAGATTCATTAGCTGCATTTCTTTAGCGCATAGTTGCCTACTGTCCCGTGAGACTCATGCATTTCTGGGTAGGGCTTAATGACGCAAATATCCCCTCCCCCTGCTGTAATTGGCCAAAATTGTGACGATCGTTTAGGGGGTGGAGCCAAAATGATGCGATTTGTCAAGCCACGTCCCCACACGCTCACCTCCACTGGGATCTCCCTGAAGCCAAACGAGGAAAAGTTGGCAAGTATGGTGTAAATTGTTTATAGGAGCTTGGTACAAGATTAAATCTAGGGTACATATCTAGAAAATTGGTTAAACTGGCTTCTCTTTTGATGTTGTATCTATGTTTTAGTTGTTAAAATAATATATTAACATTAGTGAATATTTTAATGTTTTATGATTCTCTTAAGGTAACAATGGAAGTTTTAAGTGGCTGTCAAGCTGTACTTAATGAATCCAAATGTGCATATCTGGTAAGTTTCACTGCAGTATTCATTTCTACATATGTTAAATATGATTATTGATATAATCACTTAACGTAATATATCTATTTATGAACTCTTTGGGGCATATTCAATTAGGATTCGCTCCCAGGATTATGCGCAGCTGCACGTATAAAGTGTCATTACAGTACTGCAACATCGCAGATTTCAATGCACACCCCATATGGGTGCACACGGAAATCCACGATTTTGCACTACCGGGACCCTTGCTTCCGCACGTGATCGCGGGCGCAAATCCTAGTTGAATATGCCCCTTTTTGTTAAACAATGGTCTGCTTTTAAGTTGAAGTACTATATTGAAAGAGGCAAGAACACACCTGAAATACACAAGGTACATATAAGCTAATACAAGAATACCTGGACAGACCGCTATGAGGTTCTTCACACTTCAGTGATTACTACATATGGTTTCCTATGTTAATATTTAAATATGTTTACCAGTTGCTTGCTTTGTTAGACTGCAAACAGTGTAGCTATAAAACAAAACAACTTGTTATATGTCATGCTGAATAGAATAGATGTGATAAAATGGGGAGGGGTGTTGGAGCGCATTCAAAACAACATGATAATTGATATGTTTGGAATGTTTGATTAAAATATGAACCAATATCTCATGTTTTCATTTTGCTAGTTACACACAGATAGGCACTGACAAGGATAAGCGCTGACAACAACTGACTTTTTGTTTTGTATACATATATGGGCATTTATATTGCCATGCAGCTGGTACCATATATAATATGGGATATACCCAGGGGAGGGGTGGCAAACCTCAGCCCGGGGGGCAAGACTCGACTCAGCAGCCTATTTTTTAGGAAAAAAAACACAGGTGGCCCAGTGACCCAGCCCAAGGTAGCCCATTATGGGACTGGCCCGAGCATGGGCTTATTTCTTCTCTGGTTTTGTCTTAAATTATTGCCTTATGTTGTCTTAGCAGCTGACCATTAAGCCTATTTAAGGCTCATTTGGGTATGGCTTACAAGCCAGTCCTTCTGTGCCCCTATACCTTGGAGGTGTGCACATCTGATTTTAACTGCATTTTAATGGTGTTTAAAGCGTTGTATGTAGGACCTACATATAATGAGGTGCCCTTTAAAACTGGGACAGAGGCTTAAATGTTTTGATAAAAATATGAACCAATACCTCATGTTTTCATTTTGCTAGATATACACAGATATATAGTGTCACTGTAACACTGACAACTGCCTTTTTGTTTTGCATGAACTTGATATACTGACCTACATGTAATATATTGTTTTCAAACATCATGAGCATTCTGGTAAGCCATGGCCTGCTTTGAAGTTGAAATAAATCATTAGATTCTAGACAAATGCGACATGAATATTATGTGTGTGTTTGTGTGTGTATATGTGTATATATTTGTTTTATAGTTGTTGGGGGTTTTTCTTTTTATAAAGAGAGATATTTTTTGGAGCCAAATGGAGAACAGTGGAAGTGAATCTCTTCAAAGTTTAATGGATATGAAATCCAACAATTGGCCCTTTGGTGTTGCACAACAACTTCTTGGGGTAGCTATTGAAAGTACGACACTGCGTTCCAAACAGAGACCCACTATGGAAGAGGTAAGAGTGAATGCTTTCCTTTTTTAATAATTATATTTATAGTCAAGCCCCAATTTTACTTCTTTTAAGGACCAGGAAAAATTGCAGTAAAAGCTGAAAACACGTAAAATGAGGAAAAGATATGAAATGATAATACATATATTAAATAAAATCAGTTGCAAATGTATATCTGGTAATGATCCTAAAATAAACATACCTAATACCGAATGTATGCTTATATTTATATAAACTGGTGTACACCATGATCCATCATCTATTTAAATATGCACCAGGTTAAATAAACATATGCATCCATTCAGGTTTAGGTCTGCCTAATTTAGAACCATAACCAGCTTTTCATTTGCAATAGATTTTAATTAATATAAGTTGTATAATTTCAGTTTATTTTCATTTTATTTACTCACTTATAGAATAAATTCCGTAATGTGAAACTTTTCTCTAGAGTTACATACATAGTACTCCTTACAATTCTCCTTTTTAGTAAATATTGACTATACATTTCTCGTCAGGTTCTAGAAAAGATTGAAAGCTGTAAGAAGGCTGCTGAAAAGTCCAGTGAAGACCAGCCTAAATCACTCATGTCTGTTCCACCGTGTCTTTGTCCGTTGCCTTGGAGCCATTCCAATGTTCCCGTTGAGAGCGATGAAAGTCTGGACTATGCCTTCAGTTTGGAAAGGAAGCTAGAAACCCCCTGTGAATGCAGCCAATCTGAGGTGACATTTTTAGGAGTCACCAGAAAATATAGAGCTGAAGGAAAAGATACCTGTCCAGCAATACAAAGCAATACTACATCATATAATGAGCATATACTGCACACAAATGACTTATCCTATAGCAGCAGGCCAATGGAGTGTAGCTGCTCACCAGGGCCAGACGCAGACACCACATTCTGTGAAGAGTGCATAGCAAACGGTTTTGGTCAGTGTAATGTAAGTAGTAAAAATGTGACGTGAGAGTCTCACTGACCTTATTTAAACACAAAAACAAACAAGAGATTTGTATCATTAGTGGTCATGATTTACTATCAGCACTTGTCATTTATACTGACATTTAGACAGCATATCAATCATAACCTCATGCTGTAAGCAGCATACATTTACTTTCTGGCTTACATCTGGCTGCTTTTCAGTGAATCCTTTATTTCATCTGCATGGTGTTATTTCCATGGTCCTTTAACATGATGCTGATCTCTACTGCTTACTGCTTGAATTTAACGGTGTCCAGAGAGCAGCTCTGTGATTTATCCAAGGGCAATACAAATAAACAGTTGCCCGTATGATCTAAATGTTTCAGGAGGAAGTAAACAAAACAAGTATACATAAACAAATCTATAGTATCATATTGAGCCACTGTAGATTGTTTTCCATGGTAGTCAATGACTGTAGCTCGCACAATATAACAGTTGGCCTCATAGTTGCTCTTTGATAAGTACCATTCTTCTTCTCCGGCAGCTAAGTTTATGGTGCGGCCTGGTCTAGGCAGTGTGACTGTAGTTTCATACTTATGTGTGTTCTGTTCAGTGAACGTTCAATGTCTTTGCAATGCTCTTGTACTCTTCCACATATTTTTTTCCTCAATATAATCATATCTATAGTCGGATCTCCAGGATTTGCTGTATAGTCTCTATAATGCTGTAGGACATCACAGAGAAAAGGACATTTATATTGCACCTGCACAAATTTACAAGAAATATGAATACTATTTTAAATGTGGTAACTAGTTTGTATCTGTGGAAGGGGTATTTGGAATATTTATTTTCATTGTCGGACTGGGGCATGAAGGGCCCACCAGGGAAACCAATGACTGAGGCCCACCTAATACCATGTAGCGCTGCAAAGGGGGTGTTGGGAAGCCTGGTGCACTTAAGTCATTTATTATTATTTTAGACAAATTTTAGACTAATACACAGGTAAAACTGTGTGCACTACAGTTAGACGCATGCAGTTCTGACTTCACAAGCAGTACAGGGTGAAGCGGGACATACCTCCCAACTGTCCTTGTAGTCAGACCAAATCCTGATTAAGCAAGACAGTCATCCAAATTCAGGACTTCCCCACCAGATTTAGGACAGTTGGCAGACTATCCTGCTCTCTCCTACTTGTCTTGTCACTTTCACCACCTGTGGTTGGTGTCTTTAGATCAGTTGCTGCTTGTCTGGATCCTTGGAGGTCCTATTGGGTAAAAGAAAACTCCAACCATCCCCGCCATTAAATCGACAGCACCCACATCTAATAATTAGGCCTCTCTCCAGCCCCAACATTAAAGTAATAGTACTCACATTTGATAAATAGATATATTTCCCTCCAACCAACCCCAACATTAATTAATAGTATTCCCATTTAATAAATAAACCTATTACCCTCCCTGCAAACAGCCCCAGCAATAAATGAATAGCATTTACGTTTAATACAACCATTGCCCACGACCATTCCCGGCTTTAAATAATTAATATTACCATTTAATAGATAGCCCTCCTCCCCACATTCAGCCCCACATTCAATTATAGACCCAAACCACCCCAACATTAAATTAAAGGTCCCGTCACCCCATCTTAATTTAATAGGCACCACCAATAAATTAAATTGCCCCACTATCACTCCACAAATAAAATAGCATCCATTAAATAATTAGCCCCCACCTAAACTCCACCTTTAAATTAATAGCCAACCTTCCACCGATGTATTATTAAGACAGTTCCCCCATTTCCTCACACATTATAACAACCCCCCTCCATATAGTTTAGCATAGGCCACCAATGTTTTTGAGCATTTTCTTCACTCTTCCCCCCCTCCACGGCCGTGCCCCACCACACTCGCGATCGCGCCCCCTTTTCCCTGAACCCCCGAACGCCTCGCACCCGCACCTTCTATGAAGCATCGGGGCCCACCAGGGAATTCCATGGCGGGCCAGCCCGACGCTGTTTATTTTGATTTGACATGGAACTCAATGCTTTGTGAGTTGGTGCCAAAACATCCTATTTCAATCCATTGCAAATTTTATTTCATACTCTGTGACCTAATTTAAGGTTAGGAGTAAATCCAGCTAGACGGTGCGATTGTGCAAGTTTTGATGCAGGGAGGGCAAATCAAATGTGCAGACTGATTTAGCTAAGGTGGCACAACTCTAAATGAAAATAATGTTGCCCAGTATTTATGTGCTATATGCGAAAGAAGGCAGTATTTTCCCAACATGCATCTCTTGTATCGCAACCTGTTTTGTTTGAGTGACTATGAGAAGCTGCTATGATATATAGAATTTTTTTATCTGTAACGTATTTAAAACTTGCATTGTAACTTATTGTTTATTTTAAGTAAATAAAAGCACAACTTTAATACAAACACATTTTGTGTGAATACATTGGTATGCTCAGATCACTATGCCCTGGAATTTTGACTGCCGCAATGAATTTGAACCAGACTCCATGGAACATCCACAACCAGCTTTGTATGTTTTATTTTTACAGTGTAGATAAGACATCATTTTTCATGCTTGGATACAGTTATTTTAAAGGCTTTTTTTAAAAAAATAAAACAAGACAAAAAACACCCCTTGTGAACAGCAACTGTGATTAAATGAAAGGAGACGCTCGGAAATCCAAGTTGGCATAAAGTATTAATGACACAGAGGTCTCTTGGGCAAGAACTTTGGTAGAACAGATAAGATAAATATCATTCCTCCAGATTTGATCTATACTCAAATCTCCATCATAGGCTGTAATATATGAACATTTATTGAATATTACTTTTCCAATAGAGTAGGAAATGTAACTTAATTGTATTTATTTTAATTATTTTTGTTTAATTGTGGTTATTATGGGGAAATGCATCTGCTATATAGCTTTATATTACTCCACTGAAGGCAGGCAAGTCTGCCATCATTTTGTGAAAAAGAAAAACAAGATACACATCAGTTATCAGGGAAGTTAAAGAAAAAAATGACAAGATTGGGGCGTGGCTTGGAAGCCGAGCGAGATGGCCGCATCTGCATGGAGCTCCGCACAGAAAGAGTGGAAAACTCACTTTAGTGGCGGATTGAGTGAACCCCAATCACACAGGTGAGCCCCAAATCCTGTGTGGGGAAAAGCGCTCACCTGACAAGCGCTTCAGCGGCTGAGGCGGGACAGCGGAGATTGCCCTGGAGAGCTGAGAGGAGACGCGGCTGAGAGGGACTGACGGCTGAGGGGAGATCTCAGAGGAGAGAGCCTGGTCCCCCATGTGAGGTGCACAGACGCCGGGATTTCTGCCTGGGAGCCATTCATGTGATCTGGGAGCTGCGTGGTGTCGGTGGAGTAGAACCGGAAGTGGCAGAACGCCATTACTGTCTTCTCTTCCGGTGAATCAGACCTCGTGGTGCCTGCTGGGAGCCATCCTGGGACGTTGTGGAGAATAAAGAGGTATGCAGTGGGGGTGGAGGGGAACCTGCCTTTTCCTCTATACCTGAAAAGCCCCAATACATTATCTACACTGCATTAACACCAAACCTGGCTACATGACAGGCGGAGAGAGTGAACATCAATACTGCTAAGTGGCTTATCCAGCAATTCTGGGGAGGATGCACCAACACTGATTCAGCACAGATGATTCACATTGTGGATACTGATAATTCCCATGCGTTTAGCTGCATTGTAACGAAGATTCTATCTTACAGCAGTGCAGAATAGCTGTGGAAATACTAACCAATAACCTGCTGGTGACAATAGCATTGCAGTTCCAATCATTTACCAAAGGGGCCACATGATACATGACAACACCTCAATCCTAATAATTACAGCAGATTTGTCATATCTCTCTGCATGAAAGCTCTATAAAGCAGTTACCTCCTGTAGCAGTCTACAATCAACGAACTCTGCCACCTAGTGGTCATTTATTGTACTGCTTCAAGGATCATCTTTTATTTCATAACAAATCTGTCTCAGTACAAGCTACATCACTACCACTGAAAAGAGTATATACAACAGAGCAGTTCGTTGTGCTTCATCACCTTTCCATGGCTGATGACTACTAAAAGCCTCGAAACTCACCCTGCTTAAATGACTGACTAAATATCTAATAAAAGGAACTTCCGGTGGGCGGTACACCTAGCTGACCGCGTTTTAACAAGTCTCTTCATTCTCTCCCCGGAGTTCGGCCACACAAGCGGGCCTGTAGAACACAGATAATCATTGCAGCATTCCTGAAGTTAGATACGTATAATTATATGTATTTGGTTGCTTAATACTAAATATTGCTTATTAGATCTGAAATACTGAAATAAGTGTCAAAATCGATAATTCATACAAATATCCTTTTTAACACTTCTTATATTTTTTATTTTTTACACTAATATGTGATTAGTTTAAAAATAAGAAGAGAGAGTTTACAATATAACCTTAGTCACGTGTTATTGAATTTCTGATATAATAATCTCTGACAGACTCTTAGATTAGTGCCTTATAATTGTACTTGGTTTGCTTAGAAATGGAAAAATATTGTAGCAAAAATTCATCCAAGCGTGCAAACAGCAAGCTGGATCAGAGTAAGACGGGCAGAAACAAATCTGGAGCGAGCAAAGATGCTTCTTCTCCTTCCTCGCCCCTCTCAATGGGGGACGTGGAGGAGGGGAATCAAACTCCTCTTACTCAATGCACAAATAACTGTGAAATAAAAAATGACCAATGCTTACAAGCAATTTTTTTTTTACTTTTAATTTAACAGTCATTAACAATTAATAATTTTGGATTACAAAAAAAGCACAAAAGAAACCAAATAAACAATAACGATTATATAGATAAACAAACTAACAATGCAATTTGTATGTGTTGTGGGTGGGAAGTCGTCAGGGGAGTCATCACAAAAAAGGAGTGGTGTTTAGTAAGTGTATGGGGGGGCATTCTGGAAATGACCTTTTCAATATGGTCTACTAATTAAGTGTAGAATTTTAACGAAGAGACATGGGAAGCATCAGTCTGTTTCCAAGGTTTGGCAATTAGGCATCAGGCAGCAGCGAGAATATGAGAAGCCAACTTTTCACAATGTTTGTTCGCATTTTGTCTTTCTGGACTGGGCACATGAGGAGTGAGAAGAGAGGGGTCTTGCCCTTATCCCAGATATCTTTGGTCAGAACCACCAGATATGTATATTTGTTCCTATATGGCCACCACCCCACCAGCAAGCAGAAGAGGTAGTAGGGTAGTGTGGTTGGGTCGCTTATAAATAAATCGTATTAATTTAATTAAAGGAAATAGCGCAGGGTGCTTATTTATATCATTGCAGATGTACTGGTTTTGTTGTATCGTGTGGCACTTTGTATAAGAAATGCATTGCTTTCTGAGGTATATGTCTGATGCAATAAGCATTTGTTTGAAGAGTCTTGGGTAGCTACGAGAGGAAGTCCTCATTAAGACTAATTAAGTCTGTTCAGTGTGAGTGACCAACACTTAAATACACAACAGGGAGTAGTTACCTGTATCCTGCCTGGATAAAGGGAAAGGAACCTGTCTGAACTTTGTAAACAGCAGGTGCTGGAGGATATAACAGATAAGTGTAAATTTTGTTAAGCATACATTGCATTTAAATCCATGTTTGGGGAAACATATTGCATCCTGATACTAAAAATAACTCAGACTTCTTGGGGCCAGCAAAGAGTTAATGAAGCTGACTTACCCCCTGCTAGCTGTTTCTAAAACTGTATAAAACAGCACTGGTTTGTACTGAAATGTATCATTTTTGTTCCATCTGACTTTCTGATCACTGGTACCTTCAACCAGTGTGAACTGTCCTTATCAGGACACTTGAGCGAATAAACATCACTTGCTTCAAGATTCTGCTTTGACAACTTCTTCCCTGCTGTATTTCCTGTGACCTACAGATTAGACCCAAATCTAATCTGTTTCTGGCTGTTCTGAGGTTTGGACCCAGTTTTCTGGTACCACCGCTCTGCCCGCTACCCAGCAGCTCTGGCCAGTTTGATAGGCCAGGGGGATCCATCCACAGCAACCCTATAGGAAGAGGTCAAGGGTACCAGCCCAAGTGCACCAGCCAGTGGGTACACTAGCAGCGACAGTTACTCAGAAGGAACGTCATGCTGGATGCAGTGAAGGAGTCCAGTGGTGGCAGCAGCTTAGGCCCCTCCTACTGCGGTTAGAGGGCGCATTTTGGTTAGAGAAAGAGAACGGTGGCAAAGTAAGCCCATCCATTTCCCACCACCGACAGACAGGTGGCATAGGTGATCCACTCTGTAACAGGTAGATTTTAGCGAGTTTGTCAGGAGTGAGCTGCCTTCTAAAATAGACTTTGTATGCATATTCCTTAATCAAGGTGGAAAACAAGTTAGAGACTATGTGAGTTTCCCAGTAAGCCTCTTCTGGTGGAGGGAGGGGGTGGCAGGTCCCTTTCCCACTCTCTCATGTCCGTTCACAAAAACAAATAAACTGTTAAAGAGAATATTATGAAGAGAGGAGATCATATCTCAACTCAAGGGTGAGGAGAGACAAATCATCTCAAACGGAGATGTAGGGTGAGGGGAGATTGTATAAAATGTTTGAGTAGTAGATAGTAAAAACATTTTTGGTTGATGTCAGGGTGTTTGATACGATGGTCTTAGGGTCCCCTGGACTAAGAAGTACCAGACAAAGCTTCAGTCCCAATTCCTTTCACGCCTAAGGAGTTAAATCCGATGGGAAATCAGGGTTGTTCCATAGAGGTTTGATGGCAGGGAAGAGGGAAATATTGATAGGTGGCTTTTGCAAGTCTCCAGATCTTCGATGAGAAAGATAAGGTGAGGGAAGGTTTAATTAGGGTGGATCTGTGAGATTTTGGAAGGCCCTAAATACTCAAGAGCATATGTAGTTTAAGGTATTTTGACTCAATATTAGCCAAGGGGAAGGAGGCCAGTGGAGTGAAAGAGATCACACTAAGGTGAGCAGCCTGATAGTAAGCTTTTAAATCAGAAAACCCTCTCCCCTACCCCCCAAGTCACGAGATCCTTGAGAAGTGCGAGTTCGATTCTGAGAGACTTGCTGTTCCAAATAAATTTTGATCAACATTTTTGAATAGCAAGGAATTCTGAGGTCCCCTAACAGGGAGGGTTTGAAACAGATATAGACGCTTGGGGAGGATATTCATTTTCACGGCACTAAACCTGCCTAGCTACTAGGTGATCAAAAAGCTCCAGTAGAATAGATCTGATTTATTTCTAGTGAACGGGCCTGGATAATTCTCCTGGTAAAAAGACTCATATGAGCTGGTAATGTAGACTCCTAGATATTTTATTTTATTTTTTTGCCACTTAAAATTAAATTGGGTATATTCTGTATAGATTGGGTGGAAACTTTCTTAGCTAAAGAAAAGCAGGTTGGGCAGTTTTTTGATATGTGGGAAAGCTATATAAACACTTTACTCTCTGCAACCAATGACCAAATCCGGGTATGCTTACAACATATCTCATGGTATGAGTTCCGCAATGTGTCTGATCATCCCCCAATGCTCAGTTAGGTGTTTTTTTTCCAGGTGGGCTTTCATGGGTTAATTGGTTGATGGTGATCTTGTGCGGTCCCCGTCCCTGGCTCTCACTTCTCTTTGTTTCCAATGTTGTGCACAGGACATACTAGGCTAACTTTTGTGTCTATCTATTGTCCTTTTATATACTGATTTACATTTTTTATTGCAAATGATCTATTTCTCATACTGTAGAATCCCAATATACTGTTTTCTATTTTGTCTGCTGTTTGTCTTAAACAGATGTTAAAAAAAAAAAAAGTTGGGAAGTAACATTTTGACCCTCTCGCGGGGGGATATTAAGTAGTAAGGATTTTGCAATATTAATTTTATAACTTGAGAAGTTGCTATTGTGGGACAGGATTCTGAACAGGTTGGGGAGGGAAAACATTTGCTGTTAAGAGATTTATTAAGACATCTCACAATCATCTTGAAAAAGTGATAATTTGCTTTCAATCCCTCCATATCTATGCATATATCCGGAGTGGCCCTGATGATAGTTGAAGGAGTTCAGTAATGAGAGATATATTAGGGGGGAACTCGCAAGCAATTTGACATTACATATGAACATTTTAGTGAATTTCTTGCTCCATGTATACCGCCCTTTGTCAATAGATGCCTATTCCTCATTTCAGCCAATTAAAATAAGCCTACTTAAAATAGAATTGCCACTCCCTCACTCTAAGGGGCAGATTCATTGAGGTGTGAGGTGCCGCAATGTGACTTTGGATCTATTTGTGGAGACGCATCACCTCCATGTTTTTATTAAGATCTCTGGTCATTGTCCCTCTGTACCCATAGAGATGAGAAAATGAGGGGCGTCCTGTTACTGTATTGGCCCGCAATGTTCGTAGCTGGATAACAAGGCGATGTCCAGCGGCATCTCGCGACCAAATTAATCTGCTCCTTAAAGGGAAGCCCTCTGAATTCACCATCAATAGTAACAATTGCATCATCATAGCCAAACCACAGACTCACTGTCGAGGGTAATCTTTGACTCTCTCCCTCCATACACGTATCAAATCATCCGTCACATCTTGCTATTTTCACCTATATAACATCCATACTTTCCAAAACTCTATAATAAAAAATTAAGAATTGGGTCAATAATCCTGTATTTACAGTATTTTTGAGTTGTAGCCCATAATAAGCATTGCTCTACAAAATAAGCAAGACTTAGGGGCAAATGTATTAAGCAGCAGATTTTGCAAGTTGCCGATATTCAGCGACTTTGCAGAGTAAATTTAATACGGCAATAGCTTTCAAGGTAAAACTTGCCTTGAAAGCCATTGCCGTTTTAAATTTCCT
This sequence comes from Mixophyes fleayi, assembly GCF_038048845.1. NCBI lineage: Eukaryota > Metazoa > Chordata > Amphibia > Anura > Limnodynastidae > Mixophyes > Mixophyes fleayi. The sequence goes on from NC_134405.1 coordinate 232,336,932, forward strand.
CTGCAAAGTCCCCAAATATCTTCGATTTGCAGACTCCACAGCTTAATATATTTATCCCTTAGAATCTTGGTATATACAGTCTATTTCTATCTAGCTCGGCGGTTCCCAAACTGTGCGCCGCGGCTCCCAGGGGTGCCACGGCGCTGTCACTGGGGTGCCGCGGGCCAGCCATTTTTATGGCTGGCGCAGGGCACAGTGAGAGGGATCGCGACAGCTGGGCCGAGGAGGGGGACAGAGAGCAGAGGATGGTGACAGCGGGGCAGAGGAGGGGGACAGAGAGCAGAGGATGGTGACAGCGGGGCAGAGGATGGGGACAGAGAGCAGAGGATGGCGACAGCGGGGCAGAGGATGGGGACAGAGCAGAGGATGGTGACAGCGGGGCAGAGGAGGGGGACAGAGAGCAGAGGATGGTGACAGCAGGGCAGAGGAGGGGGACAGAGAGCAGAGGATGGTGACAGCGGGGCAGAGGAGGGGGACAGAGAGCAGAGGATGGTGACAGCTGGGCCGAAGAGGGGGACAGAGAGCAGAGGATGGTGACAGCGGGGCAGAGGAGGGGGACAGAGAGCAGAGGATGGCGACAGCGGGGCAGAGGATGGGGACAGAGCAGAGGATGGTGACAGCGGGGCAGAGGAGGGGGACAGAGAGCAGAGGATGGTGACAGCCGGGCAGAGGATGGGGACAGAGAGCAGAGGATGGCGACAGCGGGGCAGAGGATGGGGACAGAGAGCAGAGGATGGCGACAGAGAGCAGAGGATGGTGACAGCGGGGCAGAGGAGGGGGACAGAGAGCAGAGGATGGGGACAGCGGGGCAGAGGATGGGGACAGAGAGCAGAGGATGGCGACAGAGAGCAGAGGATGGTGACAGCGGGGCAGAGGAGGGGGACAGAGAGCAGAGGATGGCGACAGAGAGCAGAGGATGGTGACAGCGGGGCAGAGGAGGGGGACAGAGAGCAGAGGATGGGGACAGCGGGGCAGAGGAGGGGGACAGAGAGCAGAGGATGGCGACAGAGAGCAGAGGATGGTGACAGCGGGGCAGAGGAGGGGGACAGAGAGCAGAGGATGGCGACAGAGAGCAGAGGATGGTGACAGCGGGGCAGAGGAGGGGGACAGAGAGCAGAGGATGGGGACAGCGGGGCAGAGGAGGGGGACAGAGAGCAGAGGATGGGGACAGAGAGCAGAGGATGGGAACAGCGGGGCAGAGGAGGGGGACAGAGAGCAGAGGAGGGGCACAGCGGGGCAGAGGATGGGGACAGAGAGCAGAGGAGGGGGACAGAGAGCAGAGGAGGGGACACAGCGGGGCAGAGGAGGGGGACACAGCGGGGCAGAGGAGGTGGACACAGCGGGGCAGAGGAGGGGGACACAGCGGGGCAGAGGAGGGGGACACAGCGTGAGAGGGGCAGTGGAGGGGGACACAGCGTGAGAGGGGCAGTGGAGGGGGACACAGCGTGAGAGGGCAGAGGAGGGGACAGCGTGTGAGAGGGCAGAGGAGGGAGGACAGCGTGACAGAGCAGAGGAGGGGGTACAGCATGACAGAGGGCAGAGGGGGCAGTGTGAGAGAGGGCAGTGTGTCTGGATGCAGAGGGGGCAGAGTGTCTGGATGCAGAGGGGGCAGAGTGCCTGAGGGCAGAGTGTCTGGATACAGAGGGGGCATTTTTGCATACAACTAAATAAGTATTTCTGTCCTGACCTAAATACTTATTACAATTTCTTGACCCAACTACTTCTAAAACAGGACTGCTCAGTAATTATTTTGGAGGGGTGCCTTGAAAAAATTTGGAGACTCTAAGGGTGCCGCGAACTGCAAAAGTTTGGGAACCACTGATCTAGCTGCTTTTGAAAGGCAATTACGGTTATGCTTTGGCCACCAGTTGAAAACACTTCACTTGAATTTTAGTTCTATATTTAAAATAATCACATCCAGTGATGCAAGTGAAAAGAAATGAGCAGGAATTAGTTTCCCATAAGAAATAATTTATAGGGAAAGAGAACAGAGATATCTTTAGAGTAGACTCAGTCATTAAGGGAATTCGTTGATCAGTTATTGTAGGTTTCTAAGTGTGTTTCTATGTAAAGTACGTATTCCAGCCCAGATGGAAATGGGTGCTGAAAGCACAGCATGATTTATAGATGTATTTTTCAGGCAAAAAAAAAGTTGTGTGCAAATGTCTGATTTGATAGTCACACCCAGGAAAATGATTTCAGAAATTTCAGAAAATACAAGAGTAGCAAGTCCGGACATCCAGAGCTTTTTGACTTGATCTATGGCACTGCAGACATAAAAATTTTTTAGAGATCAAAGCATAAGTTAGTTAACCAAAGAAACTGTTCTATTGTTTTAATAAGGTTTCTTCACTTGGCTGAAACTCACCTAATTTTGGGACACATAACAGTAGAACCATATGCACGATTATGCTCACAATATAAAGAGATGAAGACATGAGTGATGAAACTAAGCAGGCAACAAAAGGCTTTACCAAGTATGAGATATTTTGCAGAATATACCAGATATTCTAAATACATTTTCTGCATGGCTCTAAAAAGAAAAGTAAATAATCTGCACATTCTGAATGTAAAAATCTAGGAGACGTCCCAGAAAGGATACAGTTTATATGTTTGGAACAGAACAAATTTTGAACCCTCTACAGTACTTTATTAGGATATCGGATGTCAGCACAAAGTTTTATCGTCCTATAAATGTATCATTAGTAACAATTATATATTTATACAAATAAATAGAAGTAAGTGAGGAAGATAAATTAAAAAATACTGATAATACGTGTTAAAATAACAAAAAGTTGAAATCTTAAAGTAGTAAAACTGTAGAGCCTTTAAGGAAATTAACTACTTACATAACTTTATAAGCATTTTTAATCTGTAAATGTTGCATATTTACATTAAAACAGCATATGAATAATCTTGCTTTAAAGCAAGTAGAATTAATTTAAGATAGACTTTTGACTAAAAATAAAAAGTTCAGATCCAGCTTTAACAAACATACAAGTAAAAATACAATTAGGTTCAGAGATGAATTTGGCAATAAAGCTTTCAAACGCCACATGGGGGCGCTATAGGTCTGCAAGAGAGAAAGAGAGATTGCCGAGGCAGATGCTTCAATATAAAAAATTCAGTGTGATGTTCAATATTTTAGAGTCTTTTCTGTTAATTGAATGCTTCCTGAAGTCCAGCCAACAGTCTTGTGCATAGAGGAGAACTGTTGTAATGGCAACAATTTCTAAACTCATATACAATTATGTTGCCAATATTCAATTTATTTGTTCATTTGATTGTTAGAAAAACCTGTATGGTACAGCTTTGGCATGAAGTATGAGGCACAGTACAATTTATATAAAAATAAACAGTACAGCCTCAGCTTCATTGGTTTAATAGAACAGGATGTAAGCTTGCGAGCAGGGCCTTCTCACCTCTTTGTCTGTATTACCCATTGTCTATTACTATGGATGTATCCAGTTGTAAATCATTATGATGTTAAATGGAAGTCTTATTTATGTTCAATTTGCCTGGCTAGAATTTTTTTTTTTACAATTGCATTTTGTGCATCATTATAAAATAATACAATTATCTAAATATATTTCTAAATACTCTAAAAATTTGGTGGTGCGCATTGTACACATATACACTACCTGTAATGTTAAACATAAACATCAGCTGTCATTGTATATGCACAACAGAATTTTTAATGACAGTAAATCTGTATTGAAGGAGATAGTTTAATCCATTAAATAATACCTGGTAACGCAGAACCCTCTATATTTCCGTAGCTGTCACTTCTATTGTTTTCCATGGCGGGACATTTATTAAAACTGTTTCAAAGATGACTGATCACTTTTATCAGCTGATCAGATGTTAACATTCAATTTCTGTAATATTGTAATATATAGTGAGAAAGTCCACCATTCACAGGAATCGGACACAGGTATGCTGAACCATTTAGCTGTTTATTAGCAGTTGTCAGGATGGTAAAACAGCTCCAATGCTGGTACAGCAATCATATCCAGTAACAGTAAACGAAAATCCCCACCACCTACATCTGGCTAGACATTACTTCCCTGTCTACTCGCCGGCCACTTACTGGCATCGGTGGTGCCACCCACACATACAGACAGTGTCTTTATCCTCCACCCCAAGCACTACAACAAATCACAGCAAACCAATCACACCCATGTGGAACACCTGTGTGTGTGCCAAGAGAGGAACCTAGGGAAAACTTAACCCTGTGTGCAGCCTGCTGCTGCAGACTAACCGTGTTCCTACCCGTTCCCTTACAGGGAACTGTGGCAAATATCCCTGTTTGCCACAATATATATATACAAGTTAACCCGTGCATGATACTCATGCATTCTAGTCAAATCAAGCTACTTAAGGGTGTTAAAAAGGGTCTTGTCATGCATTTGGGCCTAGCCCAGGCCTCCTCAGGGGAAGAGCGTTACTTCCCGATGCAAGCGCCCTTTTTTAACGTGGTTTTGTCCACGTGTCACCACCTCATCATTCTTCTCCATCACCTCATCCTTCATTTTCATCGCCACATCTATCCAGATGTCTATCCAGACACAGGGATCTCTCTCAGCGGTCCTGAGTATCACACTCCTCTCACTCTGTCACCCCCGGCAACCACCAACCACTCCCCACTGTCACCCCCGGCAACCACCAACCACTCCCAACTGTCACTTCTCCTTCAAGAAATATATATATATTTTTTTAAATCTTTATAAACACTTTTAACAATTAACAAATTAAATTAACAAATTAAAAACATCTTAGTATACCAAATTTCAGCCCTTTCTGAGTTGTTTTTTCCACACACACTAAGAATTTAGTAGGTCAGTGTATAACTCCGCCCAGCAGGTGGCGCTGCAGCTTGATTTTATTTTTTCCACACACACACAGACAGCCTAACACACGCCACTAGACATTTATATTATATATATATATATATATATATATATATACAAGTTAACCCGTGCATGATACTCATGCATTCTAGTCAAATCAAGCTACTTAAGGTGTTTAAAAGGTTCTTGTCATGCATTTGGGCCATAGCCCAGGCCTCAACCACCAACCACTCCCCACTGTCACCCCCGGCAACCACCAACCACTCCCAACTGTCACTTCTCCTTCAAGAAATATATATATATTTTTTTAAAATCTTTATAAACACTTTTGACAATTAACAAATTAAATTAACAAATTTAAACATCTTAGTATACCAAATTTCAGCCCTTTCTGAATTTTTTTCCCCACACACACTAAGAATTTAGTAGGTCAGTGTATAACTCCGCCCAGCAGGTGGCGCTGCAGCTTGGTTTTATTTTTTCCACACAGACAGACTAACACACGCCACTAGACATTTATACATTTATATTATAGATATATATATATATATATATATTTATATATATATATATATATATATATATATATATATATATATATATATATATAAATAAACTTACACAAACATAAAGCACAAATGAAATCATAAATGGCTTCCTGCTTTAAGGGACTGTCCTAGTACTGTCACAGGGTGACCTTCTATGTTAAATGGATTTGGCACTTAAGTATTGTGCACTTATGTAGGAACTCATTTACAGTTGGATGTACAGGAACTGATGTGAGTGAAATATTCTCTGTACAGAGCCGCAGAATTAGGGGTGCTATATAAATAAATGATGATAATGTGCATGTGAAAATGAAAAATGCTTCTATTTCTGGATTTGTGAATATCTTAGACTTGTGACCCCGTACGCCTGTAAAGGTGGAATGTTGAGGTCAACCGTAAGTTGAGTACAGCAAGGGTATTCATAAGTGTAGCAAGACCCTGGAGATGCAATCAGCTAACTCCCAGCACCTGCAATCTACACTGACAACACCTTCCTCATCAATATCCTCACTGGTGAGCGTAGTTATTCCTGCATCCAAGTTGCTAAGGCAGGATGACACCTCCCCTGTCCAGGATTCCTCTGAAGAATCCTATCTCACCCCCCAGCCCCCCTACCCCCACAATAATAACATCACAACATGTTAAAAATAACCAAATAAAATAATTAAGGAATCACCCTAAACCAACTTAAATAGCAATATCCGTATATCCATAGTCTATACCAAGTCCCGCATTATCAAATCCTTGTGAGTCCAGCCCAAACTTTCAATAGTCTGAGCAAAACTTTCCCAATATCCCACTACCACTCCCCAACCATATCATTTATATAAATATACCTTGTTCCCAACCCCCCCATCCGCACTTACCACCCCCCCTAAAATATAAACAAAATACCATATGTATCCATATGCCCCCAAAACCCCACCCCCCAAAAAGTCACATCAAATTTCTCTGCAACATAGGCTTTTAAACCACGTACCATCGGCACTGTCATTCAACCCCGTTGCAAAAACCACGCTATAATTAGAATTTTCCATCCCCCACAATCAGCAGCAAAAACAATTAACTCATTATTCCAATGCCCACTTGTTATGGCCTGATGCTTTTCTGCACCAAGTTCCTACAGGTGCAGTTCTGCGTTTTCCCCACTAGTGGCCGCTATGTGGATTGTGTGTCCTCACTCAGCTGCTAAGTGTTATCTTGATCACCAGACCATAAAGACTGACCCGTGGCAATCATTCCCTGCTGGTTCATTGTATGTGTTGCAGCTCTGGATGATTGTGGTGTGTTACAGCTCTGGATCATTGTTTGTGTTACAGCTCTGGATCATTGTTTGTGTTACAGCTCTGGATCTCTATATGTGTTGCAGCTCTGGATCTCTATATGTGTTGCAGCTCTGGATCTCTGTATGTGTTGCAGCTCTGGATCTCTGTTTATGCTTGCCTGGCTTTTGGACTCTGACTTCAATCTGCATCTCTGGAACCTGGCAAGTTTAAAAGACTTTGTTTTGAATATTATTCCTGGACATTTTGTTTCATGCCTTGCCTGGCCCTTCAGCCACTGAGAACCGACTCTGCCTGTATTTACAATAAATATTTAAGTTAACCATCATCACTGTTTCTGTGCAATAATATTGTGAAATATACCAGAGAGCCGTGACATCCATAAGTAGAAACAATCGTATATTAAATTTATAGGATGCCCATTAAATTCAGTACTTGATTCCTATAAGGCCCCCCCCCTGCCATAAAGAGCTTCCAATACCCACCCTCTCTTCCCTCCCCACTCCCATTTCCCCTCCCATCCCTATCCTATTGGACAAGTAACCACATCCCAGGACTATAAAGATAAGCACCCAGCACTACAGCCATATCCCTGAGGAAGTCTCCAGACGAAATGCGTTGGTTAAAGACCTACAAACTACCCCACAGGATCCAGATCAACCCTACACCAACATCAGACCTCCGAGAAAGACACCCACCCCCGGCACCCAAGGCAGAATGAGAGAACACCAGAGAAAAAAACAGTGGTGAGAGCACTCAGCAGTGGAACACACAGGCATCTGTGCGCTCCACCCACTGTGCGTTCGGCATTTTGAACGCACAGTGCGTTCCAAATGCCGTTTTGAACTAGCCGCTCGGCCAAGCTACATTAACACCGCGGGGAGACGGGAACGCCGTCCAAGGCTCAACAAAGTACAAAGGAAGCCCATCTCAAAAAGAAAACTGCTCTTATAACAGCGACCCGCACTAATAGCGATCCTACTCACCCTATACACACACCACTGACAATATCCCACTTGCATACACAGCCCATAGCTGCTTCATATCATTAGAACATACACTATAAAAATTACCACACCCTCACAAACATATCAGAGCTATAAACATATCCTTACCCCCAGTCTGTCACAAGCCGCGGCGGTAGTCACAGCCGCCTCGGCTCGCTTCGGGCTCCCTCTGGCGTCCCGGCCGTCACCTTGACGACCAGGACGTCATCTCCGCTTCCTGCCCGGCGTCTTCTATAGCGCTGCGTCCCGGCAGTGCTGGGAGCCGGGCGCATGCGCGCAATAAGCAGCGGTGGGCTGATTAAGGAGGGGGGCTTGGCCAGTGATGATTACCCCCTGTGGGCTTGCTTCAGAACTGGGCTCTGATTGGTGGCCATCAGTATTTAAGGCAGTGAGGTCTGCAGCCTCACTGCCGGTTATAGTTCCTGCTTGCCAGTGTGCTGACCTGCTTCCTGCCTTGTTCTGTCCTTTGGATATCGTGTTGGATTGCTCGTGTATGACCCCTTGCCTGGATTTGGACCTTGCTTGTGTTTCTTGTGACCCTGACCTTCTTGCCTGTAACTGGACCAAGCTACCGTGCCTGTGACCCCTGACCCCAGCTTGTGTATGGATTTCCTGTCTGCTGCCGGCCCTAGACCCCTGCCTGGACTCTACTCCGCTTTCCTGGGTTCTCCCTAGTCGGTACGCACTTCACGACCCTCTGCTAGTCTGCGGCCAAATCTGTCCCCACCACTAGGGGCTCCAGTGAACACCTGACTGGCAGAGCAGACTCCGGGTTGTGCTGTACTGGCTAGAGGGTTTCCTAACACAGTCACACCAAAGCTATACTCTAGCTCTTTTAAACATCAAAAGCAATACAAAGAGCTAGACTCGTAAGAGCTATAAACTCCGCTATAAACCCCTGGCAATTTCTCTACAAGAGAAAAGCAGAGAGCTTACAGACATAAGCAACCCCCCACATTATACAGTCAACATACACCGCAATTGAGCTATAGACATTGAGCAAAAGAGCTTCAGCATTGAAATCTGCAAAAGCTATAAACATCCGGCTGCAAACATAGCACGCCAGTATATTGTCTGTACCACTTTCAGTCTTCATTTGCTGTTTCTTTCCTCCCACCTCCTATCTCTCTCCCCTTCCTACACCCCCCTATTTCCCCCCCCCCTCCCCCTGCAGGGTCACCAAGTTGCGCCATGGCAGAACCTACAAAACAAAAGACCCCTCCCACGGAAATCAGGACTACCGTAACACCCGTAACGCCAGCAACAACTACCAAAACACCAAGAGCAAGCGCAGACGTCCAAGGTAAACCTCCTAAAAAAAGTCCCTACAACCTCCAGTTAATTGAGGTCCTGTGTCCCCGTTACCAAATTCCATCACGACACCATTTTACTAGAAAAGCAATTCCTCACCTCTACCAGAAGGTTCAAAAAAAAAATAATTATTGGGCTACAAAATGCCATTCTACCCACTGTACTCTTAACCACACATATGTGGATAAGCGGAACTGGGCAAACTAAAGATTATATGACTGTGACAGCCCACTGAGTTGGTGAATTGCCTTCATCAGCGGGAATAGCAGCAGCATATACCCAACAATGCCAGATTTTTCAGAGCCAGGCTACTCTGTCTATTACCGGCTTCACTAAGAGACATATCACTGACAACCTGTTAGAAAAAACTAAGGGATGTCATTGCAACATGGCTTATCCTGTTTGCACTCTCTTGAGGATATGTGATTTCTAAAAACACCACAAATATTGTGAGAGCATTACAGCTAGGTGAATTCCATCACGTTCCCTGTTTTGCTCACACAATCAACTTGATGGTACAGAGCTTTTTGAAAAAATTACAGGGACGTGCAGGAGATGCTGTCTGTGGCCCGAAAACTTTCGGGACATTTCCGGCATTCTCCAACAGCATGTAGGACATGGCATCAGCTACAAGAACAATTTATGTTACCCTGCCACCAATTGAAGCAAGAGGCGGTACCAAGGTGAAATTCCACCCTTTATATGCTTGTGAGGATGGAGGAACAGCGAAAAGCCATCCACGCTTACTCTACAAGCCATGACATTGGGAAAGGTGGGAGAATTTATTTTAGTCCAGCACAGTGGAGAATACTTTCCGTGTTGTGGTAGGTGTTGAAACCATTCAAATTAGTTACCTGTGCTTGAGCAAGTGATTCACTTAATTAGACTTGTGGAAAAGCAGCTTGAGACATTGAAGGAGGAGATGAAACAAAGCAATTATGCTAAGTATTTCAGACTTGTAGATTAAGTACTTTATTTGCTTTGCCAGGATCCAGGAGTTATCAACATCTTGAAATCGGATCACTACATTTTAGCGAATGTGCTTGATCCTAGGTTTCAGAGCTATGTCTTCTCTTTATTTCCAACTGACCCAGAGAGATGCACAAGAGATGCAATGAGCTCCTGGTGAGCAAGTTGACAGCTCAATTGGTTTGTGACATGACAGCGTCTTCTCCTTCAGTTTCTAAGCTTTCCAAGATATTCATGGATGATGCAGATGAGTCGGCACAACATTTTGACATCTGGTCTGGTCTAAAAGAATTGCCCAAAAATTATGACACCTGTGCCCTAACTCCACCTGATCCTACTATCAACATCCAAAGAATGGAGGAGGATTATTTTAACGAGAGCATAGAAATAGACACATCAGTCCATCTACATACTGGAAGGAAAAAAAGGCAATTTGGAGACCCATGTACAAACTCGCTTTGCAATACCTAAGTTGCCCACACTCTACTGTCTACTCGGAAAGAGTTTTCAGCACAGCCGGGAACCTTGTCAGCGATCAGCGTAGGAGGCTACTTGCTAAAAATGTGGAAAAAACGATGTTCATCAAAATGAGCTACAAATTCCACGAGGAAGGCTTTTACCAGCAATTAAATCAAAGTACAGAGACGTCTGTAATGGTGGATTCCAGCGAGGATGAATTAATTTTGTGTGAGGATGATGTACACACTAATGTGGGTGGAGATGAGGCTGAAGATGATGACAACAACATTTTGCCACTGTAGAGTTCATTTTCAGCACTGTTAGCTTACCTGCCTTAAGCCCATTGTTAGTTTGTTTTGTGGGGGGCCCAAACAAACCAAGCACTTTAGACACAAAAGTGTCACTCCTTGTCGCTGAAGTGCTTGCTTTGTTAAACTGTAACTGCTACCCCTCCTGTTTCTGTCTGAGTTTGTTAAACCTTTTTAACATATGGGTTGGTGGGAGGTCCGAAGGACAATTCCATCTTGCACCACTTTTCTTTTCTGCCACTGCTGTGTGGCAATGTTTCCTAGATGTGCTATGAACTGCCGTGTGTTGTGTCGTTGCTCTGTTGCTTAGCTAACTGCAGTCTTTGGCCGATAGTGTATGAAAAGAATATTGTGACCTGTGAGGTGATCAAAATTGACTGTAAATTAGTGTTATTGAGGTTAATAATAATGTAGGAACAAAAAAAAAAGAGCAAAATTATGTGATTTTAGCATATTTTGGCAATTTTTCAAAAAAATACAGAACCAAAACCAAAACCAAATCATGCGAGGGCGGTTTTGCCAAAACCAAAACACGAAGTTAATACAGATCCAAAATCAAAACATGGGGGTCAGTGAACTTCTCTATTATATAGCGGTAAATTATGGATTTGAGGGTGTACATACTTCATTTAATTTGTCATAAAAAATTTTGCATTTAATAATAACACTGTCAAAGAACAATTCTGTCCTGTATATATGACACATTATTATATAATATTGTGTATGATTAGGGTAATGCAAATTTCGCATTTATTACTAACTCTGTCAAGCTGCATATCTATGCTATTGCAGCACATAAGTATACACAAATATATGCCTTATGTAGTCCTATGCAGAAATACTGCTAGGTTTTGAGTCGGTTGTACCTTCACATACACACATAAGTTGATTTTTTGAGACATTTTTATGCATATGTTCCGAATGTTCAGAATGCAAAATCCAAATCTAACTGAGGTCCATGGTGTTTAGAAGGAAAGCAACCATTGGTTGTGGTGCAATTTCTGTGACTGTTTTGTGACTTCTCCAAGTTATATTCGTATGGTGGTTCACAAGTGCCATCATTGCCTTTCTTTCATTGAGAGATTTCCACTGACCCCAACAGAACAGAGGCAAGGTCTCAATCAAACCAAGACTCCAATGCATTGGAGTCTTTAAGGGAATTACTTTTAATGTTAAATATAGGAACATGAGTGGGAAAGAATTGGTGGGACAGGTCAAAGGGGATTGCAATTGGTGTAAAAAAGTAATAACATATATTTGAATAAATAAGACATTATCGATAAAAGTAGGTAAACATTAAAGGATAAAAACCAGGATAGTCTATAATCTTATTTCTTTAATTGCTTAATTGACTAAATTTCTTTAAAATTCTTTGCCTTTTTGCTTCTTTAACTTATACAATTATTATTGATTCTGAACAATTATAAAATACTCACTTATAATAACTGTTAAAGTACATTAAAGTAGAGATGAGCGCACTCGGATTTATGAAATCCGAGCCCACCCGAACGTTGCCGATCCGAGTCGGATCCGAGACAGATCCGGGTATTGGCGCCAAATTCAAATGTGAAACTGAGGCTCTGACTCATAATCCCGTTGTCGAATCTCGCGATACTCGGATCCTATAAATTCCCCGCTAGTCGCCGCCATCTTCACTCGGGCATTGATCAGGGTAGAGGGAGGGTGTGTTAGGTGGTCCTCTGTCCTGGTAGATCTCGTGCTGTGCTGTGCTGTGCTGTGCTGTGTTCTGCAGTATCAGTCCAGTGGTGCTGTGTCCTGTGCTCTGTCCTTCTGAGGTCAGTGGTGCTGCTGGGTCCTGTGCTGTGTCCTGTTCAGTCCAGTGGTGCTGTGTCCTGTGCTCTGTGCTTCTAAGGGCATAGTTATTTCCCCAATATTCCAAAGTGTTTAAAAAAAATAAAAAAAAGTTATTTAAAAAAAATACAAAAAAATAATTTCATTTTTTTTTAATTACAACAAAATTTGCACAACCAATCCTGCAGTATAAGCCCATTGGTACTGCAATATTACCAAGTTCACACATTCAGCAGTAAAAGTCCAGTGGTTCTGCAATATTACAAAGTTCACACATTCTGCAGTATCAGTCCAGTGGTGCTGTGTCCTGTGCTCTGTCCTGCTGAGTTCCGTAGTGCTGCTGGGTCCTGTGCCGTGTCCTGTTCAGTCCAGTGGTGCTGTGTCCTGTGCTCTGTGCTTCTAAGGGCATAGTTATTTCCCCATTATTCCCAAGTTTTTAAAAAATAAAAAAAAAGTTATAAAAAAAATTAAAATAAAAAAAAAAAAAAAAAAATAATTATAACCAAATTTGCAAAGCCAATCCAGCAGTATATAAGCCCATTGGTACTGCAATATTACCAAGTTCACACATTCAGCAGTAAAAGTCCAGTGGTACTGCTATTACAAGGTTCACTGATTCAGCAGTGTATAAGTCCAGTGGTACTGCTATTACAAAGTTCACTGATTCAGCAGTATAAGTCCAGTGCTACTCTCCTGTGCCGCATATAATTTTTAAAGGCTTTGCTGAGTGTGTGTGGCTTAGGGGTACGCTCTGACATTATCAAAAACAAGAGGTTGTCACACGCTGAAACTCCAACATGTATATGATGGAGAGGATGGAGTAGCAGCCGTATGTGCAGTGTAATGCAGACCTGTTGAAGGTTTTCTATATATTTTTTATTGTGGTGCCCAGTGCCCACTACTCTACGCAGTCCAGATACTATTTTTGGGTGTAATTCTGACCTGTTGAAGGATTTCTATATATTATATTGTGGTGGCCAGTGGCCAGTCCTCTATGCAGTCCAGATACTATTTTTGGGTGTAATTCAGACCTGTTGAAGGTTTTCTATATATTTTTTATTGTGGTGCCCAGTGCCCACTACTCTACGCAGTCCAGGTACATTTATTGCTGCGAATCATACAAGTTCAGGGTTTTTAATATATATTGTGGTGACCCACTCCTCTACGCAGTCCAGGTACATTTATTGGTGCGAATCATACAAGTTGATGGTTTTCTTATTATATATATTGTGGTGACCCACTCCTCTACGCAGTCCAGATACATTTATTGGTGCGAATCATACAAGTTGATGGTTTTCTTATTATATATATTGTGGTGACCACTCCTCTACGCAGTCCAGGTACATTTATTGCTGCGAATCATACAAGTTGATGGTTTTCTTATTATATATATTGTGGTGACCCACTCCTCTACGCAGTCCAGATACATTTATTGGTGCGAATCATACAAGTTCAGGGTTTTTAATATATATTGTGGTGACCCACTCCTCTACGCAGTCCAGGTACATTTATTGGTGCGAATCATACAAGTTGATGGTTTTCTTATTATATATATTGTGGTGACCCACTCCTCTACGCAGTCCAGATACATTTATTGGTGCGAATCATACAAGTTCAGGGTTTTTAATATATATTGTGGTGACCCACTCCTCTACGCAGTCCAGGTACATTTATTGGTGCGAATCATACAAGTTGATGGTTTTCTTATTATATATATTGTGGTGACCCACTCCTCTAGGCAGTCCAGGTACATTTATTGGTGCGAATCATACAAGTTGATGGTTTTCTTATTATATATATTGTGGTGACCCACTCCTCTACGCAGTCCAGATACATTTATTGGTGCGAATCATACAAGTTCAGGGTTTTTAATATATATTGTGGTGACCCACTCCTCTACACAGTCCAGATACATTTATTGGTGCGAATCATACAAGTTCAGGGTTTTTAATATATATTGTGGTGACCCACTCCTCTACGCAGTCCAAGTACATTTATTGGTGCGAATCATACAAGTTCAGGGTTTTTAATATATATTGTGGTGACCCACTCCTCTACGCAGTCCAGATACATTTATTGGTGCGAATCATAAAAGTTCAGTGTTTTTAATATATATTGTGGTGACCCACTCCTCTACGCAGTCCAGGTACATTTATTGGTGCGAATCATACAAGTTGATGGTTTTCTTATTATATATATTGTGGTGACCCACTCCTCTACGCAGTCCAGATACATTTATTGGTGCGAATCATACAAGTTCAGGGTTTTTAATATATATTGTGGAGACCCACTCCTCTACGCAGTCCAGGTACATTTATTGGTGCGAATCATACAAGTTGATGGTTTTCTTATTATATATATTGTGGTGACCCACTCCTCTACGCAGTCCAGATACATTTATTGGTGCGAATCATACAAGTTCAGGGTTTTTAATATATATTGTGGTGACCCACTCCTCTACGCAGTCCAGGTACATTTATTGGTGCGAATCATACAAGTTGATGGTTTTCTTATTATATATATTGTGGTGACCCACTCCTCTACGCAGTCCAGGTACATTTATTGGTGCGAATCATACAAGTTGATGGTTTTCTTATTATATATATTGTGGTGACCCACTCCTCTACGCAGTCCAGATACATTTATTGGTGCGAATCATACAAGTTCAGGGTTTTTAATATATATTGTGGTGACCCACTCCTCTACGCAGTCCAGGTACATTTATTGGTGCGAATCATACAAGTTGATGGTTTTCTTATTATATATATATTGTGGTGACCCACTCCTCTACGCAGTCCAGATACATTTATTGGTGCGAATCATACAAGTTCAGGGTTTTTAATATATATTGTGGTGACCCACTCCTCTACGCAGTCCAGGTACATTTATTGGTGCGAATCATACAAGTTGATGGTTTTCTTATTATATATATTGTGGTGACCCACTCCTCTACGCAGTTCAGGTACATTTATTGGTGCGAATCATACAAGTTGATGGTTTTCTTATTATATATATTGTGGTGACCCACTCCTCTACGCAGTCCAGGTACATTTATTGCTGCGAATCATACAAGTTCAGGGTTTTTAATATATATTGTGGTGACCCACTCCTCTACGCAGTCCAGGTACATTTATTGGTGCGAATCATACAAGTTCAGGGTTTTTAATATATATTGTGGTGACCCACTCCTCTACGCAGTCCAGAAAGATACCTCGTTGCAACATTTTGGACTAATAACTATATTTTGAGGTGTTCAGAATACACTGTAAATTAGTGGAAATGCTTGTTATTGAATGTTATTGAGGTTAATAATAGCGTAGGAGTGAAAATAATCCCAAAAACTTGATTTTTAAACTTTTTATGTTTTTTTCAAAAAAAATCCGAATCCAAAACCTTAAATCCGAACCGAGACCTTTCGTTAAGTGTTTTGCGAGACAAATCCGAACCCCAAAAATAATGAAAATCCGGATCCAAAACACAAAACACGAGACCTCAAAAGTCGCCGGTGCACATCCCTACATTAAAGTAATAAAATGGTTCTCTACACACTTTCAATTTAAATTCAGTCTATTTTTTTTTTTTTATAGCAAAGCTTGTCTGTGCATCCTGGTTGGATCCAAGGATTCATCAGTTCAATAATTTAAGTACTATCATTTTTATTACTTGACCTGTCAATAGACATCAGTATTTTTAAAACTTTCACATTCCCAGGATTTACGTGTGTGCTCTAAGGTCTTTGTTGTTGTAAGTGTCTCCAAGATGGTGGTACCACCTAATTTTCCAGAACATCCTCGGTTGGCGAGTTGGCACTAGTTCCTGTGACTTGATCTGGAATGGATCCGGAACATGACATCGGGTTGCCGTGGGTCTCGGTTCACTCACCAGATCACCAATGGCAGATGTCTCACAGAAGTCCTGTCCTTCACTCCTGGATTCCCTCTCTCTTGCTTTCTTTATTAATTTTTTATCCACCTACCACTCCAACCTCCTTTCCTAATTTCTCTGACTCATTGATAACTGAGGGGATGACTGTCTAACTATCTGACTATTTAATTTATAGACTAACTGTTTTCATGTTAAACTGCTAATGCACTAACTGATAGACTGGTAATTAGGTTGGCTAACTACCTGTCAGGGCCAGTGTGGACTGCAGCTGTGGCATGTCTATCCCCACTCCGAACATATCGCATTTTACCTGTTAAGGCATGTCACTTCTCACAGCTTGCCCTCCACTACCACTCTTCTGTGTTCGCCTGTCTTGCTAAGACTCTCTGACAGAAGTTGCATCCTGTCCCATTGCTTAGCAACCTTGCAGGCGGTTCTGCGCAAGCACAGACCTTCACCGCGCAAGTACTGATTGCCAAAATACAAGATGCCCAAGCCTTACCTCCAGTCCCTTCAGCTCCTGCAATGGAACTATTGCCCTCCGCAGTCAATTCTGAACCCGAGCCATTGATCAAATTAGCTGAAAAAGATGGAGAAGATTGTACCCAGTATTGTTTCTTATGGCTCAGTGTCGTTTAGTTTTTTAAATGCGTCCCCAAACTTATTCTACTGACTCTTAAAAGTAGGGCTAATCCTTACTTTGTCTAAGGGAGATGCCTTAGATTAGACTACTCCTTGCTTGGAAAGACAGCATTCTATGTTGTTAAATATTTCAGTAAAAATGTTGATGACCTCCACAAGGCAACCACTGGTGAATCTGTTTTATCAAACCACAGGCAAGGTCCACGGTCAGCCCTACACAATACCATTGTATTCCGTCAGTGGATGGGGGACACTGATTGTAATGTTGCAGCCAAACGATATCAATATTGCAAAAGAATTTATGACGATATTTAAGATGAATTGGTCTGTATAGACCCTCCTCAATGTCTAGAAGAATTCACGGATAGATGCATGACTATTGACAGCCGTCTCACGGAATGGCAAAAAGTTCAGTAGTAACTCCTCTGATCACTACATCAGGGCCTTTAGCTACTAAACCTGAGGAGTCTGAACCCGAGCCAATGCAAATAGGGAGTGTTATGGGTCCACTCTCCCCTCAAGAAAGGGCAAGAAGAAGGGGGTTCAATCTATATATTTATTGTGCCAGTCTGAAGCATTTCTTTGCAGAGTGTCCGATGGGAGACTTCCAGACCTCAAATCTTTAAAGAGGGGGGATCAGGGGTAATTTTTTTCGCTACCCTCTTATCATCAATCTAAATTTGCCAAGACTATTCCCCATTGTTATATATCTCTTCAGCTAGACTTTTATACCTTTGGAAACTCTTGAGAGGTAAAACAAATGACTGGTGATCTAGGTAGACTAGAGGAATGGTCAAGAGTGTGGCAACTACAGTTTAATGTCAAAAAATGCAAAATGCAATATAATGGAAACTACCGATGAGTAAAGGGATCTAGGAGTCACTATTTCAGGTGATTTAAAGGCAGGTAAGCAATGTAACAAAGCAATGTGGAAGGCAAGTCAGATGCTTAGTTGCATAGGGAGAGGAATTAGTAGCAGAAAGAAAAAAGTAATAATGTCATTTTGTAGGGCATTGTTATGGCCTCATCTAGAATACTGTGTTCAATTCTGGAGGCCATATCTCCAAACGGATATAAATACATTACAAACTGTACAAAGAAGGGCAACTAAAATGGTACATGGCCTATAGCATAAAACTGGAAAAACTAAAAGATCTTAATATGTATAGTTTGGAGCAGAGAGGAGAAAGGGGGGACATGATAGAAACTCAAACATATCAATGGTTTTAACAAGGTACAGGAGGGAAAACATTTTTCAAAGGAAGAGAAATATTAGAACACAAGAACATGCACTGAAACTGGAGGGAAGTAGGTTCAGAGGAAAAACTACTTCACAGAAAGTGTAGTGGATAAGTGGAATAACCTCCCATCAGAGGTGGTAGAGGCTAATACAGTAGAGCAGTATAAACATACTTGGCATAGACATATGAATATCCTTATAAGGAATAAGGGATCAAACAAGGTTTGAGTTTACCATAAAAGAATGGGTAGACTAGATGTGCCAAGCGGTTTTTATCTGCAGTCAAATTCTATATTTCTATGTAGCCATGGTGACCATGAGATTGCAAAATATTCATAAATTCAGAATAGTTTACCCTGAATTACAAGAGTACACAGATTACTTGATTTCTTCGGATTTTTGTACCAACCTCTGTTATATGTAAAGAAAACATAAATTAATTTCATGACTCCAAAATGGCAGGTCATCTTGGAATAAAACTATAAATCTCATTTCAAGATACAATTGGTGGCCACAACATTCCAAAGAAGTTAGGCTCTAGGGGGTATACTTACTATGCAGCAATTCTGTAGACCCGCCTATTCTCAGTGCTTTGTCATTTTTTAAAACGGCACTTTTATTAAAGACAAAGCCCATCCGTTTTTGTCTTTAATAAAATATGCTTTTGAAGAAAATGACTTCAAAGCGCTGGGAATCGGGGATTCTATGGAATGAACGCATAGCAAATATACCCCTATTTCTCTATTTTGTGCACAAAAGCCAGATAGTTGGAATAGTCTTTATCTCTGCTTGAGTGACAGCTACCCCCAGGCACTTGCAGAGTCTAACAGAGGAGAGGGTATAGCCACGAATCTCGATAATAGTATATGCTGAGCAGGTAGTACAGTCACAGGTCTAAACAGCGGAATAAACAGAACAGATATAGCTGTGAAGCGATGCACTGGGGTGAGCAGAAGTATTGAATCCACACAGGTGATATAATTCTGGAACAGGACGGATGATGAACGATACCTTGCAGTGAGGTCACAGGTCTTGACTGTAGAATAAGCTGAACAGGTAATGCTGTGAAGTGATGAACTACGGAGGGCTAAAGCACTGAGATCCACACAGGTGTTAGAACTCTGGAACAGGACCGATGATAACTGATGCTGCAGCCTCTGAACGAATAGCCTAAGTCACGAACACAGGAACAAAGGTAAGTATGAGCATGGACTTGTAGTTCAACAATGGAATGCTGAAAAATAGCAGACTTTATTTCTTTTACAGTCAAGTAATTTTCTCAACTTTTCTTCAGTTGTTCAAACCATAATTTTTACTGGTAGATGTCTGCCCCATATAACTTCTGTTTTTCGAGTTGCATATTTTATATTTATGTGTGTACAGAGAGTGAGAGAGAGATGTAATGGTCTATCTTTTTAATTGGTATGAATGTGATTTAACTGTCCAGATGGGATGCTGTGTGAATGTGTGTGTATTAGTGTGTTTTTTTCCGAAGAAGAAAAATGCTGCAAAGTTTATATCTGTATATGAATGATTAAACATTTCCTGTAAATCGCTGAGTGTATGTCAATGCTATATTGCTAAAGGTTAAGTAGGTAAATAATAACTTCATGTGGTTAGCTTTATTGTGATCTTACTTCTTAGGACATAAGTGCCTGTGCTAAAAAATATATATATATATTTTTTTCATATTCTATAGAATATATCGACCACGCCATATGGGAGGTAAGCTGCATATTTCTATGTTAACTATTTCTGCTAACATGGATAGTTGACACTGGTTAATTTAAGAAAAGTGAATACATGTATTTTAATACAGTACTGTTAATATTTTATATAACATTGAGTGCATATCTGTGTTGTCAGCTCCAAATATGATGTTTTGTTTTGAGATTCCCAAGGTTTCAGAAGTTCATATTCTGTATCACACAAAGTCCAGGTCTACAAGTTAGTCTGTGCAACTAACACACTTTGTTAAAACAAAGCAGAGCAACACAGCAGACAAATTTGGGTAGTTTTATTCCTATCTCTGCCGAAGTTCCCAGCAGCCTCCTTCATATTACTTCACACACTTAAATCCATTACTGGGTTTCTCTGTCCTGGACATTCGCCATCTACTACACACACACAGACACACACACATACACACACACACACACACACATATATATATATATATATATATATATATATATATACACAAATACACATACACAGTGCATCTGGAAAGATGTCTGCCTCATATAACTTCTGTTTTTCAAGTTGCATATTTTATATTTATGTGTGTACAGATAGTGAGAGAGAGATGTAATGGTCTGTGCTTTTCATTGGTATGAATGTGATAGATATATATATATATATATATATATATATATATATATATATTGTGGCAAGAGCCCGCTACTGCTGAAGCACACGCGAACACCTTCTTCTTTTTATGCAGCTTTATTGTCAGGATGGTTAAAATGTATTTGACACCATATGAATTTCACAGCAAATATGGAGACCCTAAACGCTAGCTAGATATAGACCAGCTCTCTCAAGACCAGCCAGCTTCACCAGCGTTGGTCTCCGTGCACAAATGACACAATCAAGCTTTTATACATGAAACTCCTCCCCAAGCCTTAGCTTGATAGGCAGGTGACACACCCACCTTCTCTTTAAGAGGAAACGCCCATCACTGCCTCTGTTTGCACTAACAGACACACCCTGTCTGTTTGCTGAGAGGAAGGAGCTTTCAAATCATGTACGTTAACCAAACTTTAAACTATACATAAATCTTTACTTGGTTTAACCTCAATCTAGGTGCATAACTGCACCAATGTTTTATTCTGCTTGTATGCTTTCTCTGCATCTTGTCAGATAAATGCCTCCCTTTGTTACATATCCCTCCCCCTAGCGTCTCCAAGTAGGGGGATGCAGACTTTGCGAGGAGCGCATATTTTCGTGACAATGCATCTGCATTCTTGTGCAGAATCCCAGGTCTATGTTCTACTGAGAACTTGAAAGGTTGCAGTGCCAAGAACCAGCGGGTTACCTTGGCATTTACCTCCCGGTTGTTCTGCATCCATCTCAATGGTGCATGATCTGTTATTAAGGTGAACTCTCTGTCTAGGAGATAATAGCGCAGAGCTTCTGTAGCCCATTTTATGGCGAGACATTCTTTCTCCACAGTGGCATATTTTTGTTCCCTTGAAAGCAACTTACGACTTAGGTACAGGACAGGATTTTCTACTCCATTCTTCTCCTGTGACAAGACTGCACCTAAGCCAACACCAGAAGCATCAGTTTGGAGGAAGAACCTCCGGGTAAAATCCGGTGCTTGTAGAACTGGGGAGGAACTTAACAATTATGTCCATAACATATACCGCATATACTCGTGTATAAGCAGAGTTTTTCAGCGCATTTTTGTATGCTGAAAAAGGCAACTCGGCTTATACACGGGTGAACTTACCTGGTGTCCGGTCCCTCGGCTGTTAACTTCTGCATATGCGTTCCAACAACAGGAAGTTCGGCATTTAGAACGCAAACTTGCGTTTCAAATGCAGAACTTCCTGTTGTTGGAACGCATATGCTTTCCACTGCGGGGTAAGTAAAAAAAAAAATCTCTCTCTTTTTTTTTTTTTTAATTTACAGTGCACTGTAAATTTTCAAAATAAGGTTACACTTCAAAACTATCTACTTTGCTTCAAGGTAAATCAAATTAGCTTATATTAGATAATGAACAAACAATACAGCCACCATGTTATGTAGCACTTTAGAGAAAATGTTCATACATTTATATCCCTACCCCTTATAGTCGAAGTTCTTTATTACAAAAACACACAGTGAGGTCCATTTTTGTCAACAGCAAATTAATTGACTGTAGGAGAAAACCTGAGGACACCTACACAAACACAGAGTACACAGACTCCACTGTGATGATGACTTCATAATCATAGCTGTCATTTTCAACAGTCCTGATCAAAAACTAAATTATCTCAATCAAATGTAAATTGAGATTGCCAGATTAATGTTGGACGCACACATGGAGTAATTTGTGCTCATTTCAATCTTTAAAAGGTTTAACTGGCTATTGTAATCAGAAACCTATATGGGTAAATTATGCTTTTTATTGACCTAAAACACCTTTCCTTTGGGGTTAAAGATATATAAAAATAAGTTCCAATAGAGATATAAATTAAAATAAAATTTCAGTAAAAGCAAAAATGCCACCTGTCAAAACTGTACTTCATTTTACAACTCTCCACAACAGTGGCCTAGTGGTTAGCACTTCTGCCTCACATCACTGGGGTCATGAGTTCAATTCCCGACCATGGCCTTATCTGTGTGGAGTTTGTATGTTCTCCCTGTGTTTGCGTGGGTTTCCTCCGGCTGCTCCGGTTTCCTCCCACACTCCAAAAAAACATACTGCTAGGTTAATTGGCTGCTATCAAAATTGACCCTAGTCTCTCCCTCTCTGTCTGTCTGTGTGTGTCTAAATTAGGGAATTTAGACTGTAATCCCCAATGGGGCAGGGACTGATGTGAATGAGTTCTCTGTACAGTGCTGCGGAATTAGTGGCACTATATAAATAAATGATGATGATGATGATGTTAGATGTAAGTATCTGAGGTCTGTTGTCAAGCAGACACCTCTGCTACTCATCCAGATACAATTTTAACTCTGAATACAGCATACATACATGTTCACTTGCATCACTCAATAATTAGCACAAATGATTGCTACAATTAACTAATATCTGTGAAGATTGAAATTCTATCACTCATGTCCATCCTTAATATATTACAGTCTAATGTTTACACTTGTAAGAGGAAGTTTGCTGCTGCTGCTGGCGGCAGTAGGCCGCAGCATTGAACCCAGACAGGTTGTGGGTCTGCATGGCAAGTGGGGTGATGAGACTCAGCTCCTGGCCAGAGAAAGTGAAGGCATTGTTGGCACAGCTATTTGGAGATATGGTCAATTTCAGAGTTGTATAAAAAGTCTGGAGCCACCTCCTCTATGAGGAAACGCAAGTTACCCTTAAGCTTACATTCCACTATGAATAAGGGCCAGAGTGCAGTAGGACACAAACACTCAGACTTGCCTGGAGCACAAAAAATACCTAGTTATACCTGCATGTCTTACTATTTTGATAGAATCACTAAACTGCTCCTTCTTAAAGAATAGTCTAGAGTCTCCCTGATCCAATAAGTAAAAATGAAAGACCTGTAAATATTACTTTGTATGTTGCAGAACTTTGGAACACCTTATTCCAGGAGTGGAATATGATGGCACAAGGCAGCCTATACGAGGAGAACGTTTCTGCACAATGTAATACTGGCCGTGTGCCTACTGTGATAGTAATATAAACATTTGAACGATTAATTTTAAATGTCAAATGTGGGTTCTGTGCAACTGGAAGCCCCCCCCCCCTCCCTCTTCCAAGTGCACTCCTACAGCCACTAGATTTAGCAATGTTTCTGTCACTCATCGGACTGTTAGTGCCTCTAGGTTAGGACATGGGTCTCTTTCGCTCCTGCCGGCGCCTCTCCTGAGCCGCGGCCGTCCGCCATCTTGACTAAGATTGCGCATGTGCAGAAACCCTGAACTGTTAATACCTTGCCTCTAGTCTCATTGGTTAATTAATCACCTCTCAGTACTTAAGGCACCTGTTGCCCTATTACCTTTGCCTGTTCTTGGTTCTCATTCCTTGAGACTCTGAGGTGTTTCCTGTTTCTGCTCGTGTTATCCGTTTGCTCTGGACAAGTCTCCTCTCCACATCGGTAGTAGAACTTACCCGCTGCAGACTACTCTCGCTACCTCCGTTACCTGCCTGCTTCTGGACAAGTCTTCTCTCCACATCGGTAGTAGAACTTACCCGCTGCAGACTACTCTCGCTACCTCCGTTACCTGCCTGCTTCTGGACAAGTCTTCTCTCCACATCGGTAGTAGAACTTACCCGCTGCAGATTACTCTCGCTACCTCCGTTACCTGCCTGCTTCTGGACAAGTCTTCTCTCCACATCGGTAGTAGAACTTACCCGCTGCAGACTACTCTCGCTACCTCCGTTACCTGCCTGCTTCTGGACAAGTCTCCTCTATACATCAGTGGTACAACTTGCCTATTGCAGACCACTCACGTTACTCCGTTCCACGCCTGCACCTGGACAAGTCTTCCCTTCACATCAGTGGTACAACTTGCCTATTGCAGACCACTCACGTTACTCCGTTTCACGCCTGCACCTGGACAAGTCTTCTCTACACATCAGTGGTAAAACTTGCCTATTGCAGACCACTCACGTTACTCCGTTCCATGCCTGTGCCTGGCCAAGTCTTCCCTTCACATCAGTGGTACAACTTGCCAATTGCAGACAACTCACGCTTTTCTGTTACACAGCTGCGCTGGACAAGTCTTCTCTACATATCCGTGGTGAAACTTACCAGCTGTAGACCACTCATGTCTCCTTGTGATATAGCTACTACTCTGTATGGTACCTATTAGCTGGACTAAAGTCTACAAGTGCCTCTGTATTGTAGCTGCAAGTCGCTGACTCTTCTACTATATTGTTGATTGGTCTTTGCCTAACGTTATCCAGTTATCAAGTACTGGCCTGCTATATGCTACCTGCGTGCTAAGGCACTTGGACTCTTTCCTCATTTTATCCTGCTTACTAAACTGCTGTACCATCACAGTTCCACGGTGCCAAGACTCAGCATTTATACTATTGACATTCCTTTCCTCTATTCTACTGTATGGTTCCACTGATTCACCACACTACCCAGTGGTCCGCACTTCTGGTAAGTGTAGCTACACCTGGTGAATTCTGGGTAAAACTCCTAGTGCTCGTGACAGTTTCATTTACTTGATGACCAAATTTGCCCTAAAAGTTCTAAGTGGAATCTAAGAAAAAATGTAGAGGCTTGTAATGATTTTAAGGTGTTTTTTTTTTAAACTGACTGGTTTCATTCAAAGTTGTATCAACTTGTATTAATTGCAATTCCTATTGCCATCTCTATTGCTCCTTTGCTCTTATTTGCTGCAGTTTTGGTCACAGCAGCTGCCATTGAACATGGGGAACAACTGCCCAGACTCTACAGTGAACATGACACTAAAGAAAAAACATGAAACAGAAGGTAAAAATGACCCTGCCCAAATGAGCTAACAATATAAGAAGTGTGGGAAACATATGATACCGAAGTTAATGGAGTAAAAACTGGTGGGGAAAATGCAGATGGCTATTGTTACAGAGCAGCATTAAGAGCCTCTAATAAAAAAATAATAGAGCAGTCACTGGCATTTCTCTGTAGCTACCGGTGGTGTAGGACGGTTGGAACGAGGAGAGACAGCAGTAGGTGGAGACACGAAATATGAACCAATTTCTGTAGAACTCTTAAAACAGTAACCAAAACTGTCCTTCACCATTTATCATAACTGAGCGTCCTTTCACTGCTGGTTCTAGTGGAGGCTGTAGTACCACTGTCAGTTTGGAGTAACTGTGCATAGCCTGTGTTTTTTCTTTAGTGTCATGCTCGCTACTTAAGAAAGAGCCTGGGTAGTTGTACCCATGTTCGATGGCAGCTAATGTCACCAAGGAGGCAGCAAAGATCACCAAAGGAGAAATAGAGATAGCAATGTATAAGAGTGGATACAAATTTTAATGAAAACAATAAGTTAAAGACAAACTTTAAAATCATTACAGGCCCCCTTTAATATTTTTAAAAAATGATTTGCAAAATAAAAAAAAGCATTTAAAAGATGAGACCATGTATGTTAAATTAACAGATTGTGTGATATAGCTGACAAACCCTAGGTAATGAATGTATAAATAAATAAATTATGTGAACCCTCTAGATATTCATGTTACTATCAAAGTAGGCACATGGCCAAAATAACTCCTGAAATAAGGTGTTCCAAAGAGCATCTGTAATATTGAAAGTAATTTTTACAGGTTTCTCAGTTTTTATCAGATCAGGGTGAAGACTTTTCTTTGAGGGGGTAGGATGTCCATTTTATATATTGTTTATATCACTATTGTATTGTACAAACATGAAAGCGTAACTAGGTATTTTTTTGTGCCCCAGGCAATAGGGCCTCTATCAAGGGGATATGAAGGGTACAAATGTAAAGGACCCAGACTGACTAGGGGACCTAAGGGGGCAAATGATCCAGTTGTGAACTATTTCTGATTCACATATAGTCTGTGAAGCTAAAGCAGTTTGTGGCAGTGATCATCGGCGCCAGCAGGCCTTGAGACAAATGTAAAGCGCCTTAAATAGTCTTATGGCATGTGGGGAGGTCTGAAGGTCATGAAAGGGGCATATGGAGAGGTCTGGGCATATAAGGGGCATGTGGGGAGGTCTAAGGGGCATATTGCTTATTTCAGTTTTGTGAGGATACACTATTGCATGCAGGGCCAGATTAACCCGAGGTCTAACTGGGCTACAGCCCAGGGGCCTCGGGCATCCAGTGGGCCCTTGAAAGTGCTCAGCAGCATTATTGATCGGTGCGGGGGCGCCATCGGCCCAATCAATGCTGCTGAGCACTGTCACTGTAGTCCTTCCGCGGCGCTCAGTAATCTCCTTACTGAGAAGATCTTGTGAGGAAAGACTACAGTTACAGGAGGAGGTAAGCGCTGGGGGGGGGGGGGGGCGGCGGATGGCTAACTGGGGGGACCTCACGGGGGCGCTCACGGGGGAATGGGGCCCCTTTAGCCCAGGGGCCCCCATTCCCTTAATCTGGCCCTGATTGCATGCTCTATGGCACCCCACTGCTTCCTCCGGGCCGTGGGAAGGGACCTCACAATTTCTAATGGCAGCCCTGAGAGCAAGGGCATAGGAAGAACCCGCCCCCCCCACACAAAAAAATATTGCTGTAGGGCCCAGTGATGTAGTGTTCTGCCCCTGCCTCCATATGGAGGGACACCTGTTTGGTGATCTCCATACTGGGATGAAGAGGACTGCAGTAGATGTGGTAGTGAAAACAAGGATCTCAAAAGATAGATGCTTGGGAGTATACATGTATAGCAGCTGAACATAATGCTACAAAAGTGGTGTATTTTCCGTTCTCACAATGTGTGGGAATGCACTTTTTTGGGGGTTATGTGTTTAGGTTTTACTTATATACCTATGAAAGTTTTAATAGTGCCTTGACATGAAGCAACATATGATTGAGGTTTAGTGGCCTTTTAGGATCATACATGCATAAAAAGGCTGGCAAATGCGACATTTTGATCTTGTTTTTACAGATGGACCAGGGGCAAACGCAGGATTTGTAGAGGGGGGTTTCCACACCATGCCGCCAGTGGGCATGACCATCATGCATGGGGGCGTGGCTATAATTTCAGACAGTGCTTGGCTGCTCTCCAACTCTTCCTATCCCCATAATATACATGGGCAATGCTGCATGCACTACTGTTAGGTGCACGGAGCTCTCCCTTTTCAAGCAGAGCTGTGTGAAGTGGGGGCAGGGTCCAGCCACCTCAATTATACAGTGCTCCAGGCTTGGAAGGGGGTTTCCAGGCACTAGGAAATCCCCCCTCGGTTTGCCTATGTGGACAGGGCCCGTTTGTCCCAGGTTTTAAAGTCTTGTCCCTGGAAATATTTGTCCTTTGTCCAATTTTTCAAAACTGACCAACTGTCAAATACAGATACAATTTCCTTTATTCTGTATACAAGATGTAGATTTCACTATCTGTTATTATTATCTGGGCTATGCAACTTAATAGTATTAAAGAAGAACATTTAAAATACAAAAATATAAGATTATAACTATGTTCAGTAAATGCATACTTTCCAACTGTCCCTATTTACTCCAACAGTCCCCAGCAGATATAATTAAAACCATTATTATCATACTTGCCAACAATGTATAGTCTGCTTTACCCTTTCCTATTTGGGAAAAGCTTAGCATAGATATAATATTATTGATTTTGAAGTTTGTGTATGAACGTGAGCTAACAGTGACTAACCCAAATTAAAATATATTGATTTCCTGTTCGTACCGTTTACCCCAATAACTACCCATGAGAAGGAGGCTTTAGCAAACCAACAAAATGGCTGACTTTCTTGCCAGCGACACTTACAATAACATATTGAGGAGTGTACACTTTTCTAGCATTTCCGATGTTGTAGTGACGTCACTTCTTATATGTTAGGCGGCTGTTTAGAATCCAAGATGAGTAGTCGGCAGGAAAGGCTACAGGAGTTGAAGAGAAGGCGCCGGGGTGCGGACTGGATTAAGCTCCAGGGTCGCTTATTGCCGGTGAAAGATGATGCTGCAGAGGCTGAGGACTCTGACATGGAGGACGATGTGGAGCAGCCTGAGGTCTCGGATCCTGAGTTCCTGGATGCCGATGAAATTGAAGGCGGAGCGCAGCAGGTCAACTCCTGGGCTCCCCAGAACTCCAAAGGTTAAGATAGAACTTTGCGGTCACCTCGCCCGGACTGCTACTATCTAGTCCCCATCTGTGCCACATTCAGGCCTTGCCACATCCCGCTATACTGCAGTTTATACAGTTAATGTCTCATCCACCTGTCATTGAATGTCAGTGATAGTAACACAGACGGATAAGTTACCATTTGTGATACAATAATTACAGTTAGATCTTACGAGGCTCTTGGATTGTCATATAATTCTTTTTCGTTTATTTATTAAAGAGAATCTAAAATATTTTTAACACTCACATTATCATTGTACAAAAAGAAAAACTGTTAATAAGTAGATGAACATAAACTGCCCCCCACTAACCCCTGTTGTAACTAATTGCACACAAATGTCAACAAAGTATAGTGACAAGGTGCCTGATTCATTAAGGATCTTAACTTGAGAAACTTCTTATTTAATTCTCCTGGACAAAACCATGTTACAATGCAAGGGGTGCAAATTAGTTTTCTGTTTTGCACATAAGTTAAATTAAGTTATCAAGTATTATTTGTACACTGAAATTTAAAGTTGATATTTGTGTGCTACATGAAAAAACAGTCAGTATTTAACTTATGTGCAAAACAGAAAACTAGTTTGCACCCCTTGTATTGTCACATGGTTTTGTCCAGGAGACTTAAATAAGTTTATTAAGTGAAGATCCTTAATGAATCAGGCCCAAGAAGAGAGCACATAAGGCATGCAGGGTATTTTTACTGAAGGGGGAGACTACTTGAATAAATGAAAGGTATAACCATATCTGATGAGTTATTTTCATGTAAGGATCTTGGTAATGAAGGTTGGTAGAGTAAATTCTGCTGTGCCTCTTTGCTGGTACCATCTTCTGTCCTGAGCTACTTCTATAGTATCCTCTTTATACTTGCTGCTTTTACCCTGACATTTTCTTCTGTCAATGAATGTGGTGCTAAGTAATATGAGAGTGAGGATTGGAGAAACCGGTGTCAAAAGGAAACCTCATCTGTGTGAAAGTGCTGGGCTAGAAGTAGTGGATGCAGCAGGAGAAAAGCTGCCATTGTGGGAACAGTTGCTCAGAAAAGGATGAGGTTGTATGAACTGAGACACCAAGCCAATGGCCATTACAAAGTTAGAGCTGTAATGTGCACTAGGGCAGAGGGCATCTGCCCTCTGGGCCAGTCCCTTAGTGGGATACTTTGGGCTGGGGCACCTGCATTTTTTCCCCTTTAAAATGCTCTTAATAGGCTGCTGAGTTGAGTCTTGCCCCCAAGGCTAAAATGTGCAAGCTCTCCCCTGCATGTGCAAGAAAGTGAACATAAAAATAAGCATTATTATTTACAATACATACAATGTCATGCAGTAAGCTGCTCAGCTTATAATTTAACGTTGTCTGGGACACAGAGAGACAGTGTTCTAAGTTCAGCTAATACAGCATTGAAACTGAAGTATCCCTCCACTTTATCAGATATGTTATTCAGACTACTATTAATTTACTCTCTGGATGCCAATGATTTATATGGAGTTTCCTTATTATGGTTACCCACTGGTGTTGAAGTGCTGCATCTATCTTTCATTTTTACTCCAAGTACAATACATGCAAACTCCTCTACAAATAAAACCCATTGTGTTCTATGTGTCCATATGTATTTGCATTCATGCTTATGTTTGTGTTGCAACAAGCCTTTTGTGGGATGCTGCATGTTCAATTCCAGTTTCATCAGAGTATGTCATCACACTGGAAAAAGTTTATTGAACGCTATGGGAGCGTATTGTCTACATGCCCATTAGAACAAGGTTTCCCAAATCCAGTTTTCATGGCCCTCTAACAGAACATGTTTTCCAGGTCACAAGTGATGTAATTAGGATCACTTATGGACCAGTCCGCAATGAATACACCTGTGTTCAAACAAGCACACATGGAAAACATGCTAAGTTGGGGCTCTCTGAGGACTGGATTTTGGAAACCCTGCATTAGGGATACAACACACAGTTTTAATCAGTGTTGTGCTGTATTTTTTTAAATTTACTTCTTATGGGACATTTATTTCAATAGACTTGTATGCTACACATGGAATTTCAATGAAATGAATGGGACCTATAAATTATTATTTAATACAAATAATATCATTATAGTAAGGTGCAACAATGCAGGACAGTGGGTAAAACAGAACATACATAAAACAGGAACAAAAGGTAGACACAGTAAAAGCAGACATGTAATCTCACCCTACCTTTTGTTTTCAAGTGTGAAAAGGGCTCAGCTGAGACAAGAGGATTGACTGTGGTTCTGAATAAATATTGAAACTGTTTTGAGGTATAGTGTGAGTTTAGGCTTTAATAAAGAGGTGATTTTTCAAAGTAGATTTGAAGACTGGGGCTGAATCTTAGCACGCCTGATACAGTGTTCTATAAAGGAGTAACGGCATGGGAGAAGTCTTGTAGGCAGTAGTGAGAAGTAGTTATCAGATAGGGCGTAGGTTAAAGCTGAATCTAAGGCTGGGTACACACTACAGAATTTTCTGACCAATGTGTTATCTACGATGATTGTAACAAAGACTGAAAAAAAAAAAGTCACAATCAGCATGCAGATTCATGCGTACACACTATACATGTTTTAAATATTTTACCCCCCAGATATGTGTTATTCAATTGTCGTAGCAGTCAGTTGAAAAGATCATGACTTTGTAAACTCTATGGAGATCCTGATCGTGAGTACATACACACTGCATTATTGAAACGACAATGGTACAATATTTATAGTTCTGCTGAACAATCAAATGAAAAGACGATTTGTACTTTGGAATGATTATCGTTCATGGTTTAAGTGTAGACACTAAAGCGATATTGTCCCGAATAGTCGTTTATCGGGTGATTGACCCAATAGTCATCTGAGAAACCTGTAGTGTGTACCCAGCCTAAGACGGTGTGAGGGACAGCATTTCAAGATGAGGTTTGAGAAGTATGAAGGGCTGTTAGTGTTGAGGTCTTTTTATGTGAAGGTGAGCAACTTGAATTGGGTTCTGGAGGATATGTGGAGTGTCCCAACCAAGTCAACAAGGGCATGCATGATATGTGGAAGTTAAATGGTTAATAAAAACAAAGCCACTAGGTCCGAATGCAAATCACTAAACAGAAGATCATATTGAATCTAAGGATTGAGCATTGTTTAGTTTCCCGATCCTCGTAAACTGTTGAACAAATAAAAATATCTGATCCAAGTACTATTATATTTTTGGATTGCACTTAAAGGATAAGTCCACCTTTTTATTGTTATTTATATTTATATATTAAATGTGTGTTTGCTTTAATTTTTTAATTAAAGAAATGTCCAAACTGACACATTAAGAGTCATAAGGGGAGAATTCAATTCCCCGTGGATTTTTTCTTTAACGCTGCCTTAAAAAATGCAAAACGATCCACGCGTGTTTGAACATGCAGTCGCGGCCATTTTTTACTTAACGCAGCATTAAAAATCGTGGTATTCAGTTTGAAAACAGGTAACGCCACCCCCGCATGCAAATTTTTAGGGGCATGGAGGGGAGGGTTTAACGCGGCCATCTAGAATAGAAAAATGCATTGCCATACATTGGCACATATTTGTATTGCATTACACACCCTTCTATTTTATAATATCTACAAACAGCACTTTTTTTGTTTTTACTATACTTTTTTTTTTATTATACAATTATCTATACTATCACTAAACACATTAGTACATACATATCAATACATACATATATTAATTATTGATTCTTGTGTTTATTTTAGTATTTTTTTACATATTTTTTGTAAAAAAAAAAAAAAATCACCTTTTTCATGTGATACATTACTGAGAAACATATGTTTTACATGTTTTTAATTTTTTCCACAGCCATGAAAGGTACGAGATTAAACTGCCGATTTGACAGTTTACCATCCCAAGTTAAAAAAGAATTGAGTAGCTTTTAACGCTTTTCCCTCCCTCCCTATACTTTCAATAGATAATCTACTTTTCCGCGATGGGAACGTTTTCGCTAACAAAACGGTGCATTAAAAATAGATTTGAATAACGGGTAAAGTTAATGCGCTCCAGAATGAGTGAAAACCATGTTAAAATCACTTACCGCGGTGCTAAAAAGAAATTACCGCTGAGAATTGAATTCCCACCATAGTTACACACTCTACCAGTTGGGCTTCTGTTCTCTGTAACATTTTAAATGCAATGCATGCACTATGATGGCAGGCAAATAATGCAAGGAGGGGTTGTGTGTTATTTATATGCATGGAATGCAGCATTTGAAGTGCAAGTTTGAGGAAATGGAAAAACAACCAAACTGTTAGATGCATTTTTAGTAGCAAGAGTATCTATTAAACTAAAGTCACCGTGTAGGGCAATTTTATATTAAAAATTACCCTTAAGGCTTAAGTTAAATTCACTAAAGGTGGGTGTATCTTGTCTTATTGCAGTTAAATTAATTTCCTTCATATTTGACACCTGGAATATATGAATACATAGGGCTAATATGCTATGTATAGCATACTAAACAAGCTAAGGGAAGTAGTGGACAACTGTTTAAATTGTTGTATGTGGGATATATGTTAAATTGTAGTGTATTTTTGTAATGGCTATTATTTTTGTCTTTTAGTAAAAATTGAAACAAAGGACTCAAAAGAGTATTTAGTAAAAGGATTCTTTCTACTTGTGGATCCTTGGTGGTCTGTTATTGTGGATGTGAAACAAAGTGGTTCTCAGTACTTTGCAAAAGGACATCCATCATACATACTTGAAGATGATATCTTAGGAAGAGAGTCCATCCTCCCGTTGTTTCTAAAGGAATGTAACATGCCAGATGAGCACAAAAAGGCTTTTCTAGACTGGCTGCCGCAGTCCCCTTCTGTCACTTTCAGCAGACTGAAAGAACTAGCGGCTAAATTTACAGTGGAATGCAAAATAAATATCTTAATACACATGGAGAATTCAAGTACGTGCAGCTTTATTTTGTTTTTATGCATTGGGAACTTTTGGCTACTGCTAACATTGTTAAAACAAGCAGTAATATTGTCACAATTGCAATAACTTGTACTTTCTATGTCAAGTGACTTTACTGCACTTCTGTGCTGGATCGTGTCATTTTTGCTAAGCCAACAATGTTGTAATATTGATGAAATATATTGCTTGCTTTGATAGTTTCTATAGAAAGCCCTGGAGCCAAGCTGAATTAACATGATTATTTGATTTCATTCAAAAGTTGACTAAACAACTAGGAGCTGACTTACTGTTATTAAAACCTTCCTATTACTTGTCCCCATCTGATTTCCCTATTCTACTCTGTGTTCTAACGGGTTAGGTATGATACGGCGACTGTCAGACTGACGGCAGATTCATTCATGTTTAAAATGTTGATGTTGTGTCTGTCGACAGTAGTAATGATGGAATTCAAAGGACACACACACACACACACACACACACATACACACACGACCCCCAAGCAGATTAATCCTAGTGCTGGGACCTGTAGTGCACCACAACAATATGTAAATAAACCACAAACACATTGTTTGTCAAAATAATTTTATTGGGGGGGGGGGGGGGGAATTATTATTATTATTATTATTATCCTTTATTTGTTAGGCGCCACAAGAGTTCCGCAGCGCCGTACAATGCACAAACAGTAGACAGTACAGGGTATTACATTACTGAACAGTAAACAAAAAATACTGACCCTTCAGGAGCTCTAAGCAGGCTAATGCGGTAGAGATGGAGCAGAAGAGCTGGTAAGGACACAAGAGGGAAGAGGGCCCTGCTCAATGAGCTTACATCCTAAGGGAGGGTGAACAAAACACAAGTACAGAGGGAGTGAGTTGGCGTATAAAGGAGGGGAGGCAGGGTTAGGTGGAAGGTGGGTAGGCTTTGAGAAACAGGTGGGTTTTTAGTGCCCTAGTAAAATCCCTAGTAATACTTACCAAAATTCCTGGTTCTTCATCTGTAATTGTTCCAATAGTCCCTAATTTTCCCCCCAAAAAATACCTACTAAAATTAATCACTGCTTGGTAAAAAAACAAAATAATCCACTGGAAAGTGCTTTGAAAAATAAAAAATCATTACAACCTTTAGAGTAATTTTACTAGGTATTGTTTTTGGGGACCAATTGGAATGATTACATATAAAGAACCAGGAATTTGTTCAGTATTATTGGGGATTTTTATTTTTTTCCAATAAAATTATTTTGGAAATTAGCTGTGTTGTTTACATTTTGTCTTTGTGCACTACAGTTCCCAGTGCGCCCAGGGTTCCAATACATGCTGGCACTTGTGGTTTCCAAAGTGCCAGCATGGGTATGTTGGTGCTTGTAGTACTACAAGCATGCCAAAACTGTTAATGGCAGGCTGGGCTTGCTGGGACCTGTAGTGCACCAGCGCAAAATTGGTGTCTCTTTATTTTAAAAATATATTTTATTACCCTACATCCACCATCGAGCGGTCTGGAAAGATACATTCATGGAATATGTAACTTTATTTACAGGAGAAATGCATCTGTGAGGAAGAAATATATTTTACCTTTTTGTTATGTATTAGTTTGTATTATAATCACGCCAAAGTGATATTATTGCAGCTTCTATCACTACTATTTTTATCTTTCCTAATTGGTAAATCTGCATTCAAACTTTTTTTTTGTATTCTTTTTTTTGTATTCTGAAATAAAACCTTCTTCCTATACAGCAAAGTTGCTATATCATTACCATGCCATTATAAAAATTTGCAATAATTTATGCAGGTTCGGGTGCATTTGTATTGAAACTATTGAAAACTCCTCTGGTATTGAGATATTTACCAAAGCTTTTACCGAACAAAGTGAGAAGCTTGCTAATGTTAGAGTCTCATGAACAAAAGCCCTACAAGAATACGCCACCCAACGTACTATCTGCACTTGAGAGAATGTTGGCTACCGAACCTTGGAAACTTGGGTTTGGCAAAGTAAGTGTCATTGTACTGACATTTTTGTTATGTTCCTGTGACTATTGTTGTTTTTCCTTTTTGTTAACAAAATGCTAATCTATGAAACATGATGTATAAACTTTGTTTTATATAGAAACACATTTCACACATGCACCTTTTATATATGAAGCCTAGTGGTTAGCACTTCTGCCTTACAGTAGTGGAGTCATAAGTTTGATTCCTGACCATGGCCTTATCTGTGTGGAGTTTGTATGTTCTCCCTGTGTTTGCATGAGTTTCCTCCGGCTGCTCCGGTTTCCTCCCACACTCCAAAAACATACTAGTAGGTTAATTGGCTGCTATCAAATTGTCCTTAGTCTCTCTCGGTCTGTGTGTATGTATGTTAGGGGATTTAGACTGTAAGCTCCGATGGGGCAGAGACTGATATGAATGAGTTCTCTGTACAGCACTGCGGAATTAGTGGCGCTATATAAATAAATAGATCATGATGAAAGGTGGACAATGACTGGATTCAATTTAACTTAATAACAGACCCCTCTCTGCACATCAAAAGGGCACATGCATTTGTAATGCCTTTAGGTAGACTCCATTTAGCAAATTGAATAGATTCTTTCATGAAAAGTTTCTGCTCATGCTCACTTTGAAATACAGTTAAAATAAATACATTATGTGCCAACCCCTTTAAAGAAGATCCAGAACTAATGTTTAGACCCCCAAAAAATCCCCCAACTTTTTAAAATTGCATAAAGTGAATTGTTGACTTTTAAAAGAAGGTTCACATGGATAATAGTGTCTGTGTATATGATGCATTGCAGTGGAATGCCTCTGGAATGGTTGCAAAGACACTCTGATGCTGTACCATTGCAGATTTTTCTTGGCACCCAATAGAGGTGCTCAGGAAAATATGTGATGTTCGGGTACCGTAGTACCCAGAAATGAACTCAGCCGAACTTTGCAGTGATGTTTGGCGGCTCATCGCTGAGCATTGAATCTGTTCTATATGTCTATTGCTGTCTGAAGTACATGGTTATCCTATCACTATGTCCCTTGAATTTGTTTGTTTATATTGAGATTTGTATTTCACGAGTCTAATTGGCAAGAAATCTACTCCCATTCTTACTCTATTGGTTTATGGAGACTGAGCTTTCATTGGACCAGAGTCCCACTTCTTCCCTATAGATTTCTGTTTAAACTTGAGGCCAGTAGTGCCATGCCATCCATTCACTTTGTCTCCTATGCTAAGGACTGAGGCTTGGTGCAAATATATTTTGAAGTCTTTGCATAGAGTGACACATGAGATATAGACATCCCTGTCAACCTGGCAGCAAAGAGTCTCATCCCTCAAACTCCATGCTTAGAGATATGCAGCTTTATATCTCTTATTTGGTACATGTTAAGTATATTTTTTTAGCTGCTCTAATAAACATCTGGTTTTACAAATATACACATGAGAAGCTTAAATAAATGGCAGTGATTCTTCACCGTTGACTCTAGACCAGAGACATGCACCATCATGCCATTTACTGGGTCCCCTTGATCCCTTTTACAAATCTGTTGAGTTATACCACCAACATAGAAGCAGAATTCCATAATTAATGGATGTGGCAAAACAAACTAGTAGATTAATTGGCTGCTATCAAATTGAACCTAGTCTTTGTGTGTGTGTGTGTGTGTGTACGGAAAGTTAGACTGTGCGCTCCAATGGGGCAGGGACTGATGTGAGTGTGTGTTCTGTACAGCGCTGCGGGATTAGTGGCGCTATATAAAAAGCTGATGATGTAGATCTGAAAGTGAATGACGAGCATAATTTGAGACAAGGACAAAAAATATATCGTTTTTAATTTTTTAAAAAATATAGGGAACGTTTAGGTTGTTTATTTAGAAGGCCTTGTATATATAAAATTGCTATATTTTGCATCAAAATATATGTATAGTTTTTTTTGTAGATGGTGTATCAGGAGCTACAGCTTTGTGGCTGCGAGGCAACGTGGGATAACTTTCTTCAATGTGACGATCTCCTGGAACAGATTCCTGATTTGCAGATAAATGCGTTAATCGTTTACAGTGAATTGAAGAAGAAATGCATGGAGCTAGGAGACACCTATGTAGAGCTACAAGATCTCACTAAGGCTGTCTCGAGAGACATGTCCGCTGTTGAAGCAGCATGGGAAGCAATCAAGTTTCTAAAAGATAATGAAATTGTCATAGTTGAGCAGCAGCGGGTGTTTCTGTACAATTTGTACTGGTATGAAGTAAATATCGCAGACTATATCAAAAAGATGATCATGAAAAAGCCCTGGAATATGGACATTGATGAAAATGATGTATTTGGAATTGCTCGGCCTTCAAGAGAGGAACAAAAGGAGGCAGATACCCATGTGAGTAACGGCAACCCTATATATGGCCATGGAGATGCTTCTGTTGAGCAGATCAAAATGGCAAAGCTGCCTGACAGTACATCAGCCTCAGAACCCACTTACTCAACAAAACTGGATGTTGATCAACAGAAAGCTGTAAAAATGATTCTGTCTAATCCAGTGACCATTATAAGTGGGAAAGGTGGGTGCGGGAAGACCACAGTGGTAAGTCAGGTGTTCATGTCCATGATGAAGAAGGACAATGATGAAATTAAAGAGTCCTGTTTGGCCTTTGAGGGTGACCTCGATGCTTCTGAGGAATGGACTTGTGGTGCAATGACCTCTGAGGTCGAGGAAAAATGTTACCTAAATACTTTGCTTACTGCACCCACTGGAAAAGCAGCTTCTATACTAAAGAAGAAAACAGGCCTTCTCGCTGCAACCCTACATCAGGTACAGACTTAGATTTTTTTTATTATTGTTTTATGTTTTATTATTGTTTTTGTTATTTATTTATTATTTATTGCACTTGAAAATGAGGTACAAAAAAAAAAGGGTTGGGATAGGGAAATATAGATTTATAGTACTAGCTTGACATATGATTAAAATTTTATCCCCATTTGTTTTTATTATACGTCAAAACTGAAGGGTAGATCAGTCAGAGGGGAAAAGGGGAGAACTGGGGTAAGGGAGAAACAAACTTACAATGGCTGTTTACAGGACGGGGTGCACAGCTCCAGAGTTGCTGCTGTTTTGTGACCTTCAGTAATGTGCGTGAATATCCTCACTAGAGTTCAGTAGGTGGTCCTCTAGTAGGATACCACCTTCTGTAGTGGAAGCATTTTTAATTTGGATCTTAATTCCATCTGGCAGTGTATTTATGGATCATACCTCAAAGAAAGCCCTTGCCTGTTTCTTTTGATGAAGGGTTGCCCCCCAGCTATTCCATACTGGACAAGTAGGCTAATTTAGCTTTAAATAGTGATCAAGTTGGTGAGTTATTCTGCAGCCAGGATTATAGTATGCATTTTCATCACTGGCACTGTAATCCTATGGAGTAGTTTCTTTCTTCCTTTTGTGAATGTTGCATTTCTGATTAATATATAGCCCACTCTGGGGATAATTGGATAAATAATTTCTGACCTGTATCCAAAATGTTTTAATAGATGGACAGTCCCAGAAACAATGGTGAAAAGACACCATTGGATTACCACACTTTCGGCTGTTTTTTTATTTTATTTTATTTTTTTATCATTTTTCAACCCTATGCTGTGGGACCTAGAGGGTGATAGATGTCCACTATAAAATAGTCTTTAAAACATTTCTCAACGCATTGCTATTGGCATACAGAAATGCTCCACTCACTCTTTCAATTTGTATATCTAGCATATCCGTAGGGATGTCTGGCTTATGTTGATGAAGAAAAGTATATTATGTTGATGTGTGGCACGAATTGCAACTCTAGAATGATTGGTGCAGATATCTTGATGGTTTATCCATGCAAATTATCTACTTGGTCAGTTTCCAAGTTAAAAAAGGGCCAGGACACTTTGTCAAATGCCTTTTTTGTTTCAAAATGAATCTGTTACGGCTGCAATAGCAGATCTTATGCCCTTGACCGCATGCCTTCCATGGGTTAATCCCAATTTGTGGTACATGCGTAAAGATGGCATAATTTCCTGTTGCCTATTAGATATGGTATTGGCCAACAGTTTGAAATCTTGATTGAAAAGTTTGATAGATCTATCTGATGAAAATAATTCTGGGTCCTTATTGTAATTGGGAGGAAGGATGGCGCATGCCTCATTAAAATTGGGTAATGGGTATTTCATTCTGTGTATTAATTGGAAATGCTTGGTCACAACCGGAGTCTAAACAAAGGATTTTATACTAGTCACCACGGAGTACATCCGGACCTGGGGCTCTTTTGAGTGAGTGTTGATTATTGCCAGTCTAACCTCCTCTTCTGTGATGTTGCTGTTTAGTTTATCTTTTTAAAATGCAGTTGATTTGGGGAGTTTTGCCTTTTGGGGTAACTTTTTAGAGCAAGGTCTTATACATGTTAGTATAGTATGTATGAATTTATTTAGCAATGTCCTGCATAGTTATAAATCTCTCACCTGTGGTTGGAGTCTAAATAATAGTGATCTGTGTCTTAGCATTTTATGCCAGAATTTTTCCAGCCTTATTGCCCCATCTGTAAAACTTTGCATAGTGAGTGAAGGAGGTTTCAAGTAATTGCTTTTATTATACAAATCATGTTTTGACTGTGGGTTGGTTTTTATAGAGGTCATAGTGTTCATGGATTAGTGGAGCCTCCCAGAACAGCACTCGATTATCCCAGTGTACTAGATTGTCATCCACATATGCCAACCATTGGGTTTTCCTGTATGACTGGAAGTTTGTAGCTTTCCTTAATACTTATCAAAAACTAAAAAGGTGATCTGCAAAGGTTGTTTCTATTCTGACCACACTGACTATTATGGGTGTCTAAGCTGAGATGGGAATGCTCTCAATGGTGTACTTTACTCTTAGGAGTAGTGAAAAGGTAGTCAATACATGATAGGGAGTTATTAACTCTAGAATGATGGTTACATGATCTGTCTGTATAATTTTGCAACCACCAAGAGTCTGCCAAGTTATGTTGTATTTTAAGTATATGAATATATTTCATTGGTTTAAATAGTCTGTTCAGTCTTGTGTCGAGAGGTGGGCTTATCTGTGAAATTAGTCACCCTGTACATTTAGGTTTAGCTCAGTTAGTTTGTATGGGTTTTTTTTTCCATGTAAGAGTGCTACACCTTTTTTGTTTTGGGGATGTATTTCAACGAGTCTCCTGACGGGAGGAAGTTAGGTAATTTACATTTTGGCTCATAATACGAATATTGGTGGATTTTATTAGTGTTGGGTCATGTTGTGTGGAGTATCTTTACGGTGCTGTGTATAAGAGCCTCTTTCTTTGTTTTCAGAGAATTGGCTTGTACCGACTTCCTAAGTTTCTCTACTGATTAGCGAGCAACAAAACATATATAAAAAAAACCAAACATATAACGGTTCCACAGTTTCCAATATAATCTCCACCAGGTTAGAACTCATGGTATCTGCTTTAAAGCAGAATCAAATGATTAAACTATAGAGTAAAATTGGGGTGCTCTCTATCCGTACCAGGATCAGATAACAGAATTTGCTTTCAATCTAGTATCCCTTTCAGTTTTGCAGGGTATAGTAGGAAGAATTTCTAATTATTGAGAAGCTATATTTGAGAAGACTTGAAAAATAAGCGGTTTCTTGTTGTGGGTTTTCCTCCCCTGTTATGGTGAGAGATCAGGCTTTCCTATATGCCTTAAGAATGTCTTTGTCTTTAAAATCTAATTATTTTAGCAAACACCTTCTTGGTTTTTCTTATGGGTCTATTCAATGTGTTTGTTCTATTTGAACATCATTTGTTGGGACATTTAGGGTATCAATTAGATCAGTGCTGAGGAAATCTAATAATTCAAACCCTTTTACATATTCCAGAATGCCTGTAAGGTGCACATTATTCCTCCTGTGATGATTTTTTAAGTTTTTTTTTCTTCTTCTGTAACTCAATTGTTATTTGTTTATTCAATATAGGGGCATATTCAATTAGCTTTCCGGTTCGCGGTAACGCGTGTTACCGCGAATCCTGCGCAGTATTGCCTTTAATACGGTACCGCATTAACGCGGATTTTCGTACGCAACCCTATGGGCTGTGACTGAAAATCCACGTTATTGTGGTACCATGGATTGACTACGCGGCGCGATCCCGCGGACCGGAAAGCTAATTGAATATGCCCCATTGTGTCTTCTGCGTGACAGGCCTGTTCTCTAGTTCGGTACTGCATTTAGTATTCGATTCCATATGTTCAATCACTGAGGCCTATACAGAATCTACTTTTTTGTCTAGTAGGGGCACAATGGTTTGGGAATTGTTTCAGCAGCTGACATGGATGGACTTTGCTCTGGTTCTTAAGAGTTGGGTGTATCACTAAATAAATCTGGTCTGAAATCTGGGAGGGTGACACACTGTGGTAAGAATATCGTTTGCTTGCTAATTTTGATTTGCCCATCTAGTTGTTTTTGTTCTTTCCTAAAACATTTTCCATACCATGTGGAAGAAATGGTTAGAGAGTTTTGTCAACATAATTACTTAACACTTATTTTTACATGGTAACGGATTAGTGAGATGTCTTATATCAAGAAATATGATAGAAAATGTAAGATGAAAAGACAATTACTATTAAACCAAATGAAAAGAGGCTATGTGGATTTCTGATCCCTTGGTTATGTGGTAACTATGTGCACCAAAACATGTATATGGTTGTGGATCAGTACAGCACAAAGTTCCACTGTGTTGACTTGGCCTTTTC
The DNA here is from genome assembly GCF_038048845.1 of Mixophyes fleayi. Taxonomy (NCBI): domain Eukaryota; kingdom Metazoa; phylum Chordata; class Amphibia; order Anura; family Limnodynastidae; genus Mixophyes; species Mixophyes fleayi. Next base: position 232,379,307 of record NC_134405.1, read on the forward strand.
ACTTTGTTGGCACCACATGCTGGTAACACAATGGGATTTGAAGTGGCTTAAATCCTGTCTGTGCAACAGGTAAACGCCACTTTATGTGGTGTATGTGAATGCTATAGTTTCTTAATCAATGACTGAGTCACTGGTCAAGATTGACCAAAGGTGGCATGAAAGGTAATATACAATACATATTTTGTGTGAACACAGTGAGCTTTATGGGAACCCAGACCATTTATTCTGTGGTGTAGCTGCTGCTCAATCAATCGCATTAACTCTGGGATTCTCAAACACCAGGGGAATTGGCCTCTTACTGTCCACCATTTTACCACTTCTGCTGCATTCTCCACTGGTTGTCTTCACTGTGTACAAGTGGGTATTGAGTGAACCGGGACGACCAGTACTACCTAGAAAGCCCAAAGCTAGCTGTCAGGGGTGATGCTTCCCGCAAAGCCTCTCCTACTAAATGTTGCCTAGTGTATGTTAGGGTGCTTGTTTATTTAAGATATTGATAGGTGTAATTATATTTACTTCTTATGGGCACTTTCACTCCTAACAAGTGCCGACCATATTTTTCTGCTAATCTGGAGTGTTCATATAAACCTGGGAGTTTGGTCTGGACTTCCGAGCATATATTGCCTGTGCACCCCAATATTGGGTTTAATCAAAAAACAATAATGTGATTCTTTTCTCCACAAAGGAGGAGAATCCAATTGTATGCTTTTCTAGGGATTTTAGTGTCCTATGTTTAACCAGTTTTGTTTTTTTTTTTATTAAAATTTAATACCTCATTTAATATGTGGTGAATAAGGAATGCAAAGAAAATATTTTAATTGAGACATAAAATACACATGTAAAAATACACAAATGTGTCCTTCTCTGAGCTTGCTCTAACCAAGGGGATTAGCAAATTAAAATACACGTGCACATGAATACCCGATTGCTAGTTTATCATATATCTTCTGTGATGTGGCAGAATATGGTAGCTCAGAGGTAAACCATGAACAAAATATTTTTTCATTATAATAATAATAATAATATATATATTTTTTAAAAGACATTATTTTGATTTTTAAATACATCAATGCACACAATAACAGGCATTAGGATAACACATAAAAATGACAAATTCATAAGTGATCTTAGATCCAAGAGATTGTGTGAGTGTGTAGTAGCGTTCAGGTAATATTGGTGTGCAAGGATGGCTTGGATGTATGCCTGGATGTGAAAGAAATGATTAATGAGTGAATGGGAGGGTTGGGTACTATATAATGACTGTTTCAATCATGACACTACTTACCCCGGCACGATGAAACCGAAGACCTCATCGCCGACTGAGTGAAAAGACTCACAGCTTGAAAGGAAGACTTTACTAATTTACGGCAGCTAAAGATCCCGGCAGTGTCCGATTGAAGGGACACTAGGTCATCCAACCTCTTAAGGTAGTAATTTAAAGAAGAGCCGTCTGTACAATCAATGTACATGGCTTATTAAACAACCTTGTACCGGCAGCACCTCTTTATATTAAAATTAGGAGTCACTGTGCACCTGTTACATGGAGGGGGGCTCTTGATTTTTCTAATGATGTGCTACCAGACACTTATCTGCATTAAGGATTTGTGTGTCCGAGGGATTGTTCAAGCCTTCTGTTTGTAAACCCAGAAGAAAGAACCAAGGATCTTTCTATTTTAATATCTATCTAGTGTACACATTAGATGGTGTCACTGAATTGAGTGTTTTGCCATAAGCTGATGTGATGCTAGTGTGGTCTAACATTGTAAGTCAGTGAGTCATTTACTAAGTGTGTCATTCTGTTATGCTCTTCCTGATCGTTATTGTTGGTAAAACCTTTGCTTTTTTCTGCCAGGTTACATGCAGCTACTCTGCCTGGCTGAAGCAAGAACCGAATGAGCACAAAAAAGCATGGAAATTCTCCACCGTGGAATCCCTTGTGGTGGACGAAGGCAGTTTGGTCTCAGTCTGCATTTTCAGTGCTGTTTTGAAATTGCTCTATAAACATGCCAGGCTGGCTAAACTAGTAATTTTAGGTATGTGATACGTTTCCAGAATAAGGCCACGTACAAAAAGAAAACGTTGGAGGAAAGAATGTGAGAGTGCAACTCTTTCTCTGTATTTGCTAATACAAATGCATCCTAATCAGTAACGTTATTAAGTCACTCATTAGAAGTAAATGTATTCTGGAATGGCATAAAGAGATGCTATTGTATAGGATAGTGATATACATATGAATGGTTTGGTCACGCAGGCACTTTTAATACTAAGGCATTTCCGGCTAGATAAGCATAGCTTTCATAAACTGTGGTGACAAATTGAAGCAATGGTGGAATCCTCCTTTTTTCACATGAACGATTCATAAATCCGCCTGTGGTGATTATACAACTATTTATAGTTTTGTAGCACTCTAGCCAGTTCACCGTGCATCACCACCATACAGGGAAAATTATTTCAAGAATAAAACAATATTATTTTGTAACAGAAACAATAAATGGTGATAATGTATTGGTGGAGTTAAAGGGAAAGGCTACCTGTTATTTAGGTACAGGTCCAGTTTGCACACTCCTAAAAAGTGACAATTTCCTTGCCCAAGACCGTCAATTTAGAGTATCCACAGAAAGGGCAAGATTATCCTTATTACCAATGATTAATACAGATGGTACTGCAAGCACTCCTACCCTGCGCGTTTTGTCAAGAGTCTTCATCAGGGAAATATGCTTCCAACTATTACTTGGTCGTGTCACATCTGTAAGGAAGCAGCAATATCTAGTCCTAAAATCTGGGCCTGTAAGTCTGAAGGGGAGATTCAATTCACCGAAATGTGTCTGTCAACATCCTGGGGACACATTGTGCCAACTTTATGGCAGGATTCTCCGCTCATAGAGGTGCACAGAAAAATGAACAGAGATTCATACCTTAATGGCTGGCAATGTGCACAGCTGGGCATCGTGGTGATGTCTGCATGGCACATAGCCAGCAATTGAATCTCTGTGTTTAAAAGTGATGCTAACAGTAATGTAATTCCGGTTACAGTAGCGAGGTTGTCTGTGCAGTTATGAAATCTTGCAATTCCTATTTCTAATATGACTGGGTCGTGCATTTGTTGCATATTTTCAAAGTAAATAATCCTAAGGCGGGAAAACGAAGCAGTGCAGAGTGCGCTAACGCAAGTATAAACGTATAAGTCCTTTGTGATGGACGCAATTAAACACTGATTTTTACAGAAAGAATATTGCAATGAGTTTAGTGTTCCATCCACAGCTTTACCACAATTTAAACCCATGAGCCCATTAGTTTAACTAAATACTAATTTAAACTGATATATAAGCTCTGCAACCTTAGTAGATTGTTGCACAATGTATGCTGTTTTGTATCAGAATGCTATAGTTCTTTAAAAAAAAAAATTGTTACAGGAGATGTTCGACAGTTGCCAAGTATTGAACCAGGAAACTTTCTGGCCGATATGTTTGCTGCTTTGACTAGAATGAACTGGACAGTTGAGCTAAGGACCAATCACAGGGCAGAATCACAGCTAATTGTGGATAATGCTACGCGGTAAGGACTTGAGGAGAAATTTAAACATTTCTTCATCTTGCTGTTCTAGTGTTATAGGTGTATAAAATATAATGCCTAATTTTAAATGTTTTCTATCTTCAAGAATTTCTCAGCAAAACAATGTGGATTTTGATTCTGTGGTATATATTAAGGGGGATTCGAGCACAGAAATGCCCAGTGAAGATAAGAAATTTATTTTAGTTTCCCTGGCTAGTGAATTTGGTAAGATGACTCATTTCTTATATTTATTGTAAACCTTTTGTATATTTTATTTATACATACATTTATGGTGTTTCAATTGAATGCTCTTCATGTTTGAGATATATATATAAATATATATATAAATAAATAAATATATATATATATATATATATATATATATATATATATATATATATATATATATATTATTTGTTCATCTCATTCATTCTCATTGGGTGCACTTGAACACTGGGGCACAGTGACGTTAAATTGCTGACAAAAGGCTCGAGCTCCTCTCCCTCTATTACCCACTGGCACCAGAGACGCAACAATAAAGTTAGTGGCTCCCCTCTTCTGCATGGCAGGGGCACACTAGGCAGGGGGTGGTACATGGGGTCCATCCTTATCAACGGCAGCCTTCCTGGTATGCTGGGCCGTGAAGGGGAGGTGCCATTACTGCACAGCACATCCTCCTTGGTGGATTTCCCACACTAGCAAGCCCACCAAAAGAGAATCACAGGTGTCGGCACAGGAACCTCAACAGCCATTAGCAGCTGCATCTGGCAGCTCGTTCTCTTCTGCCCTCTTCTTGGCAGTAAGGGTGGGTGGAATTTCTATCCAGGGTTTTTTTTTCCCTTTCATTCTGCTTAGTCTATGTATGTATTGCAACGCCACATGCTGATCATCATCAGCTATTTATATAGCGCCACTAATTCCGCAGCGCTGTGCAGAGAACTCGCATCAGTCCCTGCCCCATTGGAGCTTACAGTCCAAATTCCCTAACAAACACACACACACACAGAGACTAGTGTCAATTTGATAGCAGCCAACTAACCTACTAGTATGTTTTTTGGAGTGTGGGAGGAAACTGGAGCACCTGGAGGAAACCCATCCAAACACTGAGAGAACATACAAACTCCACACAGATAAGGCCATGGTCAGGAATCGAACTCATGACCCCAGTGCTGTGAGGCAGAAGTGCTAACCACTAATCCACCGTGCTGCCGCATTGCAGGTTTTCTCTATGTCCTCATTATCTGCGAAAGGGCACTTCCACCCTGGAGGAGCCAGCCTGGGCTAAATCTTTGCCCCTGGCTCTCACAGCTTCTCACAAGTTCTAGGGAGCCAAGTAAGAATCCTCCCTCCTCTGCCCCTCCCTCAAGAGCCAGGAGGAGCAACCTTGCCCTCCTGTGACGTAAACAAGGATGCTCGGGACTCTCCCCTGCAACACCTGATGAGCCGGTCTGGGTGAAAGAATTGGCTAGGTTGGGATTTACGCAAACCTCTTCCTGGGTCTGTGATCAACAGCATGGAGCACGGTGAGGTACTGGTGTCCATGGACATCAAGGATGCCTATTTGCACATTTCAATCTGGGAGGGACATTCTTGCTTCGTCAGATTTGCTGTAGAGTGGCAGTATTTTGATTTCTGGGCCCTACTCTTTAGCCTGTGTACAGCACGAAGAGTAATTGGCAACATGATGGCAGTCATGGCTGCACTTCACAGGGAGGTAGCTGTCAATCACTAACTGGAAAATCTGCTTTAGTCCCACGTGCAGAAGATAGGCCAGAGTTTGGAATCTCACGGTTGGATCATCAAGTACAAGAAAGCCAACCTTGTCGTCTTGGGGCTGCTGTTCCACACCCGACAGCAGAAGGTGTTCTTGTTTGAGGACAAGACCCTCTCTTTACAGGGACCGCTAAGTTCCCGCTTAGCTTGTAGACTGGTGTCTGACAACTTCTGCATGAAGGTGCTAGGTAAGATGGTCTCCACCTTTTGAGGTGGTGCAGTTTTGCTTGGTTCCACTCAAGGGAATATCACATTCAGCTGCCCACTCAGTGACTCAGAGTTTCTCCAAACGAGCACCTGTCGTTCCTTTGGTGGTTGAGGGGCGACAACATCAATAGTGGTTGCCAATTCACCTTTTGGGACAGGACACTAGTGACCACAGATGCTAGCTTTTGAGACTGGGGGTTTACTTCCCTTTTAGGGTATATGGACTCTGGAGGAGTCAAAGCTCCCGATTTAAATGTTATGGAACTCGGAGTGGTTCTCAGGACCCTGGTCAGAGCTTGTGCGTCCAGTTGGACAATGCCACAGTTTTGACATATTTAAATCGGAAAGTCACCAAGAGTGTCCTGACCATGAGAGAGACCAGCAGGATAATGCTTTGGGTGGAGCAAAACGGTCCGGCAATCATGGCAGTGTTCATCGACTGGGTAGAGAACTTGCTGACTTCTACAGCAGACAAACCCTTGATCCCGGGGAATGGCCCCTTCACCCAGAAGTCTTCCAGCAGCTGGTGAAAAGGTGGGGTCAACATGATGACGTTTAAGTTGAACCACAAGGTGGAGCCCTACTGTTCCATGACGTATGCATTGTTGGTTGATGCCATGTTGCTGCCTTGAGATTTGATATGAGCTTTACCATAGAGCGCTCTGGTAATTCTGTCGGCTCCAGGCTGGCCATGAAGGTTGTGGTACATGGGCCCTCTAGTATCTCATCTAGACCTCTCTGCTGCTTTTGATACTGTTGATCACACCCTTCACTCCATTGGCCTTCGTGACACGGTCCTTTCCTGGTGCACTTCCTACCTATTGAACTGCTATTTTAGTGTTTCTACCTCTGGCACATCCCCCCTCCTCTCCCACTATCTGTTGGGGTCCCACAAGGCTATGTTCTTATCCCTTTACTCTTTTTATTGTACACCTCTTCTCTTGGGACACTAATTCGCTCATTCAGCCTCCAATACCACCTCTACGCTGATGACACCCAAATCTATATATTTTCCCCTGACCTCTCTCCTTCTGTACTATCTTGTGTAACCAATTGTTTTTCTGCTATCTCCACATGGATGTCCCAATGATACCTAAAGCTCAACATGTACAAAACAGAGCTTATTATCTTCCCTCCTGCCAGAGTCACCACCTGCTCTGAAATCTCCTTCGCTGTTAATAACACCAGAAATTCCTAATTCTCCCAAGTCCGCTGCCTTTTTGTCACACTTGACTCCGCCCTCTGCTTTATTCCTCACATCCAAACTCTCTCCGAGTTCTGTCTAGTCCACCTTAAAAACATTGCCAGAATGCGCCCTTTTCTTACTTAACATGCTACCAAAACTCTTATCCATTCTCTCATCCTCTCCTGTCTTTTTTTTTTTTAACTCTTTATTTGAAGAAGAAACAACAGGAACAATACAGACAACATTTGTAACAAGAAAAATCTTAGTAATCAAGGTGTTTCCTCTGAGTTTTATATTTTTATAACGGTGGGGGGGGGGGTGAGAAAGGAAGGGAGGGAGGGTGGAAGAAAGGCACAAATATTGTCGACAATATAGCTAATAAGTAAATAGGCGCGCTGTCTTGGAACATTGCTAAGAAAAGGTGGGACACAGTTACAATGACTACCCGAAAGAGAAGTAGCATACAGACATTACTCGTCAACCGCGCGCCATATCCAGCCTGGGGGGGGGGGGGTCCAGAGGCAGCCCAAGAGCTATATTCCATCTGCAGGAGGGGGAGCCATATTGGATAGACAGCTACGGCTTTCTAGTAAGTACCATGGGACCCACACCTTGTCGAAGTTATATGATTTATCATGAAGGTAGCACGTTCTACTCTCCATGCTTGCAACATGTATGACCGTAACTCCTGCGTAGAGGGGGGCCCTAGGGTCTTTCCAGTGCTTTGCTATTAGGGATTTGGCAGCTGCCAGGATATGGGAGATAAGCTTGTTAGAGGGCGCGCTCTCATCAGGTATAGGGCGAGAGAGAAGGAATGGAAGGAATGACCAGGGATCCTTACTTATCTGTTGTTTTGACACAGAATTTATGAGTGTAAAAACCATGTTCCAGAAATGAACTATGCGAGGGCAGGTCCACCATATGTGTAACATTCTACCTCTCTGGCCACATTCCCGCCAGCAGCTCGGAGTGGCCGTTGGAAACATTCGAGACAGCTTATCAGGAGTATAGTACCACCTATAGTACACTTTATAAGCAGTTTCCTTAATCAAAGTAGAAATCGAGCTCTTTGCAATCCCCTCCCTGACCTCCTCCCAGCATAAGTCGTCTGGAGGAGGACCCAAGTCATTTTCCCATTCCCGCTCATGTCGGCCTGGAGTATCGAAAGTATAATCTATGAGCCAATTATAGATCTGGGAGATCATCCCTTTAGTGAGAGGTGAATGTAAACACCTGTACTCAAAAGAGGTCGGGGTCCAAAGAGCCTCCTGGGGGGGCAAAGACATGGCGAAGTGTCGAACCTGGAAGTACTCAAAAAAGAGCGGACGAAACGGTTCAAAATTATGATAAAGATCTGACATAGAAGCCCAAGTTTGATTAATCACCAGGTCTGAAACTACCCGTAGTCTGGAACAGTGGCCTAAGACTTGGCTCATTGAAGTTCCAGGTGTCGCCTTATTGGTTTCTTTCAGAAAAAAATTGCGCTTTTTCTGGATGTGCAGACCTCCTTGCAGGAAGTGGTGGATGTGCAGAAACCATACATCTACCTGGTAGCTTAAGCTGGTGATGGCAGCTTTGCAGCACCCTCCCTTTGAGCGTTTGGATTTTGTGCAGCTAAAGTTCCTTTACTTGAAGACTACCTGCCTCTTGGCTATCTCCACTGCTAGGAGAGCTGGGGGCTCCTTTTCATGTTCCTTCTTGGTTCCCGGCCTTAGATCTGGGTAGACCTCCTAGATGAACAAAGCTCTAGTTATTCTCTACATGTAGCCAGGGCCTTAAGTACCTATGTCCATAATGCCAAAAGTGTTTCTGACAGATGACCTCTTCGTCCTCTAAAGCCTGCGAGATGCTGGCCAGCCTCTAAGCAGACCATAACCAGGTGTACATTGGGACAGGACAACCTGTTCCTGAAAATGTAAGGGCACATTTCCCACAAGATTGGTCGTGCATCTTGCACGGCGCAGCTTTGTCACCTGGTCTTTGGTGCACACATTCATAAAATTTTACCAATTCAATACTTTTGTATCCAAAGATGCAAGTTTTGGACGTAAAGGGGTGTGCACTGCAACTGCTGAGCTTTGAGACATCCCCAGTTTCATTGTCCGCAGTTAGGATGAATGAGAAAATGGGATGTTTGTACTTACATTAAATCCTTTTATCCAGATCCAATGGTGGATACATCCACCCTTTATGCTCTTTGTTGTGGTTTCTTTGCTTTTTCACTGTTATCTTTGCTAGAATTATTGTTGTCGTTGGAGAATATTATTTGTTCTATACTCCTGGTTTTGTCCTTAGGGGCTTGGTTAAAAAATTACTGAGGTCCCAGGCAGCCTTTTTTTTGGCTGTAACTGTAAAGGGTCCAAACTTCTGTCGCTGCACTCTATTTCCTAGTGTTCCCTATTGGATTCATAAAGGATTTAACTGGGTATAAAACAAATCATTTTTTCCTTCCTAAAAACTTGTAGTAGACAAATATGAATAAACCAATATAATAAATCACTTTTGGTTTTGATTAGCAATCAAACACACTGTCCCAGCAAGATTCTGCCTTCTTGTCCGCTAACATTTTATCCTTCTGTTTATCTATTGTTTTATGATTCATGATCGTTCAAGCTTTATTTGCTCTCTTCTATGCTTGACATACTGTATGTCTTGTGTATCATTTTTATGCACTTTGTAATTTATGTATTATAGTTAATGAATAATGAAACTAATAATATAACTTTGCGTGTTAACCGTTCCAAAAGAAGTAGTTGATTGGGGGTAGTTGTGATACTTTGCAATAATATTGAAAAATGTTGGAGGTTATTGTCCATACCTGCTAGGACTGGTCAGACTGGTGGTCAGTGGTCTAACACGCACTGCTGACTGTAGTGCTCACATAGTGTCTGTTATAATAGGTGAGACAATGGTTTATTCGATTATAATAAGGATATGTTAAGCTCCAAGAGCAGGTGGCAAGTAAAAACAGCTGTGTGGAGCACTCGGGAAGTAGGTGCTGGGGAGAATGCTGAGTTAGGAGCAATGCAAAAACAAGGAGCAAATTTGCACCTGAGCAAACCATGTTACAATACAACGGGTACAGATTGATTTATTTATTTTTTTGCACGCAAGGAAAATACTCGTTGTAGCACACATACTTGATAGCATTACTTGTACATTGAAATTAAACTTGATCTATGACATGCCGTATCCCAACTATAAATCTGTCTCTACATTTTAAATTTGCCTCCCCCCTCTAATGGAACATGGTTTTGCCAAGGTGCAAATTTGCTCCTAACTCAGCATCAGGCCCTGAGTTGGGGCTTGTGTGTAGAAGCTCTAAGTAGTAGCCTCTACTGGCCAGGCTCTCTCAATCCTCTATGAATGCATAGGATCCGTTCAAGGGCTAGAAATAATAGCTGGCTTCTGCTTGCAGTTGACTGCCTTTTCCAGGAGGCTGGTCTGCATTGTTGTTAAATTGAACAAATGACGAGGTGCCCATGGATAAGGACTACCTATTGCTAATGTAGGGTGTGGGATGCTTTAAAACAATACAGAATACCCTGCTTATTTGTGCTTCAAAACCCTGTTCTTTTTGTGTTACACTCAGATTTATGCACTGCTATAAAAACATTACTCCAGAATGGACCTGGATTAGAGGATCATATGCACTCGCAGTTCATTGCGTTTAGGAGGTAAGGTCATTAAATATATTTATTTCCTAGTCTCGGCGTATGGAAAAAATGTTGTTTACGTATTTGTAATATTTACCTCTAGCGCTTATTGTGTATGTACTGTGTGTGTATGCTTGTGTGTGTAATTACAGTACTGTGCAAAAGTTTTAGGCAGGTGTGGAAAAAATGCTGTAAAGTAAGAATGCTTTCAAAACTAGAAGTGTTAATAGTTTTATTTTTATCAATTAACAAAATGCAAAGTGAAAGAACAGAAAAATCTAAATCAAATCAATCTTTGGTGTGACCATCCTTTGCCTTCAAAACCGCATAATTTCTTCTAGGTACACTTGCACACAGTCTTTGAAGGGACTCTGCAGTGCGGATGTTCCAAATTGATAAAAAGAAACTGTGGCTGGATCACTTATGAATAACTCATTGTATAAATGTATTTAAAGGAAATAGCGCAGGGAGGGCACTTATTTATATAATTGCAACTGTACTGATTTTATTATAGCGAGTGGCACTTTGTATAGAAAATGCATTAATTTCTGAGGTATTGATTTGTAACGTCAGACAGGATGCCATGATTGGATTTGTATAACTTTTCTAAAGAAAGTCCCTCATGTTAATTAGAGCATTTCATTTCCGTGGCCAACATGTCTGTTTGGCCTGTATACACAGCAGGGGGAGCCGCTGCCTCTCTGTCTGTGTGGTTTGTATCCTGTATCTCAGATCCTGTCCGACTAACGTACACAAAAGGTTTTGGGATATAGCAGATTAGTGTAAATTTTTAACTTTTTGCATTGCATTTAAATCCATGTTTTGGGAAACATGTTGCATTCTGATACTGAAAATACCTCTGACTTCTTGGGGCCAGCAAAGAGTTCAGGGGGCTGGCTTACCCCTGCTAGGCTGTGACCAAAACTCTACAAAACAGCACTGGTTAGTACTGAAATGTATCATTATTGTGCCATCTGACTTTCGAATCACTGGTACCTTCAACCAGTGTGAACTGTCTTTATCAGTACACTTGCTTCAAGATCCTGACAAAGTAAGCAGCAACAGACAGTGACATAGGCGGTCCATCCTGTCACAGAAACTATGAACACATGGGCAGCAGGATTTTACAGAGCTCAAGGCAACTAAGCCCTCTCTGCTCATTACCTCATGTGACTGTGACATGACATTGGAGACTATGCAGAACTATAAATTATTAATAGTGGCCTGAAAAAATCAAGGTTCTTGCCAAACCTGCCACATCTCATTTTCCACAGCTTGGTCATATATAATGCGCTTTGCCTAATATTGCAAATCATGGCATCCAACTGAGCTCTGTGCCAGATGATAATCCAAAATTGATTTGGTCATTATTTAGCTTGTTAGGAACAGTGTTTTTTCAAAATGACTGTTGTGTGTAAGTTATAACAGGCCTCCGTGTAAGCTGGAAGTGAATCGGCCACTTGACTCACGCTACAAACGAACAGATCTTTCCTAATTCGACCATCATGTGTGGATAAATCGACCAATTATTCTGTCTCTACACTCTGGCCATTTATGCCCAGCTTAAAAATAGAATTGAAATTTTAATGTTTACTTTGATTTGAAAGGCATGTGAAATTTCCTTAATAAATCAGCAAAATCTTTCTGGCCTCAGAACTATATTTGTTAAATTTAAAAAAAAAAATATGTGGCAAGTGTCTTTACCTAATGCCATAATTACAACAAAATATTAAGTGTACATTGTTTGAGTGGTTATTTAGGATTGAATAAATATTTTGGCAACATCTGTTTCATATCTATTGGTAATATGATGTAACTGCCCTTGGTAAGGGTCAGTTCACATATTCCATAGGGGATAAAAGGTCACAAGTTTTAAATACATTTCTTTTTTAATCTACATTTAGGAAGGATTGCTTGTTGATAAACGAACTCTGCTGCAAACACTACTCTGGACATACAATCAAGTAAGGTTTTGAAGTTTCTTGTACTAGTTATTTGACTGTTTTATTAGACTGGATTTTATTTAGCTTTTTTAGCTCTAAAAGTAAACACTTTCAAAGTGATGTCTTTATTTCTCATCTCTAGTGTAGTCTGTGTGCAGATAATGCAAAGAATTGGACTTTTCTAGTGTTCTTTCAAAAGCACTCTAGCTAGGCGCAGTATAATCTCAGTAGTGATGATCTTTTGTCCTACAATGATTCACTTTATTATGTACACCTTTCTAGTATACAAAACAGAAAGAAAGTTGTCAGCGCTTACCCTTTAAACTGCATATCTGTGTGTGTCTAGCAAAATGAAAACATGAGGTATTAGTTCATATTTTGATCAAAAGACTTTAGCCTGCATCCCACGTCAAGGGTACCTCATTATATGCAGGTCCTACACTGACCTATATGCTTTAAACACTATTAAAATGCAGTTAAAATCAGATGCACTCAGCTCCCAGGTATAGGGGTTTACATCTAGCAAAGGCTGGCTTGTGAGCCACACACAAATGTGCCTTAAATAGGCTTAATGGACAGCTGCTATGACAAAAAGGCAATATTATGAAACAAAACCAGAGAAAAATAAGCCCGCGCTCGGTATATCCCACATTATATATGGTACCAGCTGCTTGGCAACAAGCCCGCGCTCGGTATATCCCATATTATATGTGGTACCAGCTGCGTGGCAATATAAATGCCCATATATGTATACAAAACCGAAAGAAAGTTGTCAGCGCTTATCCTTTAAACTGCATATCTGTGTGTGTCTAGCAAACACCTTTCTAGTACTTGGTAGACTCTCATTTGCCCCCAGAACAGCCTGAAGAATTTATGGCGTGGTTTCAACAAGCTGCTTGAAACATTTCTTAGAGATTACGGTTCATGTTTGGATGATAGCATCATGCAGTTGATGCAGATGTGTCGGCTACACATTTATGCTGCAAATTTCCTGTTCCACCACATCGCAAACGTGCACTATTGGATTAAGGTCTGGTGACTGTGGAAGCCTTTGTAGTGCACTGACCTCATTTTCATGTTTGTGGAACCAGCTTGAGATATCGTTTGCCTTGTGACATGGCGCATTGTAATGCTGGAAGTAGCATTTGAGGCTGTTCTTGTGCGTGAGAAGTTTCAGAGCTCTGCTGTTGTAAAGTGTACCATGACAGGCCCTGAAAGATTCTGTTTAGAGTCCAATTAGTAGATTATTCTACGAGTCCCTTCCATTCTCTGGAGGTGTCTTATTTAGCCCTGCGTTGGGTAAGATTAAAAGTCAAGCTACAGGGGGAAGGATTCTTTTCTTCCGGTTAACGCTCTGAAAGCTAGAGGCCCCTTATTTCACTCCTTTCGTTTCCCAAGGAAGAAACCTGGAGCTAAAACAAGGCATCATTACCCCAGAGGGCAATCTTTTGCCCAGAGGGGGAGATAGGCTTGGGTTGCAAGACTTCAAGAATTCAGGTCTACACTGAAGCCATCAGCATGATAGGTATTCTACCTACACAGGGCCGTACTCCTCTCCTAGGACCAGTGGTTAAGTTCCACTACAGGTGCCTGTTTGAGAGGGATTGTGGCTCATTATACACTTATAGGTCTCCAATCCCAATCTAGATGAACCTTCCCCACAGGGCTTCAGGCAAAACATCTTGTTCTGCTGAAGTCATTCAAGCTTTGATTTCATTAGAGGTGGTTGCTCTCATTTGGTATCACCAGAAGGGCTTGTGGTTTTTCTCACATCTCTTCTTGGTTAAAAACATGACAGTTAATTCAGGCCCATTTTGAAAGTAAAAGCATTAAACACTCAGTTTGAAGTTGATAAATTGGTAATAAACCAAATGAAATGGGGCTCATTTTGACCTTAGAAGGCCATTATTGTCTTCTCAGGTTTGTTGTACTGTCCCATCATTACCAATTTTGGTCTCTTCCATTTGGCCTGGCCATGGGTCCAATGGCTTTCACCAAGGTCATGGAAGCTCTGCTGTGGTCCAGGGGAGTGAAGGTCATTCCCTTTTGGGATGACCTTTGTGATTAAAGCAGAGTCACTAGCCATGCTTCAGGCATATGTGTAGGAGAATGCACAGACTTACGACCCCATAGACAAATTTTCAATTAAAAAAAATCCAAATTGACACAGCAAATTTTTTTTTTTTTTTTGTTTGGGGCTTCTCTTAGACACCCAGTTTTTCACGATTCTGGTCTTGGTCCTTTTGGTGGCTGTGACGGGAGAACATCAACATTTCTCCATTTGGGAGTGAACAGATTTGAGGTAGGGAGCTGTTACTCTTCATGCCCGTTTTCATGGTCTTTGGACCCTTGAAGAGTCAAAACTCCTGATAAATGTGTTAGAAATGAGAGCAGTGTTCTGCAATGTAGTCAGAGCAGAACATTTGTTGCGGGAAAGGGCAGTGAATATACAGTCAAGACGGACAATGCCACAGCTGTGACGTATTTTAACCACCAGGGAGGTACAAGAAGTTCTCTCGCCATGAGACTGATCACTAGATTGTGGACAGGTGGTGGTCAACCAGACGTCTTTATGATGGAGTCTTAGTTGACTCACAAGCTGGAGCTACTTTGTACAAGGGCAAGATACCCTAAGTCTCTCTTAGTAGACACTCTGTCAGTTCCCTGCCAATTCCATCTAGTTTATCTGCTCTTCCTGGTAGCGATGCATATGCAGATCTTTCAAAAGGGGAAAAGAGGCGGTTCGGGTCATTTTTGTGGCTCCAGATTGGCCGCCAAGTTCCTGGTACACAGACATCCTCACCATGTTGGTAGGTCACTCGTGGCGTCTGTCTTGAAGACCAGACCAGTTATTATGTCAAGGGCCAATTCAGCCCCAAGGTTTAGAGCAGCTAGCTTTAACAGCGTGGTTACTGTAGCCATGATTCTTGGAGTTAAAGGTTTGCATGGCACTGTGGTGCAAACCATATTTTGAGCAAGAGACCTGGTTTGGCCATGAATTACCACGAAGTATGGAGGACATATATTTCTTGGTGTGAGAAGAAGGGGTTTCTTACCTCTTCTTTTAGGTTATCTAGGTTTCCTATGGTCTTACATGAGAAGTTTGATGTCAGCTTGCGCCTTAGCTCCCCGAAAGATCAGGTGTACCCTCTATCTCCTTCTTTCAAAGATGATTTGTTCTGTTGTCGGACATTAAAATGTTTTGCAGTACACCCTGCAAAAACATATCTCCTTACATATTTCTGGTGGCTCCGTGGGATCTCCATTTGGTGCTGAATGCTGCATAATCCTTGGATTCCGTATATTTAAAGTTTCTGACTTGGTGGTTGTGGCTGGACTTGGCATGGGGTAGGAAGCTAAGCTCATTCACACCCGCATACTCGGATCACTTGTATCTTGACTCCCTACCTTTTGATTACAACCAGAAGCTGACCTGAACATCTCCTGGATCCTTCCCGGATAAGCTTGTACTGACTTCAGCACTCCTCTATGCAGGCAGTAGCTACTGCTAGTAGCTAGGGCTACTGAGAACGCCTCCACAGCAGGAGCCCTTAGTACTTATACTAATTAAAGAGCAGCCGGCACGATCAGACAAATCCCGGAGGATTCGCCAATACATACATACAAAGGTTCTACTTCACACAATTTTATATCGGTCACAAGCCTTTCTGAGTTCATAGGTCACTAATAGCTGCCCGCAAGGTAAGGAGTAAAAGCCATTCATTCTCTGAGTGTTTCATACTCAACTGAAGAATCATGTTATTTTGGGCAAGGTTTTTATATGTCTGCCTAAGCCTACATCAGTGGATTTTTACTTCTGCAATGGAAATTATGCACAGCTTCTGTGTATTGTCAGGGATGTTAAGTTTACAGTCTGTTGGCAATTTATCTACCCCTTTTTATTTGGGACTTCCAAGAGCATCCACTATCTCTAGGATTGATAATTCTGTGTAGGGTGTTTTGAGGGGTGCCTGAAATGCAGTAGCAGAAGGTTCTAGCCTGGAAGCATTTCTTGAAAACTGGCTTAGTCAATGAGACCTTTCTACTGCAAACTGCAGAGAAAATTCCGCCCTTCCAAATTCCTGAATGTCGCCCCAACCTCCTCAGCTTGGTGCCCCTTCCCATACTTTTATTGCAAAACTTCTGCATTGTAAAGATCAAGATGCTATTCTCCAGATCACAATACAATGAGGGCCTTTAAGATACGAAAACTACACAGTTTTGGTGTTTCCTGACTTAATTCTGGATGTTCACTCTCTGTTCACACAGATAAAAAGAAAGTTGCGAGAGCTTCAGCTACCTAACACCATGTAATTTCCAGCTTGGCTGCGGGTGTCGGCAGATGGCAGATCACTTTTTTCTTTTCTACCCCACAACAGGTAGTGGACTGGCTTGAGAGGTGATCGCCTGCTAGGCCACGAAGCTTAATTATTTCTGTATTCATTACACTTTGAATGCCCTTGTTTTTTATTAGGTTTACTTTTGTCTTTATCTTAGTAGATGAGGGCATAATATTCTGGCTTTATATTAGTAGCAAAGATGGAAGTTATTTAATACTGGAGAGACTCTACTGGAGATGTGTTTTCTAGCCCCCCTGTCCCCACTTTGTTTACACTTTTTATTATTTATTTTTTTAAAATGGTATTTCCACTTGGTAATGATGAGACATGCAGATTTAGTTGTGGGAGTTTTTGTTTTGTTTTTAAAAAAAATAAAATAAAATGTTCTTACTTAGAAAAGGAAATGCAGGTTAGGTTGGTACGGGTCACAGGGCATCTTGAGATTTTCAAAGTTTCTGACTTGGAAAACTATTTACCTTTTTTTTTACCTATTTTGACTGCTGGATGTGTTCTTGAGAATTGGCAACTTTTGTCCTGCATGTATCCCCCTTATTTTCCATGAGGATAGGGCACTGCTTCAGATCAAGACTTCCTTTCAGGCTAATGTGGTCTCCAGATTTCAATTTAACAAAGATATAGTTGATTCTGTCCTTGGATTATGGTAGGCCTAAAGAGTATGAGGGTTCTCTTCAGTCTCTGGATGTTGGCTTTGAGGACCTATGTTCATAGGACTCTCAATATTTGCAAGACCTAGAACCTTTTAGTCCTCTAACAAGCCCATAAGAGGGGTTGGCCTGCGTCTCAAGTATCCATAACTAGAAGGATTATGTTCGGAATCCATCAGGCTTACAGTGGAGTAGGGCAACCTGTTCCAGAAAATCTGAGGGTTCAATCCATCTTGTCTATGGGTGCCTCATGGGTGGCACAGGGCCTTGGCTAAGCAGTTCTGTTGGCCTGCTACTTGGTCCTCAGTTTTCTAGAGATGCCAGTTTTGGAAGGAAGATGATTTGCACGGCTTCTGCTGAGCGTAACCTCCAGCTTTGGGTTGTCTCCAGTGTCCCACAACTGGACGCAGGAGAAAATAGGCTCTTTATACTTGCATTTTAAATACTTTTCACTTATTAAATTGGGTGATCCTTGTCTGTGTTGTTTTTCTACCTTGACCTTGTGGGGTGTGGCTAAAAAGTAAGATAAGCTCCAGCGGTCATGTGGGGTATGGAAGGGGAGGGCCTACAGACAAATGAAATTATTTAATGTGCCTGCAAACCTAGCTGCATCACTATACTCCAATGTCTCCAGTGTGCTCCAATGAACTAATGGAAAATAATTTAACAAAGGCTTAAAAATCCTCTTTCACTTTTTTTATTTTTTAAAATGGACCAACCTTAATAGCCAAAGCGCATAAAAATGTTGCTGCTGTTTAGCTTTTGGGAGCTTTTTATTGATGTCAATGAATTCACAAATGATGAACTTGCATCTCAAAACAGCCCTCCCCCTCCTGCATGATATTTAGTGTGGATTTATTTTTTCACTTCTTCTGTAAAAATAAAATACATGATGTTTGCTAAATTAAGTCCAACCCACTTACTTTAAAATGTGAATTCTCCCAATGCAACCTTATGAACACTTTTAAAATCCATTGTAAAAATTTGTTAGCAGCAGGTTAAAAAAAAAAAGTTTGCATTTGTTTATCTTTATAAACGTCTCCCTGTGTGCAAGATTAGCAAGGTGAAAAAGGTAACTTAATGTTTCTCTTTATCAGGAATCATAGGAACAGATTTGAATTCCAATGTAGAGACAAGGTATGCTGCACTAAAAATGCGTATGTCAAAGAACTTCTAACCAAACTCAGGTAGGTGCTTTGTTTTGTGTTGCTTTTCTCATGTTGGTGTTTTTTTTTTTTTTAACTCTTTATTTAGAAAGGGAACAGAGAAAACCCAAATCAGTAAACTTTGTGTTGATTTTTTTAACGACCATTATTGTTAAGAATGCAAATTATGAACTTTTTGTTGTTGCCTTCATGAAGAGTACATGCCATCACCTATAGTTGATATGGAAGACATGTAGAAATCTACCAAAATATTAGCTTCGTTTTGCGTGACGATGGGTATTTTATCAGACGCCCAGCTGACCGTAGTAGATTTACCTCTGGCTGTAACCCGATATATACTTGCTGTGGCTGGTAATGACAGACGCCTTCCTTTGTTGTTAGACCCAGGTTTTTAGCACCAAAGTTCCCTTGAAGGTGAAGAACCAAATCAGTATGTCCAAAGTCAGCGCTGAATAAATGGATAATTGCTTCTTACTGTATACATTGACTGGTATTGCTAAGGAAACCTTGGATTTACTCAGTTGTGGGCGCAGCCTATAGGAGGGTATTTGAGGCCCTGACTGGATCTTCCAAGTTATTCTAGATCTAATAGTATTAATAAGAGGGATCTAATTGTAGCTTACATATATACTGCTTTTGGATCAAAGTAATTCTGGATAAAATACTGGTAGTGTGCTGGTGGCATCCACTAGAGCCTCCCTTACTATAGGGGATTTGTACGATGTAACACAAAATAAAAGCTATTATTTACTTTTTATTTATTTAAGTAACAAAAATGTCCTTTACAACCTTCACATTATGTGTACATGCTTGACGTGTTCAGTGGTAGTAGTATACCATTATGGGGTGGTGAAATGTAAAGGTAAAATATACACCACCTTTCTGGGACCTTACAACTTTGTTAAACTTGTGTTCCTATACTAAGGAAATAGGATATTACGTTTAGAGTTGACTATCAGGAAGTTGTTCTAATTATGTGAAATGAAAAGAATCATGAAATATGTATCTTCTTTTCCTAGATAATTGAATTTTACCAATATAAAGATTCTTTTTTTAATGTTCTACTTAGTCAAAGCCCTATCTATCCTGAAAACCAGTATATGCGTCACTTGTGTCAAAAAAGATATAGAAGTATACTATATAAGTGTATATATACTTTATACTATGTATATATTTGGAACAAATTTCCCATTTTTGATGCCTAGATTCAGTCATGAAGAGGCGAAAAACCCTGCGGTCTTTAAGTGTTTAAACTAAAACCTAGTATTACTGGTAGTACAGCGTTATTCCAATCCGGCAGGTTTCTAGGTCTGAAATGTATCTGCGCATCTCTCCTCTATATTGGGTGACGTTTTCTGCATTATGGTAATGTTGCGGTGTGCATAGTGTTATTACAAACATGGTAAAAATGTAATCATTTTCAAGTATTCATAAACACATCCTTTTTATGGTGTGTGTGTGTGTGTGTGTTTTGTTTTAACATTTTGTATTCCTATACTCACGTTCTTTATTCATCATGAGCTGACAGGACTCATGATAATTACGTTTCTGCTAGAAATAAGAACTATACCGTAGCTAATAGTAATTTCACTTTATTTGTTTAACTCTTTCATAATATGTTATGCAAGACTTGCATATTTGCTACAATATTGCTCCCATTTCATCTGATTTTGTGGTTCCATTTATTGAAAGTAAGAGAGAAATATGTAACTTTGGTACTGGTATTTTGATTAACCACTCTTCATATGTGAAGCAAGCACATACATTGTGGCATCTGTTGAACGTTATTGTTGTCATCACAAATCCTCTTTATCCTAGGCATTCCTCTACAGAACGAAACAAGCCACTTTCCATTGAAACTGTCGGCCTGAGTCAGATTCAACCAGAAAAAAATTGCTCAGGACTGGGCAGTGCTGACCACAGTACAGAGGCCCAGGATAAACAGGAGCTGGATGAAAATGAAAGGCTCTGTAATGGAGAATTATTTTTTATAGATGAAGTAAGTAATTTTAAATCTTTAGTTCATTCATGTATCACTCAGTTTAGTAAGATGAGGGAAATCTTCGATTACTGCATCTTGTGAGAAAAATGGCAGTCTGACTTTCTCACTTTCACGAGTTCTTTTGTCAAAATTTATACTATAGTAACATTATACAAAACTATGATTCAGTGCCCTGTTTTAAAACAACCCAATCCTGAGGCTTTTAGTTGTAATTTTCCATTTCAACGTGAGTAAGCATTGACCATAATGTATATTCTGCCACGCCCCATGCATTTCGGCTCAGTCTGCCCTCATCTTCTCCAGTCTCGGTTGCCAGTTCACATTAAGCAGTTGGGTTGTTATGCACACTTATCTACGTGTGAAACACATTTTGTGGAACACCTGCGTTTATCCTGCTTGTGATTCAAACTTTGGTTTATGCGGTTTGCATGTGTGGGTACAGTATGCTGTGAAGACACATCACTTAAATGATTGGAACTGATGGGGCATTGCATTAACTACAGTGCACTTGGCTACACTTGCATAAATAATAAAAAACGCTATTTGTGTTGCAAATGAGATGAAGTAAATCATTAGTTAAGGACTCTTCTGGTGGTAGTGGTTGTTTTTGTTGTTGTTATTAATAATAATAATAATAATAATGATTTGTAAGCACCAGAGTGCTCCACAGAGTATACATAAAGCAGGGTAATGCAAGTTAGACCAAAAAAATACATACAGACATGAAAACATAGATTATGGAGGGCCCTGCTTGTGAGAGAGCTTACAGTCTAGTGGAAAAAGAGCAGGTGTGATTCTGGGGATTGGGACAGTAGCCAGTGTGAATAGGGTAGCCTCTAGTAAAGAGTTGGGTTTTAAGAAAGCATTTAAAGATGTGAAGGTTGGGGGAGGAACTGATCAGGTGTGGTAGGGAATTCCATAGGTGGATAGCGGCACAGGAGAAGTCTTGTAGGTGGGAGAGAAAGGTGGTTATCTGAGAGGAGGCAAGACCCTGGTCAGAGGTAGATCTAAGTGTGTGCATGGAGATTATTTAGAGATAAGGTTCAGAAGCATGAAGATGTGGTGGTGTTAAGGGCTTTGTATGAGAGTGAGCAATATGAAATGGATTGTGATCGATGTATGGAGGGTAGCGATGTGCAGGGAAGTGGTAAGAGAGGAGGATCAGTCTTTCCGTGTCATTTTGGAAGGATTGAAATAGGGACATGAGGAATGCCAGGTAGGAGGAGGTTACAGTAGTCTGGACAGGAGATTATGAGAGAATGTGTTTGAGTTGTGGTTGCATCCAGGGTAAGAAAAGGTCATATTCTAGAAATATTTTGACATTGGTAGTGACATGACTGAAAGAGGGACTATATGTGGAGAGTAAAGCAGAGGATGGAGTCAAGGGTTATACCAATGCAGCGGACTTGGAAGACTAGAATTTGTGGTGTTAGCGGTGAGGGGATTCAGTGACTGGGATGAAAGAAGATAATAAGCTCTGTTTTGGACAGCAGAGAGACAGTAGGTTACAGAAGATGGAAGAGAGGTGTAGAGT
Source organism: Mixophyes fleayi (assembly GCF_038048845.1). NCBI lineage: Eukaryota > Metazoa > Chordata > Amphibia > Anura > Limnodynastidae > Mixophyes > Mixophyes fleayi. The sequence goes on from NC_134405.1 coordinate 232,401,331, forward strand.
CAGTCATTTTTTTCTGCATAGTAAAATTACTTTTCAACATTTTTAAGGAGTATTTTTTTTCATTAAGGAGTATGAGATTTTGGTATGATTTAACCAATAATTTACTAATAGATATCAGTCCCAAGAGTGCTCATCTTATGCTGTACATTATCTCTGTCCATTGTTTGTATTTTGTTTGTCTACCAGGGTATCTTTAATTATATTGGAAGTGCCAAAATTCTACTATCCATCCATCCCTCTCAAACAAACAGGAGTAAGCCAAAGTTATGGCACTGGGTCTTACAAGCACTGGAACAACATGTTTGTATTGCCAGCAAGGAAAGAGTCACTTGCAACCATCCCTGAAACTAAAGAAACTAGAGATCTGTTTAGACATGTTACAAGTAGAGATGCTCAGGGTCTGTTTCCCGAGAACCGAATATACCCGAACTTAGCAGATCCGGTACCTTTGCGCTTTTTCCGATTTGAAAACGAGGCAAAACGTCATTGTTACGTCCTCGGATCTCGCGAATTTTGGATTCCTTTTTAAGATCCAACATAACGGTGGGTGGGAGGGCGGGCGGGCCCGAGCACCATTCCATCTTGCACCACTTTTCTTTTCTGCCACTGCTTTGTGCCAATGTGTCCTAGATTTGCTATGAACTGCATTGTGTTTGTGTCATTGCTCTATCGCTTACCATCCAGCCAGGTCGCTGCAGTCTTTGTCTGAAAGTGTATGAAAATAATATTGTGATCTGTGAGGTGGTCAAAATTGATTGCAAATGACTTGAAATTAGTGTTATTAGCAAAATTATGTGATTTATGTTCGGGTGTGTTCGGTTCTCGGGGAACCGAGCCTGAGCATCTCTACTTCAGAAACTGGAAGCCTTACATAAATTACCAGTTTACATCCAAACACTCTCTGAAATAAGTGCCTTGAGAGGATAGTTAAATATTATCCCATCTCCCTTTACTGAGTGCGCTCTGATATGGTTAAATAAAAGTTTCTATGAGTAGGGTCCCACAAACTATTAGCACATAAATTAAGGTCAAATATTGCCCAAAGAAATTTTCTTACAATTAAAGACTGCTAGGGAATTATTATTCATGATCCCTCAAAATGAATGAGAAAATTTGAAAAATACATTATCTCCTGGTTGTTCGCGTTACTTCTGTTTAAAATGCACATTCCTTCTCTGCTTGTTTTAGACAAGTCACTTAGGCTCAAATTCTCGGCACTTATTAGATTGGCTTCAGAGGGTGGTACGGACTCCCAGACATTTCTAAACATTATGCAACTCACTTGGGTCAGCTTGTGGTCTGCCCCCCCTTGCCCAATAGCCCCTTCCACCATACGTAGTATTATTTCAATGGCAACTCCCTTAGGTGAACTCACACATTATGTGGACCTTTCATATGGCAATGAAAAAGTCATTTTCATTAACTCAATATTACAACCCACTGGGCATGATGGGAAATGTATGTTTTGTGATATTAGAGCAAGGCACTCCTTTCCCCACTCTGGGCAAGATTTCATGCGAAGTATCTGCAAAACTGTTTTCTTGCAGCAGAGATGTCCAAGACTTGCATCAACTAATTTGTTTATGAAAAGAAGCAAGACAAAGGTCTGCAATAATGGTCAAAGGAAGGCATGCTGACTGTTGGAAAATCTTTAGACCATGGTTGGATCATAATTAACATAGATGGTGGCAAGATTGAAGTGTCCACTGTGGTCATCTGACAGCTCAAGGACTGTGACAAGAACAGACAGCCAAGCTGTCCTCACATTTTGAAATGGAGAAATGTTTGCAGTATTCAAAGACTATCTCCATTTTCAGGAAACAATTTCTGGATGTTAGTGGCAAAAATCAATTACCAAGGTGGTACAAGAAACCAAGCAATGATGATTACAGTCCAATTTTGCAATAGCCAGGAAACTTCCTGGGGATCTATCTGCAGACTACATAGCTGATTTAGACCATATCAAAGCAGATTTACTCACTTGTCCATAATTTACACAAAGATTATATTGTTGAGAGATCACTCTCCAGGGTACAAGTGGGGGGGGGGGGGTATCCACAAATAGGCCTCATGGTAAAAGCTGAAGACTCCAAAGTAGGGATGTTTTATTCACGGTATGTGGACAACCGAAGCAATAGATGCTCTCCTGATGAGACGGCAGTTCAGTCTGGGGATGTTTTCCCTCTAATCACCATGAATCCTAAGAGAAAGAACTGGGTAAAATGAATTGCAATCCTTCCTTTATTGGCCTCTCAGACCCAGATTTTCAGAGGTCATTCAGTTGGCAGTAGCACAACCATTGTATCTTCCTGTATGGTACAATATTCTACATCAAAGACAAGCCTGGTATACGCATTCAACCTCTTGGAAATTGACAGCACAGCTACTAAATGGAGACTGAGACATCAGGGTTTTTCAACCAGGGTGAGCTCCACATTATTATTGAAAGTAAGAAATGACTTCCAATGTGTACTATACAAGTTGGGAAACATTCAGTAACTGGTGTGTTTTGAAAAAAATAACACCAACTAGTTACTCTAATCGTCACATTCTAGAGTTTCTGCAAAACATAAACTTTGTAGCTAATTTCCTGCGTAGTAATATAACCAGACAGGTTTGTCATAAGGCAGCAGAGAATATAAGATGAATATGTCATCATCCTCTTCCTATTTAATAGCAATTATACCTGCACATAGAGTATTGGAGCAGAAAGCACTTTGGGTAGAAGAGCCTCCTTTTCATTCTATTCCAAGATAAGGTAGTTCTTAGGACAAATCCTACTTTTCTTCAAAAAGAAGTATCAGAACTTCATGTAAATCAGGAGATTGTTCTTCCTTTGCTATGACCAAGGCCCAAGTGTCCAATGAGAAAAAATGTCGTTGTCTGGATTTTGTTACAGCAATATGCATTTATCTGTCTCTGACTAAAGCACATATCCTTTATTTTTGCCCATAGTCAAAATTTCTGAGTGGCCACTATTGCTAGATCTTGTATCTAGGAGGCTTAATGGTCAAGAGATTCCACACTCCAATAAGGCACATTCAGCTAGAGCCAATGGCAGAATCAGCATTAGATAAAGCATCAACCTCTACTGAAGAAATGTGCGAAACAGCAGGGTGGTCCTTTGTGTTACAGTCAAGGGCAAAAGTTTTGAGAATGACACAAATATTATTTTTCACAAACTCTGCTGCCTCAGTTTTTATGATGACAATTTGCATATACTCCAGAATGTCATGAAGAGTGATAAGATGGATTGCAATTCATTAAAAAGTCCCTCTTTGCCATGACAATTAACTTTTATCCCAAAAAACATTTCCACTGCATTTCAGCCCTGCCAGAAAAGGACCAGCTGACATCAGGTCAGTGATTATCTCGTTAACACAGGTGAGAGTATTGATGAGGACAAGGCTGGAGATCACTCTGTCATGCTTATTGAGTTAGAACAACAGACTGGAAGCTTTAAAAGGAGGGTGGTGCTTGAAATCATTGTTTTTCCTCTGTTAACCATGGTTAGCTGCAAGGAAACACGTGCAGTCATCATTGCTATGCACAAAAAGGGCTTCTCAGGCAAGGATATTGCTGCTAGTAAGATTGCACCTAAATCGACCATTTATCATATAATTAAGAACTTCAAGAAAAGAGGTTCAATAATTGTGAAGAAGGCTTCAGGGCACCCAAGAACATCCAGCAAGTGCCAGTACTGTCTCCTAAAGTTGATTCGGCTGCGGGATCGGTTCACCACCAGTGCAGAGCTTGCTCCGGTATGGCAGCAGGCAGGTGTGAGTGCATCTGCATGCACAGAGAGGCGAAGACTTTTGAAGGATGGCCTGGTGTCAAGAACCCCAGCAAAGAAGCCACTTCTCTTCAGGAAAAACAACAGGGACCGACTGATATTCTGCAAAAGGTACAGGGATTGGACTGCAGAGGGCTTGGGTAAAGTCATTTTCTCTGAATTCCCTTTCAGATTGTTTGGGGCATCTGGAAAAAAGCTTGTCCGGAGATGGCATGTCACAGGACTGATGGTAGCACTCACCTTTCCAACAGTAAAGCATCCTGAGATCATTCATGTGGGGTTGCTTCTCAGCCAAGGGAGTGGGCTCACTCACAATTTAGACTAAGAACACAGCCATTAATAAACCATCCAACCATTCAAGAACAGTTTGGTGAAGAAAAATTCATTTCCAGCATGATGGAGCACCTTGCCATAAAGCAAAAGTGATAACTGAGTGACTCTGTATCAATACATCGAAATTTGGGTCCATGACCAGAACTTAATTTCATTGAGAACTTGTTGTCCATCCTCAAGAGGCAGGTGGACAAACAAAATCCTACAAATTCTGACAAACTCCAAGCATTGATTAGGCAAGAATGGGCGGCCATCAGTCAGTATGTGGCCAAGAAATTGATTGACAGAATGCCAGGGCGAATTACAGAGGTCTTCAAAAAGAAGGTTCAACATTGCAAATATTGACTCTTTGCATAAACTTAATGTAATTGTCAATAAAAGTCTTTGACAGTTGTGAAATGCTTGTAATTTTACTTCAGTATACCATAGTAACATCTGACAAAAAGGTCTAAAAACACTGAAGCTGCAAACTTTGTGAAAACCAATACTTGTGTCATTCTCAAAACTTTTGGCCATAACTGTACTTTCTCCAAACTTTATAGTATTGAAGTCCAAAACCCAGCTGACACGTTGTATGGTAGACTAGTCCTGACTAGTGTGGAAGAGTGTTTTAATAACTTTGTATGAAGGAGATAAAAAACAAATGTGTACCTTTTTAATTGTGTTTCCTTTATGTGGATTTAAGAAGTAGGTTATTTGATAGGAATTCTTGTTCAAATGATTGTATGTGTTTTGGGAAGTTATCCAGTACTTTTAAATATTAATATACAGCGGTTAACATGGATTTGTCTTTTTTGGACACATTAAATACCTGTAGAGGGTATGATACCCTGGGAAAAGTAATAACTTTGATAAGGTTGTCCCTCTCTAAAAAGAGAGCTGCAGATGATTGCACTTGTGTATTGACATTTTTAATCAGTTTTTCTATATTGAGCCTATAAAAGTCATGTATATTTGAGCATTTATATGTCCAGATAAGTTATGGTGGCCATTGAAGATGGAATTTGCAGTTTCAAGAAGCTTGGACTGTGTTACCCAGTGCCACGGGTATAGATTTATGAATGTTTATGTGAAAATCTAATATGTTGCCATATGAATATATTTTGTCAAATATTATGTGTAGATTTTGTTTAGGATTTGAAATACACAAAAGTATATAATATGCACAAGCAAGTCACTTTATAGTGGTATTCCTATGATACCTTGAAATTTGTACAAGGATTACAGCAGTGGTCAGGAACCAGGAGTAAATTACCCCAAATGGGGTAAAAATGAAATTCCTGGGGGTAATGCTGCCGATTCACATGCTGTCAGTTGGATTGTAGACCCCTTTAAATGTGAAATTGCTGTTGTACCAGAAGAGCCTCAAGGGTTGGCAGAGGCACTTCTTGAGCTGCGATGCAATAATGAATCACGTATTGCATTTGAAAACAAAGCAGATCTGTCATATTTTTGGATGTCAACAGCTGTAAAGGCATCAACATTGCACATGAGGAGGCAGTCAAAAAGTTTCTGCCTTTTGCAACAACCTACTTTGCGAACAAGGATTTTCCACTCCAACGAACATAAAAACCAAAGCAGAGAAATCGATTGGACGCTGAAGACTGTATCCAAATTGCTCTGACATAAAAATGCCCCAATATTGATGCTCTCGTATCAAAAATGAAGCAACATCATTTCTCCAAAACATGAAGGTTTGAAGTTGAAGCTTTCAAAGAAATTTTGAATTCCAATAATTAATAATATATGATTTCCTTCCTTTTTCCTTTTCAAATCAAGGGTGTAACGTCGGCGTATCTAAATATATTTGGGGGTAAAAGGTAAAAAAGTTCCCTGACCCCTGGATTAGAGTATATGTAATAGGGGCTCATCAGTTAAATTAAATAATAGGGATGATCATGATCGGGGGAATCCCTACTCTTTGCCTCTGGACTTCTTTATAGATACTACTCTTTTGTTGCATATGTGAAAAGGGAGGCCAAAAGTGCAAATAAAAGTACAAATATGTTTTGCAAATAAGATAAAACCACAAGATTTGACGTCTTCTCTGCTTATAAACTAAGTTTTATATTTTCAGTGCTCTTAGTATTGCAATAGAAGCTGTTACTGCCTCATAATTCCTTTGACAAATAGCACCCATGGATAAAACCTAATTGATGGTGGGTCAGTAAATGTGGCATAATATCTTGATATCTGCTGGCTATAGCCTTGGATTTTGATTTAAGTCTAAAATCTTAATTTTGTAAGGTTATCGATCTATATGAATTTACCGTTTTGGAGTATGTTTTTGGTTTGAGAAGAATGATAGTATAGGCTTCATTAAAGTTAGGAAGTGTCTGATTTTTATGAATTAATTGGAAAAAAGATAAGTAAAATATCCATATTGGATATATTACACACACACACACAGTAAAACTATCAAATTTGATTTACTTTACATAATGCCACCTAGGTGTGGCCCCAGATCACACAAGGCCACCTAGGTGTGGCCCCAGATCACACAAGGCCACATATTTACCCTGGAGACTCTGCACATACATCATTCATTCCTCAAGGGAGCCTTGCAGCTGATTCAATAAAATAGCCGAAGACTATTAAAACACGCAGCAGCTCCATTTCTGCCATCTTCGGCTGCTTTAGTAATGCAGCTGCGAAGCGCCGATGTGTCAGCCAGAAGTACATCGGAGCTGGTGGCTCCCGACCCCTGACTTAGACCATCAGAACTTGGGGCCTTATTTCAGTGTGTATTAGTAATAACCAATTTAACTTTCTCTTTCCTGTCTGTATTTTATTTTCTTCTTAGCGATTGATATCAAGTTTACAAGTTTTCGCTTTTTGAAGCATTCTTTGTTGTAAACTTGAATTGGTAATATATAAAGTTTTATAATAAGAGTAGAATTATTTAGTTATGTGAAGGGTGTGGTATATATTTTTTTCTCAAGTTGTTTTTAATTGAGATAATAGTTTTTTTATTTTCGCATTTTAGCCAAGTGTGCCAACATTTTCCCCAATTTACTTTTATCATAGTATTTTACATTATGCGCGATGAATAAGAAAGTTTTCTAATTTCTGTATAATTTTGTTTTTTGTAGTTGTTGTATCCTTGTCATGCAAGTCATTGTATTTTACTTTATAGTCTTCATTTAATGTTTAAAGAAAAATAAACTATACTTTCTTAATCACCAAACGAATGTATCTAAAGTACCTAAAAGTACAAAATCACTAAACTTATAAACATAAATATTAACAAGACAAATAATAAGTGCTTTCTCCATTTAAACACAAATAAGAAATAAAATAGAAACACGTGGAAAATAAAACTCTCCAATGTGTACCACAACAAAGTCTCAATTGAGTATATTGAAGTGCCAAAGTCTTTATGAATCTAAGGAGTTTTCTTATATTCATAAAAATCTCTCGTTAAAGAAACGCATTGGGTTCTTCCACAGTGTAAATCATCCTGTGTTCCATCACAGCTCCTGTGGACTTTTGAAGTGCGACCGTTCTATTTGACCTTTGGTCTATGCGTTGAGGAGGAATCGGGTGGGATGATAATAAAGAGTAATCTTGGTGCAGGCTTTATTCTACAGATGTAACCATCTCAAGCTGTGCTGCTATGTGCCAAATGCAAGTAACCTTAATGTGAGTGAATTAACAACAGAGCGGTGGGTTCGCTGTGAGATGTAATCAGCAATTCATTCACTCAAGAATTTTGTTGCACTATATTTTTCTTTCTTTTATGTGTTCATGTTCACATTGGAGTACAAGTTTATGGCATTCTGAAAGAAATGAAGTTTTCTTTAATATAGGTAAAACCTCTAAGTCTGGGATTTCAATATACTTATTTGGGACTTTCTTGTGATACACATTGGACTTTTATTTTTCTTTAGCCATATAGGCAATAATCCCATTAACTATTTAAGTAGAACGTAAAATTTTAAGAAAGGGAAGTGTCAAAGGCAGTCCTTAAAACTTCCCGCTTGGAAATATCCATAATGCCTGTAAACAGTTCCCGATTGAGAATATCTTTTAACATAGGTGTGTGATCTGAGACCAGGGTGCTTTCAATTTAGGGATGTCTGAGCCTAGGAAGGAGCATGTTTAAATTTAGAATGTAATCTGTGCAAGTCATGGTGGTGAGGACCCTGGAATGGAATCTGATTTTTGTTTTGCAGTATTCAGGGGTCCACGATAACCTTTTAAGTAGGTGTACTTTCCAAGTGTTTAAAGTTTGATATCGAAGTGTTACTAGGTGTGTATAAGGTAGGATTGTCTATAGTATTAAAGTATCCTTCTATGATGAGATTAGCTGTCATTGATTATGTTAATTTTTGTTTTTAAAATCAATTTGTATAAATTGGTATAGGGTGCTGAGATAATTTCCAGTGTCCAATTTTAAGGGTGGATTTTGTAAGATCGTCCAGTGGATTTCATGGAGGAAGACAATATCTGGGTAGAAGGTTTTGAGACACCTTTTTATTGGGGTGTTAAGACTGACTACAATCCACAAGCTGTATTGACTCTTCCCTTTGGAAAGGAAGTCGCAGTCTTGAGGTCGATGATGTAGTTGTCGGAACCCCGCTGGTCCACCATATGTACTTGAGATTATTTTTAAGCAGCTCTCCTTCAGGACACTGAATCACTCCCCACTCACTGTTGCACTAACAAACACCACATATGAGGAGTCCGTTTTGTACCTTATCAGGGTGAGGCAGGCAAATTTAATGGAGTGGGTGTGTTGTGCACTCCAAGCTGCAGTACTGTGTGCTATGGCCTAGTGTGTCACCAGGATAGACCGATAACTGTAAATCTCCGATACGCTTCTGTGTGTTGAGTATTTCATTGTATACCTTAATAAAGCCACGTACTTGTGTGCCTCAAGGGCCTTTAGTGACCCACCGCTATGCCCACATATGGGTGAGGATCCCCAGTCTAAAAAAACAGCTGTACCATCCATGTGTGTAACATTGGATTGTTCAGTGATTAGTTCCACACATGTATGACCAGCATTATATTAAGAGGCAATAGGTAGTGCTGTACTAAGGTGCATAATGAATATGAGGCGTAACGTGGGCGGTGACAATATTTCGTTTGTAGATTAAATGCATTTGTGGTATTTTATAGGATGTTGAGAGAGACGGAATTCGTGAATTAACTTTATTTGATGGAGAAGATCGAACATATACACTGAATTATAAAGCCCTTAGAAGTCGCAGTGGTTTACAGCATGCATGGGCTAGAACTATTCACACATTTCAGGTAAAGAAAAGGTCTTTCATTGAATATATGAAAAAAACGTAATAAAAATAAGGTTGAATTTAAAAGTATTTTTGTGATTTGATATTATTTACACTAGATGTATCTGTGGGATTTCTTTTTATTACAATGTTCTATTATTAAAGGCATATAATATTGTTTAAATAAATGAACAGATGAGGTTCATGTAGTTCTAGTCAGATTGTCACACTTTCCCTGTGCAGTACATGGGTAGCAGTCTTTTCTCTGGGACACAGGTCTACCATCCTTCCACCTAACCCGTTATCCCCTCTCTCTCCTCCCAGTCCCTTTTCTCTCCCATATACGTCAACTGACTCCCCTTGTGCCTGAGTCTTGTTCACCCTCCCTTAGGAGGGAAGAGGGCCCTGCTCAAATGAGCTTACATCCTGTGTCCTTACCTGTTCTTCTGCTCCATCTTTACTGCATTAGCTTTCCTGGAGCCTCTGAAGTTTTGGTGTTTATTGTTCAGTAATGTCTTACACTGTATAGTCTACTGTTTGTACACTGTACGGCGCTGTAGAACTTTTGTGGCACCTAACAAATAAAGGATAATAATAATACCATTATTTGGTACTTTACTCCAGACAGTGCTTGTTCTTTAATTAGCTGGTACTACCCGCTGTCCAGCGGCTTACTTTGAATGTTGGGGGATGCCATGATAAAACAAAAGAACGAATACACTTTAAAAAGGGCAGTTTAGGTGGACCTGTTGGTTTTTCTGCCACCAAATTCTGTTTCTAGGTCCCCTGGTATGTCCGACATACGTGGTAGTCTGTTGCTGTTTGATGTGATCTTTAGCTGTTCAGGTGCTGGGCAACCTAGATGGAATCTACCCTGGTCCAATATGGCTAAACCCTTAACTAAGGAAATACCTGAATCTGTTGGCAACGGAGGAGCTGTGTTCCTCCAATTTACAGTTTTAGTAGATATGTGAATAATACTGAAATAGAGTTGCTTTGCTATTTAGTTACACAGTAATTCAATGTTAAGTTGTGCAAGTATAAGTGAATCTAACTTAAACACAAAGTTCACATCTTAGCCTGCATTAACGTATCCATTTCATTGCAAAGCATTTGCTGTACTGCTACCTTATCTTGTTTATAATCAAAAATAAAGTTCATGTTTCAGTAACAAAACACATACCAATTTTGAAAGCTTTGCTTTGTCATAAATACATAATAATGTATTATGGATATGTAAATCTATAAAAAGGGCATTTATTTTGCTTTATGTACACTAATGTTTTACCATTTTTTTTAATTAACTAGTTATAGCTTGTTTTGTTTTTTTTACCATTTTTTTCTTTTTAGAAAGGATAGAATCTCTAAGAAATCTAAGTAACTTATTTACTTAGTAATGTCGTGAAGAGCTAATTTAAAAAGAAAATATACAAATATTATAATATTTAGGGCTACGGTGCAATCTGGTTGAATGAGGCAATCAGTGCTGTGCTCTATGCTTTGTAAGCATTCCATGTAGTAACCAGCCTAGAAGACATTTACTATATGAATATAAAGCGTATATAACTAACTATACATACATCCTTATGCCTGGATCCAGGGCTCAGAAGAGGACACCGTTGTATATGTTCTGGGTGCTACTGGAAGGCAGAACTGGAAACATGTATACACTGCTGTAACACGAGGCCGCAAGCGTGTTTATATAATTGCAAAGGGATGTCAGCTTGATCAAGCAGTTGCCAATAAGTCCCGTGAAAGGAAAACCAGATTACAGAAGCGTCTGAAAGATGTACTGCCTCAAAGTAGAGCATATCCACAGCCAAATGCCTCCCCGCCTACAAAGCCAAAGAATACACAAGGGGCAGAAGAGGAGCCCAGTGTCATACCGGCTTCACATGAATTATCGTACACACAGCTTAAGTCGCCACCTCGCTTTAAATACCCACCTGTGCCAACCACCCCTAAAGCAGCCTCACCCAAGGGAGATTGTGCCGACCACACAATCTCACCTGGCCTCTCTCAGCAGTGTGATGAGGGAGCTGCCGTCGCAAAGAGGACTGGAAGTTCTACAGGTGACGCAGAGACCCCTCCCAAGATATCTCGTGTTGACAACTTTATGGTAATATATATAGTTTTCTTTTTTTTATGATTGTTTAGCACTACATTTCAAAAGAAATAATAACATTTATAGCACAACATTGGTGTAGACATTTGTGATAAAATACCAGGCTCATTGTGTCACAAGAATTTGATGGACTAGTGCATCGTCTTAAAATAATGCAATGGGCATTATATGAGCTATATTTTAAATTAAGAAATTAATTTTAGTTCAATATGGTTTTAAAATACACACATTTGTTTTTTACAATATTTAAACACTGTTGTAGTACAGAAGAATGAATCTTGTGGTGTCTGTGTCACAACATTATAAAAAGTTGGAAACAACAGATTTACACTTTAGCTAGTAAATAATGAAGAATTGTAATGTAGCAAAATAAAATTCTGATGTATGCAAATAAAACATCATGACAGCTTGACAGCTGCCAGTTAGCAAAACAGCTGACACAAAGTCTTAACCACCTACTTGTAGCCATTTACTCAAAAATAGATCTGTCGGTTAAGGAAGTAACTTGTTAGTTGCTCATTAAACTGTTCTACAGCCATTGAAATATAGCTATCTTATAACATAATAAAATGTTTTCCCCCAAGTAGTACAAATGTATCTGTACCGTGTATTATGTGATGAATCCATTTTCTCTTGCAGGATTTGGCAGAAGTTTCTCCCACAAATGATACTAAACTCCAAAACCTGAGTCTCCATAGCCCTTGCCACAAGGAGCTCTTCAAATCCAAAGAATGGAAAGTGGCTAAGCAGTGAAGTATGCACCTTTCTCCCAGCTACAGCAAGTAGAGTCCGTCTCTTCACTTTGGCCCATAGCAGAACTTCCTTTTATATTCCGTTGGATGGGACTGTCTACACTTTATTGTATAGGTGTTTCTTGTGGTTATTGATGTTTAATGATCTATTTTTATAGGAACAAAAACAAATCTTATGCTAGTGAGATTACATATTTAAGAGATACTTATATCTTTATTATCTACTGGTGTTTCGCTGTCTAGATGTATGCTGTTGTGCCACAATAGCATTGCAATGTGACTATATGTCATGTGGTAACTAATGGCTGAGGTCAGGAACCAAAATAGTTTTTTTAATAATTATATTCTTGTCTTCGCTCTGTTAATTACCTGAATGATTACACTGGAACGTAAAATTGCCCCAGAACAGCCTCAGGGTAATATCTTCAGTGCTCTTTTGTGGGAATGTATCTTTGTAATCAAAACAAAGTATAGGCTCACAGCGCTATTAATATTTTAGCAATTAGTGGTTTAACCTTCAAGTTAGTTAAATATCACGATCTGAAAGAACACAATGTTTATGTAATCATTGAAAGTGTTTACCGATATGTGGACTTGTTTCACTTAGATTCATAAGATCTCTAACCAATGATGTAGGCAAGAATTTGTATTTAGATACTCTTTTTCTAGCAGAGCATAACTAAAATTACCTGGAGCTACAGACTCTTCAGTGGAAGAGGGATCACATGTAGAGCTCTGCATCCATCCAGCCCCAACCACAATATTATCTGTTTCCTCAGATTTCACAGGCTGAAACGTTATGTTTGATGTGGACAGATGATCTGGCAATGGCAGAAAGCTACATACATACAACCATATGGGTCTGGTAAAGTAAGAGTAAAAAATAGAATGTGAACCTTTCTTTTGGATTCCCCTTTTCTGCTGGTTAATCAGGTTGTGTTTTGTATTAATATGGCACCTTGTTTTTATAGCATTGTTTATTTTTTTTTTGTACAGTGTGATTGTTCCATACAAAGTTTCAACAGGTTGAGTTCCCAAAACCATACATAAGACAATAAATGTCATGCTATTAAAGTAGTAAATTTGTACAAAAATACTTTACAGTTTAATACTTGTTTGTTACAAACAAAAATACATATTTAAATGACTTATGATAAATGATTTTCTTTTCTCCCATTTCTGTATATTGGTTCACTTCATATTTTGACTGGCAGTGGTTTTAAAAACAGTATGCTTGTAAGGTAAGAGTAACCTATCCATTAAACAATACCAAAAAGACCGCAGTGTGAAGTGTGCTAGACACACAAGATACAGGCTTCCTGGACCCTCTCCTGCTCAGCAGATGCCATTGCTAAGTTTTGCAAACAAGGCTGCTGGTGAGTATCCAATCAAAATAGGAATCACTTTATTGCTTCCAGGGCTAGACAATTGGCAAAGCTCTTTAACACATGTACACTTCTAAAACAACTATGAGACATGGGAGAGGAAACCGCTTGATGCTAATTCTTATTTATACTGTACAAACACCAGAGCTTGGATTAAATGCCCCAACTGTAGACATCTCCTGCACAGTTTGAAATTGCCTGAGAAATCCAAAAATATATAACTGACTTCAGGCTCAAGTAAATTCTGTTCATCTTAAACCCCATGCTGTTTCAGCCCTATTTATTGTCATTTAAATAGTGCCCAAAAATATGGCTATAAACTAATGAAGAATGTTAACTGCAAGAATCTGGTAAAAGGTTAATTGGGGACTAAACCACACACAGTACAGATAGCACGTGTACCAGAGCCCAAGCTGTAGGGTGAATAGATTGAATCCAACATACTATTGTTATGGTAAAGAGGAGAGAAATAATGAGCTAAAATGTGGTGAAAGTGCTGCTTAACGACTCGGCAGCTATAAATTATATGCACAGACCTATTCATAGTGAGGGTCTTATGGGATAAGTTCCCCTGTAGTCCGTGAACATTGCCTGGAATATAAGACACTTTATTTCCAGTCATTTAAATGCACATCACAAAAGCCCCATATTTGTTGAAAGTTTTTGCTAGGAATGGCACTAATATTCAGTAGTTATAAAAAGCATTTGTTGGTTCAGGTATGAGGACGACCATCAGTTTACCTAGTGTCTCAGCTCCCCTGTGCTTAACAGTAACGCCACATAATGACATCCGTGTCTTCAATGTCACAGATCAATTGTAGGACAGGGATTTAGCACCAGATTAGGTTGTTTTTTTTGCTACCAAGTCACTGAACTACAATGTTTTTGCTATAAAGTATTTGTTGAGTCTCTCATATCCATAGCCGATAGATGTACAGCAGCTGCTTGAGAGAAGGGGTCACTGTGATCAGTCCATTCCTCTACTGCCAGGTGTGGTACATCTGATGCCTCCTTCTGAGAAGCAATGGGGTTCCTGCTAATGACCAAATCTAGCTTGTTACCCGATTCTGCTATTAAGGGGACAACCAAGCAGCAGTCAAAGTCTCTGGTGCGGATGTGATTTACCTGAAATGATGGGGGGGGGGAAAGAAAACAAATGCCTTGTGAGAATTGTATTTAGTAATGTAACAGTCACACAATACTGGACAGCTAGCAGGGTAGAATTAAAAGTGAACCTGTTATGTATGGCACCTTAAAAAAAAAATATGTTGTAACTGCCCATACACAATACAAATTGGCTATTTTCGACCGACTTGGATGCAGTTTGGCATGTATGTGAGCACACACAGACTACCGAATCCCAACCTACATCTGATGGGGAGCCACCATATATAGTGATAGATATTAGATATTGTTAGTCAGCATCTTACTGCATTAATGTAGATCAGAGTTCATAAGTGTATGGCCACCTCACGACTGTTATATTTCTTTGGTTACCTTACCAAAGAATGTCAGAAAGAGGATATATTAAAGGGATTATTAATATATGCAAGTTCCTACTCCGGTGTATGCAATACAAGTCCAAATTTGACCTGGTGGGTGGTAAATCATGTACTAGTATGTCAGTCTTACGTAGAGTATTGTGTTACTAGTGTAGGCTAATACATATTCTGCATTAACAAACAGCCCAAACGTTTCTAATCATTTAGGTATACTTTACATTCACCAGAACCCTGAAATAGTAGGTTCAGTAAATCCCTAGTCATGACACAAAACTGATGTGCTTCCTTTATTGTATACTGTTGTATTTATAGAGCAGCTTTATCATGTATCAAAGGGCAGTGAACAATGCATCTGTAGGTGAAGTTTTCAGGACAGGAGAAATACAGTCTCCCCATACTTGAAAAAGGTAGAAGATAGCATGACCGATGCACACAGGGGTGCAACATACCTTTTCCTCAACACACCAGAATAGTGTGAGGATCACTAGGAGACTGGGTGATTTTATGCTTGAACTTCGTTGTGTATCTTGTACTTGCATCTGGTTTGAGGTGCATAGGATGCATTGTCATTTTCTGCTATATAGTGAACTGCCAATATTTATGTTGGATGGCAATTTAAAGGACTACTACATTATAGCACAGGCTTAATGTGGATTCGTTGTCTCATTTGTTACCACTGTTCAGAAGAGGAAGATAGTGTGTGAAACATGAGTAGCCTCAAACTTACACAAGTGACTGGAGCATTAGACAGTTACTAGGTTTTCCACATCATGTACTAAAGAACAAACCTATAATGTGATGTTTAGGACCATTACCTGTAGGAGCCGGTCAAATGGCTTAAGTCCCCCTATATCTCCAGGTCCACTAGGCCGAATGTTCTTCACATATACACCCTTTTCCAGCAAGCCATCAGCTACACTAAATCCAAAGTCTTCTCTATCGGAGTCTTTAAATAAAGAGACCTGCAGGAGAAAAAGATCAATGTAAAGTTTGTAGATTAATGCAATGCTTGTGAATTTCTTAAAAAAATAAAAGTAACACTATAGAATTTGCCAGGACGAAAACAATAACTATATTTGTAAAATATATCCAAAGATAAACAAATGTATGAATAAGCAAATAGCTATGTCTGTCACTGTTATTTTTGCCCATTAAGTATATCATTTATGGCTTTAAGAATATAAAGCACGGGTCCATCGCTGCACAATGGAAGCAGTGTATAAAAATCAGTTTCTAACTAAAGTTATAGTTAGTAAATCTGTAAATTCAATGTGTATTTATCACTCTGTTACATCATTGGCCAGGCACTCCTGGACACCTGTACAATATTCTAATTATTCACTGCCTACCGTTGTAGATTTGATAAGGATTATGTGAGTGGCATGTCATATCAGTAGCTGATGGGGAGTGATGGTCCTCTAGTGCCAATTGGAGGCTCTTAGGGTACCTCTTGGGAAGTTAACTATCCATTTTAAAACACATATGTATGGTCCAGTATATAGGGACTCCCTATTTAGTTTGAACCACCCTATTAGCAGAAGAGCTGTGAAGTGCAGGTGGCTTATCATACATCTGCAAATGTGTTAGAGAAGGCTGCAATTTTTTGTACAAGTAGAATAGCAGTTCTACTGGTTCATAGTACTGTGCTCAGGGTTTATGTATAGTTTATGTAATGTCAGTTATCCTCAACTGATTATCTAAATATTGTAGAATGTTTTTATACCATATTTCAGTGGTTCCCAAATTTTTGCAGTTCGCGGCACCCTAAGAGTCTCCAAATTTTTTCAAAGCACCCCTCCAAAATAATTACTGAGCAGTCCTGTTTTAGAAGTAGTTGGGTCAAAAAATTGTTATAAGTATTTAGGTCACAACAGAAATACTTATTTAGTTGTATGCAAAAATGCCCCTCTACATCCACGCACACTGCCCTCACGCTGTCCCCCTCCTCTGCCTCTCTGTCCCCTCCTCTGCCTCTCTGTCACGATGTCCCCCTCCTCTGTCACGCTGTCCCCCTCCTCTGCTACAATCCCTCTCACTCTGTCCCACGCCAGGCGCCAGCAATAGAAAAAAGATAGAAAACAAAAACTTACCAATCCGCTTGGCGCCGGGACCCAGCAGCCTCCTCTCTCCCACAGCTGTCACTGACATCATTCAGTGACAGCTGCGGGAGAGAAGAGGCTGCTGGGTCCCGGACCAGGCGGATTGGTAAGTCTGTTTTCTTTCTTTTTTTTTTTTTTTAGGGCTGGCCCGCGGCACCCCTGAGAGCCGCGCACACAGTTTGGGAACCGCTGCCATATTTCAAGGCCAACCCGCGGCTCTCGAACCACATGCGGCTCCAATGCTAGCATGGGCAGTTCGGTCCTCAGCCAGCGCAACTCCCCAATCATGTGACCACCTGTGCACAATGCAGGGAGGTCACAGGGCGTAATCAGTCAAATCAGGAAAGGAGGAGGAGACAGTGGAGAGAGCTCTCCCTCCCTCCTTCCTTCCTTTTTTCACGGGATCCAGGCTGTGTGTAAGGTAAGTGGTATTAATGTTAGATTTAATAAAAATTGGGGAGGCTGATCGGCATGTGGCAGATCTTATGGCATATGTAAGGTGGTCTGATGAGCATCTAATGAGGTCTGGTGGTATACAAGGGGCATGTGGTGTATGAGGAATGCAGGTAGATCTAGTGGCATGTATGGAGCGTGCGGGGTGGAATGAGAGGCATGTGGGGAGGTACAGTGGACATGTTGGCTATTTGTGAAGTTGGGATGAAAAAAAAAAAGACAATTACTGTGGAGGGAACTGTTGAAGACAGTCTCTCCACAGTAGCTCACGGTGCTTCTAAGTACCCTTTGAACCCACGTCCGCTGGACACAGCAGTAAGGTGAGCTCAGAAAATATAACATCCACCATTGGCAAAATGTTCATAATAATAATTAACTGTGTGTGTGTGTGTGTTATGAATGCGCATGTTTATATGTGTACATTATATATACACAGTATATAGAAGGTAAAGTTGGCTCTTTGCCATATCTGTAGGTATTTTTTGGCTCTTAGGCTCCGACTGGTTGGCTACCCCTGCCATATTTAATTATCGCTACCTAAATAAGTTCTTAAACATGGTCAGAGCTTGCCACAAACTGTACATTTTAGGCAGGAGTGGACTGGAACTGACCTTGTGTAACTCCACGGGAGTTGGTGACATAATCTCTTTCATTTCTTGTTTCATTTTTCTCATGGCTACAGATTTTCTCCCGACATCAGAGGGTAATGTGTTGCTGCGGGTGCTCTGGCTGTAATGTAGCCTGGCAGAGTTCTTCTCTTGGAAACTTGCTTGCCGGCCCAACTGCCCACGAGGCTGCGAGTTTTCGTGATTCAAGCTTAGCGTGCTGCCTGACATGATGGTTGCCTTCAGCATGAATACAAACAACAATTCTCATTAACTCTTTTTATAGACTGCTCTACATCCAAACAGTAGAATAAATTGGCAGTGCTAGAGTAACACTGGTTATATCTTTGAATGTTTGTGGGTCACGTATTAACATGTTTACTGTGCAGAATAGCTTCTAATGACTGGCTGCAGAACAATAAAGTGTAAAATGTATAGAAAACACAATCATCATATAAGCAACTGGATGTGGAATTAACAATTGTTTGTATTTAATGATCCTCATATCCAGAGCACCTAGGTACACAGGACAAATGCTGAATAATAAGCACAATGCAAGGGTAAATTTTGTGTTCATTTTGACATCTTTACACACAATTTCTGGGTGCAGTTTGTTCTGCATCTGCCCTGTTCAAATCAATATAACATAATGGCAGTTGTTATAAAGAGCTACTCCTAGCTTGATAGTCATTCATAGGTGTCTAATCATATAATGAAACTGTTATACTGATCAGCGTTATATCACAATATTCATTGCACTGGGAAAAAACCCTTCTCATCAGATGTTTGACAAAAGGCAGATTATAATAAAAGCGATTCATGCTTCTTAATAACGTTTATTTTTTATTGTACCAAGTAGCAGAAACCTTTTATCTTATTTGTACTATATTCCAAATCTCCTGTAAGGAACTCCTGGGACATGCATAAAATCAGCAATATGCGCAAGTTTTTGAATCACATTCATCTATTTGAAAATTTATTTATTTTGTACCATTAATGAATAGAAGTGTAAAATTTACCATAGGTTAGTGTTATTTTTCATTTAGATTCAAGTACTAAAATTGTGTTTGAAAAGTATCTAGTACAAAGCAAAACTGGTAACCTTCTATTAAGTAATAAATACAACCAATTTTGTTGTCATTTGTAATGCCAACCAACATCCAGTCTACTTCACACGTGGTGCTTTGCACATTGTTTCACCAGTTATACATATCCCTGTCAGTTCCTATGCAGTACAGATAGGAATATCCCAGGAGTGCTCAGATTCACTCTGAACCCAGGAGCAAAGGATAGATTTTACTCAGTGTTTCACATGCTATCAGCCAGCACACACAGCAGCCTCTGAGAAACAGGCAGATTCTATGTTGATGGGATGTATGAGAATAAATCAATCTGTGTCCTGCTACTAGAGGGCTCAGCTGTCATGTTGATTTTTTTTTTTGTTTTTATAAAAGTTTGTTGTGTGGTTGCACTAGTAAGTTGTTTAGAAGACAAAATTGCCATATTTTATGGCTAACAGTGGAATAAGTAAAGCAATCATCAAAACTCAGGGAGGGTTAACGAGACATCTTGGATCATCTAAAGCCTCATTTGTACAAAATTGCATATGCAATCACCATAGCTTGTATCCCCAGCTGTACTAGCTTGGCCTGGGTGGTATAGTACTGGGACTGAGCAAGATTGCCCTAATATCAAGCATGTCTCAATAAGTTTTGAAGGTTGTAAGAATTCTACTGATTGAGTGTCCTACACAGAGCCAAGACTCAGCTGTGTGCAAATGTCCAGCCTCTACTGTGGATTCTTAGTTTAACCAGATTGCCTAATCAAACATTGTAAAGCATGTGAGCCTGACCAATACATATCAATAATGTAAGTAATATATATACTTTATATTATTTGCATACACTAAATATACAAACTTAGTAAATGGGGGTTGTTTGTTTTGTTTATATTTATAAAATGGCATAGGGTATGCAATAACAAGCTATAGATGTACATGCTGTATTAACTTGCACACGCTGCACTCTAGCCAGGACAAGCAGGAGGCTAGTTCAACACACAGAAAGCAACACACAGAATTGTATACCAAGAGACTCATGTTCTTAGAACATTTGTGCATGTCAGGTTTCTCCTGTAAAAATAATAAAAGGATGTTATCTAAGTAACAAACAGAATCCAAACTTTTGTGTTATCAGTGTTTGCATATTACCTCTAGTTCTCTGAGAATTCCTGACTGTCCACAAGTTTCTAGATCCTCTAGTGCCTGAGACCAGAAATTTTCCTCTTGGTCAGCTTCTGGGTCCTCCGGACCTCCAATAAATCTAGGATCATAAGACATTACACATATTAACATGCCAGAAATCACCAGTCTTCATAGTAAAACTTTGTTTGGGGGGTAGAGCCGTATCCCGCTTTGCTCCTCTTGCATTAATAATTTTTAATTTTATTGAAAGAACATTTTAAACAATAGGGATATAGAAAGTGAGGGAGAAATAACAATGAGGGTATAGGGGGCACCCACAACTTTATGTACAAATGCAATATTTGTGAAAACAATAACTAAGGCAGGTCATATGTTTTTCATCATCTATATAGTGCCAGTAAATTCTGTAGCGCTTTACAATTGGGAACAAACATTTATAAGACAATACTGGGTAAGAGGGCCCTGCTTTCAAGCTTACAATCTACGGGGACAATGGGAGTTTAAAACACAAGGGCATGTGCTATATCATATTGCACATTGATCACACAGCCCACTGAATAGTTTTTACCTTTGCATTCTAGCTGGTTCAGTTACACAACTATGTTGATCTTAAAATTGTTATCTTGTGTTAGCTGTGTAGAGGGTGGTAATTAGAGATGAGCGGGCTCGGATTCCGCTAATAATAGCCCACCCGAACAGTGCGGATCCAAACACTGTTCGGATATTTCCGGCGGCCAAAAAAATGAAAATGAGGCTCTGTCGTCCAAGTCTCGCGAGGGGTGGGAGGGAGGGCCCAGAACAATTCCATCTTGTACCTCTTTTTTTGGCATTAGGTGCTCAAGCTACCTCCGTGCAACCTTTTGGCCTTAAAACAATATTGTGAGGTGTTCAGAATAGACTGGAAATTAGTGGAAATGATTGTTATTGAGGTTAATAATAGCGTAGGAGTGAAAAAAAAAAACACAAACCTGGTTTTTAGCACTTTTTATGTTTTTTTAAAAATAAATCCGAATCCAAAACCTTTTGTCAGGTGTTTTGCGAAACAAATCCGAACCCAAAACCTCAAGCAAATCCGAATCCAAAACACGAGACACCAAAAGTGGCCGGTGCACATCCCTAGTGGTAATAGGGTAACCTAGGGAGATTAAGATGCTGTTGAGGAATATTATAAGCTTGTCTGAAGAGATGGGTTTTCAGAGAACGCTTGAAGACTTGTCTTCCTGTGCTAGGGAGGGAATTCCACAAAGTGGGTGCAGCCCGAAAAAAGTCCTGTAACCGGGAATGGGAGGATGTGATGAGAGTTGCACAAGATCTGCATCTCTCTTCCAAACAGAGGTGTCGAGTCGGGAGATTTTTTGAGACAAATGAGGAGATGTATGTCTGTGCAATTTTGTTGACGGCCTTGTATGGTAGTAGAAAAATGTTATATTGGATTCGTTGAAATATAGGCAACCAATGTAGAGACTGACAGAGTGGCTCAGCAGAGGAAGAACGGTTTGCAAGGAAAATCAATCTAGCCGTTGCGTGCAAAATAGATTGTAGGGCTTCAAGTCTGACTTTGGGAAGACCAGTAAGGAGGGAATTGCAATAGTCGATGTGGGAGATGATAAGTGCATGAATTAAGGTTTTTGCAGTGTCTTGTGTGAGATATGTGCATATTCTGGAAATGTTCTTTAGATGTATGTAGCATGATTTAGATATAGAGTTGATGTGGGGAATAAATGATAGTTTTGAGTCAAGGATTACACCTAGGCAGCAAGCTAGTGGTGTGGGATTTATAGTCATGTTATCAACAGAGATAGAAATGTCAGGCAGAAAACTTCTGGTTTTCGGTGGGAATATTATTAATTCAGTTTTTGAAAGATTTGTTGGCGAGAAGACATCTAGGATGAAATGGCAGAAAGTCAGTAACGCGAGACAACACAGATGGTGAAAGATCTGGAGCGGATAGATAGATTTGTGTATCATCCACATAGATATGCTACTGAAATCCAAAGGAGCGTATTAGTTTTCCAAGAAAAGTGGTGTAGATAGAGAATAGCAGAGGACCTAGGACTGAGCCTTGTGGTACTCCAACTGATAAAGAAAGCAGAGCAGAGGTGGATCCAGAGAAATTAATCGGTCTTTCAGTGTTAGATAGGTAGGTTGAGAACCAGGATAGGACAGTGCTTTCAAGACCTAGGGATTGTAGCGTTTGTATGAGGAGAGAGTGGTCAACAGTGTCAAATGCAGCAGAGTTTTCCAGGAGAATTAGAAGAGTAATCGCCTTCATCTTTTGCTGTGATCAAATCATTGACAACCTTGGTCAGCGCAGTCTCTGTGGAGTGTTGAGAGTGAAAGTCATACTGAATAAATCTACTGGATCCTCTTCAGTCAATGTGGATCCTTAAGGGACATTTTCTAATCGGCAATCAGAATACCAATACACCTCTATTTATTGGAGAATCTGTGATCCACATCTCTGTGCAAGTAATGATTTATTGACACACGAGAAGTTTATTGATGAATCAACAGCATGCATGCTTAGTCAAAAACTTGTTGTAAAAGTAAAGAGCTGAATAAGATTTTTCAGTTACAAAATATCTACGATTCTCAAAGATTGAAATATACTGTTCTTCTTGAATGAATTTTGAACACTCACACCTATTTCTATTCAGACAGAATTACATGTACTATAAGTAGTACAAGATATGCATTTGATTATTGATTTTAAATATGTTTAATGTTATTTTTATTCTTAATAAGTTGTTATATAAATAGCCCAGAACTTAATGCTAAAGTGTTTATTTGACTGCACTTTTTTCCCTGCAGTAATTAACCTATGTTGGAGGGGAGGAGGGAGGCACAACTAAATCTGAGTTTAGGCCTAGATCTTTCTGAGGTGAGATATCTTTTGGGTTTAGGAATGGGCAAGTCCTCTTTTCTTTTGTCTTTAGATGTTGAGGGCTCTTCCTCCAATGGGGAAAACATACTGGAGGAGGTAATTTGATTACAGTAGTTTTTATTGGAGGCATAGCACTCAGTTATTGGAGTGGTTAATAGAAGAAGAGTAGGTTAAGATCTAAAATCTAGATTCAAAGTAGGTTGTACATATAGTGTCACTAATAAAGAACTTTACTGCATGGGCAACATCAATTCACTCACTTGGTTCATGTCGTTACAGACTCCAATGGACTTCATGTGATGAGCGACCCTCAGGAGGGTCAATAAATCAGCAGTTGGCAGCTGAACAAAACTGAGCATCAAACACTATTGCCAATTTAATATGCTCCAGACAGAGCTATGGGGGAGAGCATATGTAGCGATATAAGATACTGTAGTAAAAGATAACCACCAGAGGGCAGAAGTTTCACACAAATAGAGTAAACAGCAAACAAGGCTCAATAGGATAGAGCGATATCTTTACGATAAAGAGAACGGTCACACCTTATATGGTGTAGGAAGGGGAGAAATAAAGCATAATTGCAAAATTCCTGTTTCAGCTGCTTTACTCACTATTCTAGGTTGTGGGATGTCAGAAGTCTGTGACCCTTCCGAACTGTTTAAATTTGAGATATCCTGTGTCCTCTCTGAGCTAAGGGTTTGTGTAAAGATGTTTAGTACAGTACAGATGTCTTTCACTAGACTCAGAAAGACTCCAGATGATATTGAAAAACAAGTGCAGCTGAGAGACCAAAGGGGCTCGGAGCATCTCCCCAGCTCCAAGAGTCCAGCACTAAACTGCAACTGAATGACTCCCAGCACTGAAGCACCTGAACAAAGAGCTAACACATCAAAAAACACCAAAGTTGAGATTGTATGACTACCCAGCAGGGTAGTGTAGTTGGCTTTGTGTGTTAGGAACAGAATTCTTGCAAGAGCTCTTTATAGTATTAATTTTCTCTTTAATGTATGTACTGTATTATCAAGTGTAATTACATGACAAATCTAGAGATTCCAGTACTTGAGCCATGCTGCTTCACAACAAAAGGTTGTGTGTAAGGCTAGAGTTTAGTATCTCTGTGACAGTATGGGTTAATAAAACTTCCTGGAACAGATTTAGGCATAAACCACAAAGCATAATAGCTTTATTATTGGATGCTTACCCTTAATCGCTAATGGTGCTTGGGTGTCATCATCATTAATCATATGTTTTAGATTGCAAATAAATGTAATTGGTACTCAGGGATGAATTGGCAAAGTTTTGTAGGGAAAAAAGAGAAGCAAGTGTTCAAGGTTCTTCAGCCAGCAGGTTACTGAAAAATCGGTGCTGGTTTCTCTAATGTGAGTGGTTTCATATATTTCATTGGCTATGCACATCAAGTTATGTCAAAGAGCTATAATCTATCTGACTAGTACTCATTGCAGACTGAATCCTAGATACAGATAAAAAAAAGCCAGTATACAATGTGACCAGGGACCATGCAGAGAGCATCTAGTGAATGATATACAATGCAGAGAGCATTCTAATGAACCACTACATTATTACAATGTATATTAGTGACTACTATTCAATGTGAACCCTGTTCTGGAGGCCGCTATAAAATGCAGAGCTCCAAATCTCTGACTGTTTTACAAAGCAGACAGACCTATGGTAAAACTTTGTTATACAGACCACCACATACCTATGGAGGCTTTACCATAAAGACCCAGACCTATGGAGAATTTACTATATACAGTATATCCCAGTCTAATCGTGAGCAGCCCCCAGTTGGAAGCAAGGTCCCCATATCCCTTGCTTCCTGGTTAATCAAACCACAGACTATGGGGACTTACAAAGAGTTAGGAGTCTGGTTTCTTTTAAGATCATCAAAACCATAGCTAAATGCAGACCTTCATCATCATCATCATCATTTATTTATATAGCGCCAACATATTCCGTAGCGCTTTACAATTGGGGACAAACGTAATAAACTAATAAACAAACTGGGTAAAACAGACAAAGAGGTGAGAAGGCCCTGCTCGCAAGCTTACAATCTATGGGACCTTACTATTTTATTTTCTTTACTTCCTAAAATCTCTTAATCTCATGTTTCCTGGCATAGTGACAGTCTGAGTGTGTATATGCATGCATCTCCCTTCTATGGCTGCATGTTTCCTTTGCATAATGTACTTGCCCTCAGCAAGACAGAGAGACCCTAACTTTACACACTTGGTGCGTGGAATGGAAGTGAAGAGAGATTTTTGATGTTGCTCCCAGGCTTTGTTACATTCTGGGCTGCTGGGGAAGTTAATGAGGCTGCATACGGCCCATGGGCTGCGGTTTGGGCATTACTGCCTTGAGGTATTACTCTGATAAAAATGCTCTATTCTAATTGGCAGAATGACATCAGGAAGCACAACAACTCGCCCAGGATTAATAAAAAAAACCCCTGTAAATTCACTACATTATAAAAGGATATCGTACCACCTATAGACCATCTGTAGATATAGCATACTCCAACTATGCAGTGCACAACTTACCCACTGGCTGTAGGTCTTTCCCATTCATCATCGCTAAGCCCTGTGTCATGAAAGTGATTATTAGTTGGTCTATTCAAAGGAGACAGACTGCTCTTCTGTTTGGGGTTTCTCCATTCATAGGCATTGAAATTGAATCCAGATGCTTGGAAGTTAGGTCCTAGAAATGAATAGAAACCGATAAAATCAAAACACAGTATTTCTTACTAAGCATGAGTTAATCTAGTTTTGACAAAATGTACCCAATTGTATTAGGGGGCAAATGAGACCCTAGTTAGCAGAGTTTATATTCTGTCTCACCGACACTTAAGTATTTAACCAGTAAAAACAAAATATTGATCACTGGTTCAATCCTATATCTGAAACTGAAGTAGTTCTGTGCTAAGCTACATAAATAACAAATACTGGAGTAGGCCAAAACGAGGAGCCAGCGCTTCTCGTAGTTATGCTTACTCAAATGCCCATCATGATAAATACAACCTTCTCCACCTGAACTATAGCATGCGTATGGCGGTCATATAGTAAGAATCTCGACAAATTGTCTGGTATAATTACAAAAATACACAATACCATATAGGTCGAATTTCAACTCCACAGTACTTACCAGAATTTACCTAAACTACGTCTAAGGAACTAAGCTTTACCTTGACTTCCGTAAGCAGTATCCACAGCAGAGCCGTCCCACGACTCAACTGCGCTGTCCACACTTGGCACGGTAGTGGAATAAATGTCAGAGAGGTTGCTGGACTTCTGAGTGACAGGTGTATCATCCTCTGCATCATCTTGTAGATTAAGTGAGCTGTGTGAGGTAAGCGTCTTGGGACTAGATGCTGAAAGACAAATATAAGTTTGGTCATGAAGACCTCTTGCAGAGTAAACAGGAGTACATGCTAAGTGATGTGAGAGATATTTGGTTCATAACTTATTGCTTTGTAACACTAACACAAATGCTGCTTCTCTTTCTTACATCTATGTGGAGTAAAGATAAAGCTAGAGTCTGGGGCCTGAGTCATTAAGGCAAAAAAGGAGTAAATGTTCTCTGGGACAAACCATGTTACAATGGAAGGGGTGCAAATCAGTTTATTATTTTGCACATAAGTTAAATACTGGCTGTTTTTTCATGTAGCACACAAATACTTGACAGCTTTATTATTACACTGACATTTAAAGTTGATCTAGGACATGTCCTATCCCAACTATAAATCTGTCCACACATTTTAAATTTACCTCCCCTCCAATGCAACATGGTTTTGCCCAGGTGCAAGTGTTACTCCTTTTTATGTTTTGCTCTCCTTATTGACTCAGGCTCCGGGTGAGCAGCTGGCTACATACAAAAGCTAAAAGGAATGCCCTATACAGACTGCAGATGGGTAGTTTCATACACAGGGTCATATGAAACAATGTCCCATACTCTACATTAGGCCTGTATTAGATCTCAATAGGACAGTGTCCTAGAGTTGTGACATGTGGCTTGAGATATCTGGAATGGAGGGAGAAGAACCTGCTCAATCCCACTTTTTAAGAATGTTGCAGGGGAAAACCAGGGTTTTTAAAAGTCAGGACAAAAATAAGACCTTTAAACCCTCAAATTGAATTTATTTGAAAAATGCAGGTAAAATGCACCGGTTTTAAGTAAAAATAAACCCAAATTCTAATTAGGGAATGTGTACCAAAACATTAATTGTCCATAAACGACATATATTATGGAAAACCAACACTTACCATCAGTCTGCTTCTTGATTTTTAAAGTGACAGTTTCCCCTGCCATCTGTAATAAATGAATGGCTTCACTCAAAGGTTTGCCTTTCAGACTGTTACTGTTTATGGCTAGAATACGATCTCCTACATGTATTGCACCTGTCCTGTAGGCAAAAAAAAGCACAACAACAACAGAACTTATTTGCAAGAACAAATTAAAATTTACTTTAGCTATAAAAATAAGATGCTTTCCCTGAATTTAAATTTTCATAACAAAACTGACATAATACGTGTGACAATAAGTCATTCCTAATAACTCATGAGCTTTCATTAAAGAAATCTTTTCACTGTATAAAAAAAAGAGAAATCAGTTTTAAAATGCAAACTATAAGGTCATTTTGTTTAGCACTGCACAAATAGCTGCTTAGAGCCTCTTATTAGAGGGAGAGTACATAATGTGCTTCTGTGGGGCTGTATGGATATCAGCTATGAGCAGTTGTGTATGTGCAATGTAAATATAATGTAAATATAACAGAAGACTTGTACTACATGACTGTATGACAATCATAAGTAACAGTACATTACCTTTCTGCCAGTCCACCTTTAGTAAGGCTTGAAATGATAATTGGATCAAAAGGTTCTTCAGTGCCCGAAATTGTAATTCCCAAGGGTCCGCCATACCTCTTCAGTTCAACGGTGTAAATGATGGCTCCACTGCTCTCCTGTTCATCTGTAAATGTGAATATGGTGTCTCAATCTTACTGCTGAGATCCGTCGTAATTAACTAAAAACACTTAGGAGATTAACTGCATTGCATCTTTATTAGTCGATATGCCCTCATTGTGTACGGCTGCCAGACATTTAGGTTTACTGGGGCGAAGCATATTGTCCACACTGGAGGGTCTGGCAGCATTTAACAAAAAAAACAAAAAACTGGCGGTTGTTAACATACTGACTTTTCATGTCATTTCTTTTTGTAAAAAAGTATCTTGAGGAACACAAGCATAACATGTTACCCTTAGAGCGGGAATGTATTCATTTTGGAATCAAAATCAAGTAAGGGATTATAAAATAATACTACAAATTAATGATAATAACAATGCTCATTTGAATATGCAGTACAGTTCTGGGCACCACTGCATAAAAAAGATAATTTGGAACTAGAAAGGGTTCAGAGAAGGGCGACAAAATTTATAAAGGGTATGGAGTCATTAAGTTATGAGGAAAGGATAGCCAGTTTAGGCATGTTTACTTTAGAAAAGAGGCGTCTAAGGGGAGATATGATTACTATGTGCAAATACATTAGGGGTAAATACAGAGAACTTTCATGGGAACTTTTTACCCCAAGGACCATACACAGGACACGTGGTCATCCCCTAAGGTTAGAGGAGAGGAAATTTCACAACCAGCAAAGGAAGGGGTTCTTTACAGTAAGGGCAGTCAAGATATGGAATTCACTGCCAGGGAAGGTTGTGATGGCAGATTCAATAGATATGTTTAAGAAAGGGTTAGACAATTTTTTGGCGGAAAAGTGTATCCAGGGATACGACCCTTAATTAAAATGAAGGATAGTAGTGGATATAGGGTAAAAATAGGACTACAATATTGAGTCTGGGGGGATTTTCACAATTGAAACAGATTGGCGGTTGCTTACTCTGGATCAATTTCAAAGATAAGTGAGGGATCGCAGGAGATCCAAAATAGGTTGAAGTTGATGGACTGGTGTCTTTTTTCAACCTCATCAACTATGTTACTACTATGTTACTAAGTTTCAGCACCTTTTACAATTCTTTTAAACAATGTTCAGATATAAATAAAATGAATAGATGCAATTAGCAATTAAAAACCCTGATTACAGCCTAAAGCTGGCCACACACAAGCTGATTCTGCCACTTGGCCCAAGAGTTGAGCAACAGGGTTCAATTTGGTCTCCCACATAGGCAGTGGGCAAACTGGACGAGATCCTGCTATTGGAACAAGTGGCTGGGCCACTTCTTGCATTCACTGCGACTAAAACACACATTGTGATGGCGGTCCTCTTCCAACCACATATTCTAACATGCCCAATAATAATCTAGTTAATCTGATACAGTTTCTATTGTGCATTGGGCTCGTTTTGAGGCCACGCTGTGATATATTGCATTTGTGTGGCCAGCTTAAGAAATGCTAGTAAAGAAAAGGTGTGGGTCAAGTAACAAGATTGGTCACATTAGGTAAAGTACCTATATTGAATGAGCTTAGTAAGCCAGCTATATAGCGGTTCTGTTGGTGGCAGGTGCCTAAAAAAAGAAAGGTGAATAATAGAAGCAAAGGGAAAGACAGAGTAAAATGCAATTGGAAAAGAATGAGAGAAGTCATTTAAGTATGTTTGTCAGAACAGGCATATGAAGAGGATAGCCAGCATTTGTAAATGATATTCTAAATATAAAAAGATGTCAACTGGTGATATGGTCACCTCCGAATACACATTTTAGAGGAAGAGAAGCCTGGACAGTAGAAATATACAGCAGCTTTAGTGACTATATAAGTAATGGTAGCGGCTCAATAAGAGGGGCACAATCTATATACTACCAAGGGGGAGAAACAGAGAAAATGTTACATCATTTAGCATTCCTTGACCAACAGCACAGAAGCATTGCCCTTGCTCTGGAGGCTAGATATATTACTATTCTTTATCATGCATACATACAGTTTTTACAGCATTTATTATACAATAAACCATGTTAAGATCATGTTCAGTGATAATATTATGTTACTGGGGGTGTTTAATGTTATATTCCCCAAAAGAGTGTTCTGCATATGGATTGTGTAGCTCAGGGTTGCCCAACTGGTTGTCTGTAAGCTGACTGTGTCCTCAGCATCCATGGCAACCCCACAAACTAGAATATCATGTTATTTCCCATTAGTATTTAGCCTCCAAGCATAGATGTGGCCCTCTTTGTATAGTACTTGTACTTCAGCATTAGTGTAAATGCATATGCGCAGCAGCAAAGTAATTAAAATTTATGATATATGTGAATGCACAAAGCAAAACTCCATGACTAGACAGAAATGCCAAGAAGAATTGACACAGCAGACTCCCCGGTTTCTTCAATGAGGTGGATAACATGCCAATCAGGACAATATAACAATCCTGCAAATGAACTTTATTGAGCAAATGATTAATTTTGCACTAAAAGAAAACAATTCCCGGCACTCATTGCGATCAGCATCCATTACAGACTGTACAGCTACTAAAGAGAACCAGATTGTCCCATTTTAAAGTTCACAATGCCACATAACATATACTGTGCGATAACCATACATGCTAAATATTTTATCAAATTATGGTGACGTAACCTTGTACTTTCACAATGTATTATGTGCACAGACTAAGACTTCATAATTTTGAGTACAAGAAAGAAATCTGACTTCACAAACCATCAGACAGTGGTGATGCTAATGTAATATGAGTAGAAAGGAGACTAGGAAAAAGAAAGGAACAAAGGAGGGATACACATTCTAGTATTATGCAGACCTATCTCTTTGACCTTGGCACCCACCTGAGTTATCTTCATCTTTACGGATCTTCAACTTAACAAGTTCTTCACATTGCTGCAATATCTGAACTGCATCTTCCATGGAGCAATTGTCCAGCCGTATGTTGTCTATTGCGAGCAGTTTATCACCAAGTTCCAGGGTCCCTGTGCTGTTTGTGTACAATCATGGGTAATAAGTCCATTATTAAAGGTATTTTTGCACAACTTCCCTATTTGTTTCCACTATAAAAGCCGCAATCCAACATAGCAGGTTTTTTTTAATAGAAAGTGAAGCACATTTTAAGAATGTATCAAATCATTATTTCCTTTTCAAAATCTCTCTAAACAAATATGGGTGCCAGACAAACTCATAGGCTGAAAGGATTTTAAGCATGGTGTGATAGCAGAGGGGCAAGATTATACAGTACACTCTGGTAATGTACTGGGCACGGACTGCATCAACTGCCTGTGCCATGTCAGATGCATTTGTGGTCCCAGGTTGTCTCTCATTAGCAGGCAGTTTTATTACAGAATATATAAAAAATAGAGAAAAAGCGCTGGTTCAACTGTAACAATTTATTAGATATAAACAATTAGTAGCCTTTAGGCATAAGCATAAAATTGCCACGACTGACTAGCATACATACATTGATTAAAAATCAATAAACTGAGGAATAACACTACCGGTAAGTTGGCACAGTATAACGATATACACTGGTGCACCAGTGAATATAAAAAGTTAACCTATGTCACTCAATATCATTGAATATCATGCAGTACTATAGCACGCTATGGTCCGGACCAGTCAAACTGCATCAATTAAGCAGGTGGGTGTGAAATCACAACAATACTCCTATATATAGTTGTGTGTATAATTGTGTGCACTAGGACTAAATAAAAACATAGATCATAACAACCAAAGTGATGATCTGTAGATTCTTGTTGATAAAAAGCACACCAAAATAAACAAGCATAGATGTTAGTCCGATTTAATTGCTAATAAGCATGGTAATTAGCCAACTGAGATTCAAAAGTTAAAGTTGGTTCTTATACGTGGAGTAAGGCGACAGTTGTCAATGTATCGGTTTGTTGTAACGGGTCAGTTCATTATCACCAGTTTAGGCATACAGCCATTCATCAATGCATGTTCATAGTCCTGGTTAGAGAAACCTGTCTGAAGTTATATCAGTGAGACCTGATTATCCGGCAATCCGATGTAATAGCCGCCTGGCTCTAACCGTATAGTGTAGTGTACCATCCGTATTAGGTTAGGTAATAAGATACATGCAAGCGTATAGTTGGTAAACTCGGATCCAAAAGATGCTTGTATCAAGCTAATAACTAGATTTACTTAGCTTTGGTAGCTTATTGTAGTAGGTGGGTTTCGGAATAAACAAGATAATTTTAATACCAGGTCGGCGAATAATAGGTCCGTTGCCCCATATACAAAAATAGGAATAAGAAAGAGCACTACAATGATAGTTCGGTAGAGCATAACAGATCTGATAGGCATCATAACTCTGGTTCGGTTCCTGATAGAAGAGATAGAAGTCGTGAGGGGGCAAGACCTAAAAAATTGATTGATAAATAGCTGATAGAGACTAATAATAAAATGTCCCCTAGATCCTATTATATTAATTCTGCCCCATCCTCTATGCTTCCATCCTCTTTTTTAGGGGATCACCCAAAAGTTCTCACATATGCTCAAACTTTAGAGGGAAGAGGGTTACCTCTACCCACAAAAAGATACAGAGAAATAGAACTAGAGGACGTAGAGGAGGAATCACCCAGAACAAGAAGAAGCATGCGTTGATTCACAGTACTAAAGGCATTTTTAATTTGTCAAGGAACAAGATCTTGTCAGACTCTGAGCTACGGTTGCTCAATAAGGGCCTTAAATTTGCGCCGGCATCAAAACCCAATCTTTTTAATTTATTCGTAGATTTAAATAAATACATGAGGACCCTTAGTAGGAAACGATACTTTGCTATGAAAGCTCTTAAAAAGCATGGAGAAGAAGGGTCACCAATAATACTCAATAATGATGATTTGCCAGCTTTACAAATTCTAGAGTCTCTTGAATCTGAGCACCCACATGATGAGTTCACTACGATCAAAAATTTTGATGTAAATGATACTCAGTCTGGGAATCTACCAATGAACCAGTTCAAAAACCCTTCCAGTTTTTATCCCCTACAGTTTAAAGGCCCTTTTGTAGAAAGTTTCTACAAGGCCACTATGGATGATTTTAAGAGACTGTGCGACAAAGCAAATAGAGTCTCCTTGAGAGATAACCTATCCCCCCTTGAAAGAAAGGCCATTAAAGACTTAATGCAGGATCCAGATATCATAATTAAGCCGGCCGACAAGGGGAGTGGGGTTGTCATTTAAGATGTAGATGACTATGTGATGGAGGTCACAAGACAACTTACAGACACTAAATTTTACACTCAATTATCAGGTAATCCTACATTTAAGTTTCAACAAGAACTACGTGATCATTTAGACTCAGCATTAGCCGATCACGTTATTTCTAAGGAGACATTTTGGTTTTTGTTGTCACAATACCCGGTGATCCCAACCTATTATCATTTACCGAAAATTCATAAATCCCTTCACAAACCCCCGGGTAGACCTATTATTTCTCTTTTAATTCAATTTATCTTATTTTGTTGTTCACACCTTCAACCTTTTGTTTTTTTCTCTTAAATCACATATCAGGGATACCATGTCTTTTCTTAAACTTTTACAAGGGGTACGCTGGAAAAATACATACCAATTTCTAACATGCGATGTCGAGTCGTTGTACTCGAACATCCCACATGACAAAGGTATCGAAGCAGTATCTAGTTTTATTTTGGCTTCAGACATGGATTACCTGCTATGTGATTTTATTTTGTTGTCGATCAAATTTATTTTGAAAAACACAATTATTTTCTTTTTAATCATTTTATTTACAGACACTGGGCACAGCCATGGGGACCAGGTTTGCCCCAAGCTTTGCGAATTTATACGTGGGACAATTTGAAGATCAATTTGTGTGGAACTCCACGTTTGGTGCGAACCTGGTCCTCTATGGCAGATATATCGACGATTTATTTTTTGTTTGGGATGGGAATGATTTTTCTATATCTTCTTTTCTCACTCATCTTAACAATAATGAATTTGGTCTCCGGTTTACAAGTAATCACAGTTATACATCTATTAATTTTTTGGATGTTACACTCAATGTAACAGACAATAGGATTCAAACAGAAACTTTCTCAAAACCGGTGGATGCACACAGTTTCCTTCATTATGAGAGTGACCACTCTAGGGCCTGGAGGAATAATATTCCTAAAGGCCAGTTTCTAAGAATGAAAAGAAATTGTTCAACCCAAGGGGATTTTGAGAAACACACAATGAATCTCTACCACTCGTTTTTAGAACAAGGATATCCGATTGAGATACTAAATAAAGCTATTGATAAGGTTAGTAGTCTTGACAGGAAAGATCTCCTGTCCAAATCATCAGGAAGGAGTAATAAGGATAGAGCTGCCTATCAGGACGAAAAAATCCCTAGTCTTTATCACTCAACATAACAGCTACGCTCGTCAAATTGAGAACATCATTAAAAAGAACTCTGCGATACTTAAGTCTGATAATCTGTTGGATCCATTTTTAAGTCAGGGGAATAACGTCATTTTTAGAAGAGCCCGTAATTTGAAGGAACATCTGGCACAGAGTTTCTTTAGACTAGAGAAATCCGTCAAACCATCAGACGGTATGCCCTTGAATAATTGGTTGAAGATGAAACCTAAGGGTTTCTATAAATGTGGTAGAACAAGATGCCTTACATGACACTTTTGCTATTGAACAATTTCTGAACTGCCAGTCTAACTTTGTTGTCTATCTTATCAACTGTGGGTGCAGACAACAATATGAGGAACGAACTATTCGTCCCTTAGCATCACGTTTTACTGAACATCGCCGTAATATTCTTAAAAATTTAAAATCACACAGTTTATCCATTCATGTGAACTCCTGCAAGACAGGAGTTCTGAGTAAACTTCAAGTAAGGGCTATTGAACAGGTGAAAGTTACCCCTCGGGGAGGTGACAGATTCAACTTACTCTGCCGGAGGGAGGCTTACTGGATATTTAGGCTGAATACTCTTGTACCTCATGGGCCGAATGAAAGTATTGAATTAAATACTATTTAAGGTCTGACTATTTAGTTTGTTGTTTGATATTAATATCAATTTTTCCAGAGTATTTTTGGAATTTATACAATAGCTGACCATTTATATTTATGGGGTGCTTTATATATCCTCTATATTGTGGGTATGCGACTTTATCATTTTAGGTTCAGTTAATTTAGTATTTTTTATACATATACATATAATTTGCTTTTAATTCTTTTGTATTTATTTGTTATATATAATGTTTTGTTTGATCATAATGAATGAAGGTGTTTATACACCTAGATTTTATAAACAGTAATGTTTATTCATTCTTGTTTTGGAGTGTTTTGATGGCTCGCCTGCTAATTAGTTAGCTTTACGTGAGAACAATTTGGATCATTCTTTGATACATTACCTTCGGTCATGTGACCTAATTTGACTATAAATAAACACGCCTTTGTTACAATCACTTTTCCTCTGACGAAGCCGGACTACCCGGAGAAACGCATCAGGATTGGCTGCTCCATTACCAGCTGACTAAGCAGACTCCGCCCTGCCTACCCCGGGGTATTGTGCGCCGGATCGTTGGATTATTCTCCTACCTTTATGGAACTGTTGATAGCTTCGGTAGCTTTTTGTAGTAGGTGGTTTAGGGGCAGATCAAAGTAAATCTAGTTATTAGCTTGATACAAGCATCTTTTGGATCCGAGTTTACCAACTATACGCTCTTATTACCTAACCCGGTGGTTCCCAAACTGTCACTGGGGTGCCGCGGGCCAGACCTATAAAGAAGAAAGAAAACAGGAACTTACCAATCCGCCGGGCGGCGGGACCCAGCAGCCTCCTCTCTCCCGCAGCTGTCACTGAATATTGACGTCAGTGACAGCTGCAGGAGAGGAGGAGGCTGCTGGGTCCCGGCGCCCGGCTGATTGGTAAGTTCCTGTTTTCTTTCTTTTTTCTGTGGCTGGCGCCTGGCCCGGGGAAGAGTGTGAGAGGGATCGTAGCAGAGGAGAAGGACAGAATGATGGCAGAGGAGGAGGGGGACAGAATGATGGCAAAGGAGGAGGGGGACAGAATGATGGCAAAGGAGGGGGACAGAATGATGGCAGAGGAGGAGGGCGACAGAATGATGGCAGAGAAGGAGGGGGACAGAATGATGGCAGAGGAGGAGGGGGACAGAATGATGGCAGAGGAGGAGGGGGACAGAATGATGGCAGAGGAGGAGGGGGACAGAATGATGGCAGAGGAGGAGGGGGACAGAGGGCAGAGGAGGGGGACAGCGTGAGAGAGGGCAGAGGAGGGGGACAGCGTGAGAGAGGGCATAGGAGGGGGACAGCGTGAGAGAGGGCATAGGAGGGGGACAGCGTGAGAGAGGGCATAGGAGGGGGACAGCGTGAGAGAGGGCATAGGAGGGGGACAGCGTGAGAGAGGGCATAGGAGGGGGACAGCGTGAGAGAGGGCATAGGAGGGGGACAGCGTGAGAGAGGGCATAGGAGGGGGACAGCGTGAGAGAGCAGTGTGCCTGGATGCAGAGGGGGCAGTGTGCCTGGATGCAGAGGGGGCAGTGTGCCTGGATGCAGAGGGGGCAGTGTGCCTGGATGCAGAGGGGCATTTTTGCATACAACTAAATAAGTATTTCTGTCGTGACCTAAATACTTATTACAATTTTTTGACCCAACTACTTCTAAAACAGGACTGCTCAGTAATTATTTTGGAGGGGTGCCTTGAAAAAATTTGGAGACTCTAAGGGTGCCGCGAACTGAAAAAGTTTGGGAACCACTGACCTAACCTAATACGGATGGTACACTACACTATACGGTTAGAGCCAGGCGGCTATTACATCGGATTGCCGGATAATCAGGTCTCACTGATATAACTTCAGACAGGTTTCTCTAACCAGGACTATGAACATGTAATGATGAATGGCTGTATGCCTAAACTGGTGATAATGAACTGACCTGTTACAACAAAACCGATACATTGACAACTGTCGCCTTACTCCACGTATAAGAACCAACTTTAACTTTTGAATCTCAGTTGGCTAATTACCATGCTTATTAGCAATTAAATCGGACTAACATCTATGCTTGTTTATTTTGGTGTGCTTTTTATCAACAAGAATCTACAGATCACCACTTCGGTTGTTATGATCTATGTTTTTATTTAGTCCTGGTGCACACAATTATACACACAACTATATATAGGAGTATTGTTGTGATTTCACACCCACCTGCTTAATTGATGCAGTTTGACTGGTCCGGACCAAAGCGTGCTATAGTACTGCATGATATTCAGTGATATTGAGTGACATAGGTTACCTTTTTATATTCACTGGTGCACCAGTGTATATCGTTATACTGTGCCAACTTACCGGTGGTGTTATTCCTCAGTTTATTGATTTTTAATCAATGTATGTATGCTAGTCAGTCGTATGCTTATGCCTAAAGGCTACTAATTGTTTATATCTAATAAATTGTTACTGTTGAACCAGCGCTTTTTCTCTATTTTTTATATATTCTATTGTTGTGTTAGAACCAGATATCTAAACAGAGATAGCAGTAGTTTTGTCACCATTTTGACCCCTACTTCATTCTTACATTTTATTGAATCGGTACACACTTGTGAAATCGAAAATTTAGCATCTTATTATAAATCAGGTATTGTATATTTATATTGTTTATACACCTAATTTGAATTATGCTTTTGACTTGTTTAATTTGAAATCATATACACCTACCTTGGGACAGTATATTACCACATGTATAATAACAGTGGTGTGCAGCCCTCTTTCAGAACATATTCTTACTTGACACT
The DNA here is from genome assembly GCF_038048845.1 of Mixophyes fleayi. NCBI lineage: Eukaryota > Metazoa > Chordata > Amphibia > Anura > Limnodynastidae > Mixophyes > Mixophyes fleayi. Next base: position 232,439,449 of record NC_134405.1, read on the forward strand.
TTTGATGCAAGTTTAAATCTGCAGTTGTTGTGCCCCCATAGGATCTATTATGGGGTGATTCAACTAGCCACAACTTTCTGTATTCTGTAGTAGCCTCATGAGTTATGTTTCTACGAAAATTATGGTAAACATAAAATTAACAATTTTTGCTTTCACCCCTATATGGTGCAAGCAAAAATGATGAAAGATCATTACCTACACATCATGCATAACGCGCAAGGCTACTATGGAACCTCACGGAAATAAAATTGCCCTCTTAGTGTTGATGGTTCAATTTTGTTTATGGGCGTTACTTCTTTAATAGTGCGGCCAGAAAATGTTGGGTAAGGTACGCTAGCCATTTGATTTGCTGGACATGATATTCTAGCTATTTTCGGTTTAATAATTTGATTATTTTCAGAGCGTATTATACCAATAATTTTTCGTAAATGATACAACAATGATCATATGCCGGGTATGACAGTCTGGTCATTTGCTCCATATGATAATATACTATAATAATATGCTGCTGTAAAATAACTATTAGTGCAAAAATCTACAGATGGACAGAGAAAACATTGCTCCTAGACGTTTTCTGCAGTGTTATCTATAACTATGTATTAACATTTAATATTCAAATATTTAGTCATTCCTAGGTTTGTTTCATAAAAGTACCTGACAAAATTATGACTGTATGAAGTCACCACATTCTCATGTAAAAACAAATATTTCAGTATTCAATATTCAGAAATCTACAAATGACTGGAAGCAATCTACTACACATCTTTAATAAACTAATGTTATACACCGTGTAGCTATCTGACTGGAATATAAATTAAATCAGTGTCTCTTAGTACATAAAATAAGCTTGAGCCAATCGTTATGATTATATTACCACCGGCAAAAGTGGCTTGGAACGGTGTAAAATTATCCTTCAACATTTTACAAGTAATATGAAGAACTGGTTCTGGTCTTGTGAATTTATGTGCATGTGTCTTTTCAATGGTTTGCATATGTCAATATGTATGTATGCAAGTGTGGCAGGCCCAGTGCATGTGTAAAAAAATGTGCAGGAGCAGGCTGTGCTGGGGGGCATCTTCCTCCCCGTAGCGGTCCCATAGTGGGCTACCTTGGGCTGGGTCATCTGCCATTTTTGTTCCTTTGAAATATTCCTAATAGGCTGCTGAGTTGAGTCTTGCCCCCAGGCTACAATTTTCTAGCCCTCCCCTTTAAATGTGTCTGTTTGAATGCAAAGAAAAGTGTGTCTATGTATGACATATAGAAGTGTCTATACTTGGGTACCAATGTATGTACAGTGCATTCGGAAAGTATTCACAGCGCTTCACTCTTTCCACATTCTGTTATGTTACAGCCCTAGTCCAAAATGGAATAAATTCCTTTTTTCCCCTCAAAAATCTACACACAATAACCCATAATGACAGCGTAAAAAAGTTTTTTTGAGATTTTTGCAATTTATTAAAAATAACAAACTAAGAAATCACATGTACATAAGTATTCAAAGCCTTTGATCAATACTTTGTTGATGCACCTTTGGCAGCAATTACAGCCTTAAGTATTTTTGAATATGATGCCACAAGCTTGGTACACCTATCTTTGGGCAGTTTCGCCCATTCCTCTTTGCAGCACCTCTCAAGTTCCATCAGGTTGGATGGGAAGTGTCGGTGCACAGTCATTTTCAGATCTCTCCAGAGATGTTCAATCGGATTCAAGATCTGGGCTCTGGCTGGGCTACTCAAGGACATACACAGAGTTGTGCTGAAGTCACTCCTTTGATATCTTGGCTGTGTGCTTAGGGTCGTTGTCCTGCTGAAAGATGAACCATCACCCCAGTCTGAGGTCAAGAGCGCTCTGGAGCAGGTTTTCATCCAGGATGTCTTTGTACATTGCTGCATTCATCTTTCCCACTATCCTGACTAGTCTCCCAGTTCCTGCCGCTGAAAAACATCCCCACAGTATGATGCTGCCACCACCATGCTTCACTATAGTATTGATATTGGCCTGGTGATGAGCGGTGCCTGATTTCCATCAAACAGGACGCCTGGCATTCACGCCAAAGAGTTCAATCTTTGTCTCATCAGACCAGAAAATTTTGTTTCTCATGGTCTGAGAGTCCTTCGGGTGCATTTTGGCAAACTTCAGGCGGCCTGCCATGTGCTTTTTACTAAGAAGTGGCTTCTTCTCCCCCGATCACTCAGTTTAGATGGCCGGCCAGCTCTAGGAAGAGTCCTGGTGGTTCCGAACTTCTTCCATTTATAGATAATGGAGGCTACTGTGCTCATTGGGACCTTCAAAGCAACAGATATTTTTCTGTACCCTTCCCCAGATTTGTGCCTCGAGACAATCCTGTTTTGGAGGTCTACAGACAATTCCTTTGACTTCATGCTTGGTTTGTGCTCTGACATGCACTGTAAAGTGTGGGACCTTATATAGACAGGTGTGTGCCTTTGCAAATCATGTCCAATCAACTGGATTTACCACAGGTGAACTCCAATTAAGCTGTAGGAACATCTCAAGGATGATCAGTGGAAACAGGAGCTCAATTTTGAGCTTCATGGCAAAGGCTGTGAATACTTACGTACATGTGATTTTTTAGTTTTTTAATTTTAATAAATTTGCAAAATATTTTTTTCATGTTATCATTATGGGGTATTGTGTGTAGAATTTTGAGGAAAAAAGGAAATTATTCCATTTTGGAATAAGGCTGTAACATAACAAAATGTGTAAAAAGTGAAGCGCTGTGAATATTTTCCGGATTCACTGTATACTACTTTAAATTGTTGTCAGTGTGGTTAGAAGTGGAATTTTTTGTGTTTAAGGGATGGTGCAGCAGGGAGTACATTGCCAAAGATGAAGCCTGTGATTTTACGTTAGTAAGCAAATCATAGTAACATACAAGGATAGATCAATAACAAATATACATCCACATATAATCATTACTTATCCAAGTCAACTAAAGCTCCATGTAGGACAGTACTGGAAGCTTGGAGCTGTCACTTTACTTCTCAGCGTCTATCAGTGTTACAGTTAGGTTAGTTCCTCGTTGTATGGCATATAGTGATACAATGTAAATGCAACATGTGAACTGTAGCAGAGATTTGACCAACCGGTGACACTGAGTGTAAAAGAAAATAAAAGAATGCACTTATTGAAAATGATTACTGTACATACTCCAATGTATTTAGTTCTTTACCTGATCTGTCTCCTGATTGGCTCTAGCTCCATTTTGCTTGCATTCAGAAAGAATTTTATGCCTCGCTTGTTAAATTCCACAAATAGTAACGTAGATAAAATGACACCGTAGAACAGAATACTCACCGATGTGCAACACTGCCTTTCTTTATATCTGAAATAACCAGAGGATCGCCAGATTTCCTACTGGATGGAGCTATAAAACAGGCAACAGAATCAGGTTTGTCCTTTGTTGGAAAAGAACAAAAACAAAACAATGGCTGGTGCAGTGTTAACCTTGTGATCCATTCTGATTTAATACACAACGGTTTTCTTTAGTATTGTGTTTTTACGGCCATGTTGATGAAGGCGCATTAACCATGGTCATGTCAGGCAAGTGGGGGACACCATTAGAATTCTTAGAAGTGGAGACTAAATAGGAGAAGCTAATCATTCTCTCAATACATGTGACACTCACAGAGACTAAAGAAACCATATTTCAGTGGGAAATCTTACAGTTGATTTGAGATCCTAAGATCCCCAAGGTCAAATGAAAAGAATATAAATATATATATATATATATATATATATATATATATATATATATATATATATCTATCATATCATATCATGTCATGTCTACTCACATACACACACGAAACATATACAATATACATACACAAACATACATATTGCCATACATGTAAAGAAAATAAGGACAGCAGTATCAATAGTGGTGGAAGTTTTGTATAGGGGCTACTGTTAAAGACTTTAAAACCACTTCTTCCATTTTAAACTCCAAATACTGACACTGATGAAGAGTTGTCAATAGGTGTTAGAATTAGTATATTTTAGGATTTATAAAGCACAATTTTACTCAGCACCATTAACAATTAGCCTAACCATGAACCAAGCCCTAACATTAATAAGAATTAGTGACCTGTAAAAGTCACTTAATTTCCCCATGTCCCAAGCATCTAAATTAGAATTACATTGGCTCTTTCTACCACGCAGCACTAAGATTATTTTGTGACTCCAGGGATAATATAGCTATGTTAAATTAAGTCTCTGGCACCGAAAACAAAAAAATATTTATTCATATTTAAAAAAAAGTCACATCCTGACTGCAAATAAAAGCTACAGAGAAACCAAATGCTGTGAAATCAGCTTCTGTTAGCATATGTGAATGTCTAATAACACTGTGCATGTGTCTGCCAAATTAAAAATCTGTTCATCAAAACAAGAGCCTCTATTTGTGACAACAAGCTGTTGTGCCACTCCGTTCCTCTCAGTGAAGGCCCAATGAGTTTAGTGTTTTGTTCACCATGCCAACTTCCTGCTCTGCCCACTGGGAAGAAACCCGATAAATCTCTGACTTGACATTATCTACATTTTGCTAAGTGGAAACGAGACTGCGTTAAGTTAACTTAAAGCTCTCCAGTACATATCTATTACCAGCGGCTTGCCCTGTCTGTATTCATAATTCATTAGCTTTCTGCACTTATTGTGTTGTTAGCTATGCAGTTGTGTTAAGCAATTTCCACAGTCTTTTCTTTTTATCTTTGCATCTTCATAATTTTGTTCCATGTTATTAATGTCATTAGTGTCCCATTTAACTTTCCTTCCTAGTTAATTTATGAAGTGTATCGTAAAATCCCAAGGGCTTGTTAAGCATATGTGTGGAATCGTTAAATATTAATATATTTACATTTCTTACTATGCATAAAACAGCATGTACCTTTTTGTGCTAGGTGATGGGAATGATCCCTAACACGGCAGATATTTACAGGCAAATCCTGCATCAGATGCCTTCTAGTTTGTAGTAACCTTGAAAAGCAGTGTACCAACATATAATCTACATGCAGAGGGCGCTGGAGGTCATATCATTTATGTTTAGTGATCCAGAAGTTCAGTAGAAAAAAAATCTACAACCGTTAAATCCTTAAAACGTAATACCTGTGTTATTATAAATGGCCAAAAGTAAGTGGACACCCAAACATCACATCCATATGTGCTTCAAAATCTTGGATATTACCATGGAGTTCGTACCCCCTTTGCTGCTATATCAGCCTCCACTCTTCTGGGAAGGCTTTTAACTAGATGTTGGAACATGGCTTTAGGGATTCACATCCATTTAGCCACAAGAGCATTAGTGAGGTCGGGCACTGATGTTGGGCGATTAGGCCTAGCTCCCAGTCAGCGTTGTAATTCATTCTAAATGTGTTCAATGGAGTTGAGCTCACGGCTTAATGCACACCAGTCAAGTTCTTCCACTCCACACTCGAGAAACCATTTTTTGATGGCCCTCGCTTTGTGCATGGAGTTATTGTCATACTGAAACAGGAAAGAGACTTCCCCAAACTGTTGCTACAAAGTTGGAAGCACACAATTCTCAAGAATGTCAACGTATGCTTTAGCATTAAGATTTCCTTTCATGGAACTAAGGGACCTAGGCCCAAGCATGAAAAGCAGATTCCTCCTCCACCAAACTTTACAGTTGGCAGTACAAATTCAGGTAGGAGACGTTCACCTGGCATCCACCAAACCCAAATTCGTCCATCAGACTGGAGCAGTGGACATGCATTGTATGGAGTGACAAATCACACTTACCATCTGGCAGAATGTAATAATGATGTGCTTTACGCCATTCCAGTTAACATTTAGCATTGCACATGGTGATCGGAGGCTTGTGTATACCTGCTCGGCCATGGAAATGCAATCCACAGGTCTTGTGCCGATGTTGTTTTCAGAGGCAGTTTGGAACTCGGTAATGAGTGTAGCAACAGAGAACAGATGATTTTGTGCCCTACTTAGCTGTCACATTCTGAGCTGCTGTTGCTCTTACACTTTTCCTCTTCACAATAACAAGACTTACAGTTGACCGGGGAAGCCCTAGCAAGCCAAAACTTTGTTGGACTGACTAGTTGAAAAGGTGGCATTCTATGACCGTGTCATGTTGAAATTCACCAAGCTCTTCATTCTACTGCTATTGTTTCACCTTGGAAATTGCATGATGGTATGCTTGATTTTATGCACCAGGTAGCAAAGGCCAAAATGTAAAAAAAAAAGCTAAAATGGCCAAACACACAAATAAGAAGGGGTGTCCACATACATTTGGCCATGCAGAGTATGTGTTCTGCCCCAACAGCTTGCAATCTAATTCTGTTTTTCTACAACCATCAAATGTGGGTTTAGTAACTTTGGAGCATAACGGTTTAGAGTAAGAACTGAATAATGGAGTACATGGGTTTGGACTGCAATGATTCCAGGGGCCCAGAATGGATTTCCATATCGTACCCTTATATCAAAAAGATAAAAAAATATCAAATTACTGTCAATATAAAAAGTACTTTTTACTTACAACTTATGGTGATGCCAAGTTCCACATTGTGTTTCTTTGGTAGTTTGACATGGAATGTCCCACTGCTGGGTATCACAGATTCTAGAGTACAAGATACAAAATATAATACAATGTCTACAAGACACACACAACCAATACTTATAACAACCAGTTAATGTTTTTCAGTAATAATGTACATTCAAAAGTGTCAGAATTTCACTGTCTATGTAACAGCAATATCTGTACTGGGCAGGTCAACATTTTGTTGCCACATACTTTGTGCAACACTACAGTCTACCTAACTTCTTTAGTCAGAGGTTCATACGTATGAGATTAACTAGAAGGGTCTGGTCATATCACCCCCCCATTACTTATATAGCATTCACATCGCAGAAAATCTGTCAATTAAGATAATAATTACATCCTATACTTTTATGAAAAGTGAGGAAGACCAGCAAAGCTTTAGAACTAACCTGCAACATCAAACTCAATTTCCAAGGTGACTTTTCCAGCAATGGTTGAATCTCTTAGAAGTTGATTGGCCTCCTCGAATGTGCTATCCTCTGTCTGAACACCATTTATTGCTATCACTCTATCCCCTACCTGAAGAACTCCACATCTACATGGACACAAGAAAACATGATTACATTTTGCATTTACACCTACCGGGCAACCTTCAGCAGCTTCCATAATTCTCATAGACATTACATCTGTTTCAGAAACGCCTACATTTTTATTTTCTAATCATTGTCTCTCTGCTATGCATCTCATATAATGCACACACACATATAGAAAAAAAAACCAGGAACATTACACCAGTCCCTGTTTTACTTGTCAACTGTCCCTAATTTCTAAGTGCAGTCCTAAGTGTTAAAGATTTGTCCATGGAAAAGTTTCTATTTTATACTGATCATTTGTACCGTGTAATTCCTCATATTCTTCATGTTTAATCCAGTTCATAATACTTATTCTCTGGGCTGTATAGGTACATTTTATTGACTAGCATTAAAATGTAAAGCAATAAAACAATGACATCCCAAACAAATTATGTAAAATTATGTTGAAATGTTATTATGCAACTAACTTCAGGGTTGGGAATAATAATGTGTTTTAACACATCAAGGAAAATTATTTGTTAATGTGTTAAAGACATCACTTTGGTATTATGTGGTGACATATGTCCACTTTACAATAATTTCAGTGCGCACCCTTTTCGAAATACAACAGCGTGTGGTATAACCTGCATGTGGTGGTATCTGATAGAAGCGTGTTCCTGTAGCACAGTACCCCAATTCTAGTCACAAAAGAGCATTTTGCATTTTTCCCGATGCCTGTGAAATGTCCTAAAGTAGTAATTAATAATTCACAACTAGTATATTCTCTAGATGTGATCAGAGCTTACACACAGTGCTGACTGATGAAGGCTCCCCAATGGCACAGAGAATATTACAGGCCTCAATGTGCCAGTCCCTTTCAATGCATGTTCTCTTTTGTAATTACTATAGCCTGCGGCCCCCCGATGGAAAAGCCTGCATGATAAAGCCTCTGGAACTAGCTAATCTTCTCATACCAGATCAAGAACATGATATTTCATTGTCAGGACAGAAATCCCATTATGTGCTGCACGCAGATGAATGATTCTTCATAATTTATAAGAAACCAAGAAAAGTATTACAAAACAAAGAACTTTACTCAAACAGGAAAAAAGAGAAGCTGCACTATACCCCTTTGGATAATCATTTGGGGAAAGAAGAGGCTCTAGCAAGTGGAAAAATAGTCCAGATGAGTGCTGTAAAAGCAATAAAATTTGGTAATTACTTAATATTACCACTATTCATGCATGGGCAGAAAATGTAGGTAGGTGTCCGGCATTCGCCCTAGCCACTGCTATGCTCTCAACAGCGGATTGGGGGCCATGTCTGAGCATGTGCAGTCCAGCACATTCTCAGAAGAATGTTCGCATCTTCACTCAGCTTTATCAGGCAGTCTAATACTGGCACAGTCTTTTTTTTACTTTTAGGTGTTAAGTGAAGTGAAGGTCTCCACACAGAGGCCAATGCTGTGTGCCAGAAACTATTTACAATTAAGAATTTTGGATGTGCTAAAAATTATTTTAAGCAGATCTACATGCTGACCATTGTACTGTGGCGATACAGGCTGGATATGTGAAAAGGCTACAGACTGATCCTAGGGCAGGAGGAGTTACACTCCTACATTTTACATATTTGTTATTATCTTGTATATTATTAAATCATTAAATCACATATTGTAACCATTTAAAAGTTTCCTGGATTTCCATTCACTTATGTACAGATTGGACACAACAGGCATGGTGACCATAGTCATAGAGCACTATATTGTTTGGGAGAAGATGTATGCATCAGAAAATGACAAAGCAACTTTTGGTGCAAAAAATGTAAATCCGGGCCTGGATGTTATAGCACATTAATGAGCCCTAATACCTATTGCTCAGTGTGTAATCTTGGTAAGACCTTACATCGATTTCTACTTACGTAAGACCTGTTTATTTATTTATTGCATGGAAGTAAAGTTTCCAAAGTGGGAACTACACACCATGTAATAACAGTGTGTGATTTGCATAATGTATAGCTAGCACTTCCTTGCCACATATTTTGGATGCCCAGTACAGCAAAACCTTTCATCCCCACTACTCATGTAAACCCTAAGACAAAAATATCCAATGGCAAAAAAGGCACGGCTGGAAAAATACATGCGTACACTACGCAAAACAATCGTGGTGTTAATTATTTTTGTGGTTAATTAGATACCACTAATGGCAAGGTACAATATAAGTATGTGCTCTCTACATGAATGAGCTATTTGTACCATTAAAATGGATATGTAAAGACTTAGATATATTGATTTTAGAGGATATGTGAGATAGAACTTGTTCTAGGGAACCTCTAAGTACACTGCTCTTTCTGCTCACTACAGTATGCAGTAAAAGACAAAATATGGCACAAGTAGATCTTAAATTGTGTACCTATTTGGAAATGGGTGCACGGAAATAAATACCACAAAACAATGTGTCATCAGTTTCTGCATTACCTGTATGAGCTATCTAGTATTTTCATTAACACAAATAGTATTCAGCAACTAATCCCTCATTTAGGGGGACACAGTTCTTTTTAATATGTTCTTGGATGTATTTCATCTTCATATATGTTTGCAAAACATGAACCAGCCTCTAGATCCAATTCTTAATGAGGATTGCCGTTTTTGCCCTTCACTTGAAGCATTTCTAAATTATAATTATAAGGTAATAACGGCCACCTATAAGTTTGCAAATTAGTAGAAGTTAATCATACTTTCTCAAATCCCAACCTTCATACAACATGCCTTGAAACATAAGATAAAGACTATAAAATATAGACGTGATATTGGCCTCATCATCCCTAATGACAAGTTGTTATATTTCATTGTGAGAAGTCATTAATTACTTACCTTTCAGCTGGGCTGTCAACATCAACATAAGAAATTAAGGGTGGTGAGGACAGGGTCTCTGTGGCAAACACACTGCCCTGAAGCTGTATCCCAAATCCAATGATGGGGTCAGCCGTCAGCACGACTTCAGTGCTTTCTGTGTGAACAACCTGTCCAGCCAAACCAACTGTGCTAGATGCCAAGGATACTGCAAGGGCAAACATTAGAAAACGGGTAGAAGGATCAATAAAATGACAGTGAAATCCAGGATTTAACGTTATAATCTCATGTTTTTCCCAAGTTTTTCTTTTCTTTGCATAAATCCCTCTGATTTACTGTAGAAGGATATGTGTTCCCTTTTCCTTGTCTTTTCTCTTTAAGCTGCTATTAATAAAGTTTACAAGTGTTATGCATTACTAGTCATCTGATGTAGTGAGCAGTAACTTTGCAATGGTCCATTCTTCCATGTGCACACACTGTATAATACCCCACCATCTCTGTCACTATGTACATGGGGGGAGGGCTACAAAACTTGATGTTTAAATACAAATAAAACATGTGTATGTGGGATTGTAGTTTAATGAGGAACCAAGAATGAATATAATTGAAAAAAAAGGAAATGTATTCATTAAATATTTAATTGAAATTTTTATCATGCCCCCGCACTAGAGATAATAGGGGTCAATTTTAGTAAAAAACGGAAAAAACTAGCAATTTCAAAGTGCTCTAATAAAAAAAGATAGATAACTCAAAATTTGTTTGTCAAATCTTTGAGTATATAGCTAGCCCCTAAAAAAAAATTACAGCTCTGCAATTTTATTCTTTTCCACTGAAATAAAATCCCAAAAAATGGACTTTATTATTTTTAAATAAATGTAGCTTGAAATGTCCTGAAAATAATGGTTTTTATCATAGCTTTCTATGACTTTTCTGAGCTGAGATACTGCAATTACCCCAAACATCAGCAACAGCAAAAAATGTCATATGTCATGATACAAAAATGGGCGCCATCTTCATATGAAGGTAAATAAAAATAAAGTAATGGTGGTTTCTAACTACTAACTTACAGGGGTCATCACACACAATTTAAAAAAAATAATAAAAAAAAAATGGTCAAGCAACAAATTAATTTAATTCTGCACCATTTGATATGGATTGACCAAATAGTGAAAAAGCAGCTGTTGCAATTCAGGGACAAAGTTATATGTAACATTTATCAGTCTGCTAATGAACACACCCAGAAGATACATGGTGTAGGATAGTGTAACTAAGTGTATGGATTTAATAGAAATTCCAGTGTCATGTCACATTATTATGCTGTTTTATTTACTCTGTATCCAAAATGTTTCTAATAAAAACATTTATATTAATTATTAGGGAAATCATGTTTATTGGCCAATAAAGTTATCTGTAAAAGCTAGACCGCTCAGAGGCATTGCACAAAATCCATTTATAAAGTTGGACTTTTGTCTGTGCCCACCCTATGCAAGAGGGAAAGAATGGTTTAAACCGGGACAAGGATATTTTAAAGAGGCGCATTTCATTTTAGAAGAAACAAGACAATGGGGTAAATGTATCAAGCTGAGAGTTTTTCGGCGGGTTTGAAAATCCAATCAGATTCTAGCTATCATTTATTTAGTACATTCTACAAAATTACAGCTAGAATCTGATTGGTTGCTATAGGCAACATCTCCAGTTTTCAAACCCGCCGGAAAAAAAGATCTCGCTAACAATTGAATACCCCCCCAAAAGTGTACACAGTGACTGTGAAAAATGTGTGGCCGATTTTCTCTGTGCGTATTATCGTGAACTTGTAAGAACTGATAGACCTTAAAATGATAAAGCAGGTTGTTTATAAACAATAAAAACTAAGGGGCATATTCAATTGTCGGCGGGATCGCCGAAAATCCCGCCGCGGAAAAACTAATACATGGAATACGGTAATTTGTAGCTGGATTTCAGCTCGCGGCTCAGGGGGCTGCGAGCTGAAATCCAGCGAGTAAATTACCGTATTACATGTTTTTCCGCGTACGATTACCGTAATATCAGTAATCATGCGCGGACCGCGGGATTTTCGGCAATCCCGCCGACAATTGAATATGCCCCTTAGGGGGTCATCATATTTGTTGGTTCACCACGTCAGGAATTGGCAGTGCATAGAGAAGAATGTTTATATAAGTGCTGAAACACTTATATGGAAGAACAAAGACTTATAACAATGGTGAACAATGTGACGGTTTACAGCATCATAAGTGGAAGCGCATAGACTTATAATAATGATTGGCAACGTGATAGTTTAGAGCTTCACAAGTGGAAGTACATTATCTTTGCAGTGAAATATTGGATATTATTATGTGATCAGGGCACCAGCATGATGGGTTCACATACCAAAAAAAAAAGAGGACAACTAATTAAGGGTGTGAGAAGTCCTCATGGTTCAGTCGCGGACTAACCCACTACATACAGTATATTATGGGAATACACTGCTCTTACGCATAATCAGGAAGACAATCAAAGATGGAAAATAATGCATGCCGCCAGCTGTCTACTACTGACATACGATATCCACTTTGTAACTGAAAGATTCAAGGAATACAAAAGCAACAGGATGATAAGATTATATAAATGTGAAAATGTGTCTGCAAAAATGTAAGTCCATTTCAAAAAGCGATTATTCAAATATCCTGAAATAAAATTGTGCTGACCACTAGTTTATTTTCTGCTGTATAATTGTAGGCGCCTCTGTTTCCTATCAATTCACCTTGACTGAAATTGTCGGAAATGCCAAATCTTCCACCAGTACTTGGCATGAAAGATAACCATCTCCTCAAAATAAATAGAAATGCTTAGCTGACAATTCAATAATCTAATGTTTATCATGATCAGCCACACAGAAAACATTCTGTAACAATAACAACAGCTGCTGTGCACACTGGCACAGAAAACCTGCCGTTTACAATAAAATGCTCAAGATGAAAAGTCAATTAACGAGGTAATAACTACTAATTGGCATTTTGGTGTACCAGTCATTCTTTCAATTTATGTAAAATAAAGTACTCATTTGCGAATGGCTTTACATTAGCGATAATGGAAGTAAAAATGAACAATGAAATGTGTTTTCCATTAAGATAAGGTAAAAGGTATCTCACATGTTTCAGGTACATCATGTGTCCTCCTTGCTGCTCGCTTTGCGGAAACATCAAAATGCGCGCGTATGTGTGTGTGTGTGGTTTAAATAATGCACTGTCCCCATCCCTCCCCCTCCCACCTCATTCTGGTGGTATCTCCTCATGGTATAAGACTCTTGACTCCTGCTGAATCCCACAAATTACTGATCCATACTTAATGGGAGGAAGATTTGCAAATTTCTCTCTCTTATGCGGACTGAGAAAAAATATTCTGGAATGTTTACAAACTGTCTCGATGTATTAACCATTCAGAGATGTTGGTTAAGGTAATCCATAGACTGTACCTCACACCGCTTAAATTCCACACAATCTACCCTACGGTATCTAAGTTTTGTTGCAGGGAATGTGGTGAGATCAGATCTTTTGGTCCTGCCCAAAACTCCACTCTCTTTGGGAAGCTGTGTTTGATCTAATACATCAGGTTTAGTAACACAAGGTTACAGGCATGTCCCAATATGGCCCTTCTTCACCTCTATCCTCCACAGCTCCAAAAATACACATTCTCAATAGGTCACTGGGCATATACTCAACCAGTGCAACCAGGGACCTGTCATAGTTCAATACTGGAAGTGTTCAGCTCCCCCACCTCTATCCAAAATCATTGCTAAAATTCAGAGCAGTTACATTATGGAGACTATGGGTTCAAGTATTCCAATTCTGTGTCCTCCCCTTTGATTAAAGGGAACCTATAGTAAGATTTCAGTCTAGAACTTATTGCTACAGGTATGTTGGTTGATTTAATTGCTCAACTCTGGAGTATTATTGACATAGTATATGCCCCCCCCCTCCCACCCTTTCTTTCCTTACTGCCTTATTTACAAAATCTTCAATAACAATGTACTAAGTAAAAAAAAAAATAATGTACTGTGTTTTATAGCTGTATGCGACTTGAGTAGCTATAAGTAGTGCACACACATAACTTTTTATGATATATTACAGTGCTCTGCAACCGGTGTGCCACGAGATGTTGCTAAGTGTGCTGCGGCGCAATATCTCAAACAGGAGAAAATCTGTCGCTGCCATACTTGACAATTCCGCTTATAACAACCGGAATTGGGTTTGTTTTTTTTTTTTCTGTTTTTTTTTCTTCAAGTTGAGGGTTTTTATTTGCAGGTCGCAGGTTGGGGGTTACACGTGTATCGAGCTCAGGTCTCCCTCGCCCTAGCTTTAGCTACTGCCTGAGGGTCCGAGACACTCCTAAATTTCTGCCCCTCCTCTCTTCCACGTATGTTCCTTTCCTAAACCCCGCCCCCCTCACACTGTACCCAAAAGTCCTGCCCTCCTCTCTACTTAACCTTTTTCTGCTACTTGCTGTGGTTATCCCATTTTGGTGAGTTTATTTTCATACCACTATCTCTCTTTCAACCACTGATCTCCACCATTTCTGCCCTCCAGCAGTCTCTTCCTTCCTCTCCCACATTAACTGTAAAACAGACAGCATAAGAACGTCGGCAAGCAGCGGCTCTCTCTGTTCCTGGACTTAAAGTGCTAGTTCTTCGGAACAGGGCTGTCCGCAGTCACTTCCTATAAAACGTTTCATATTGAGCAATGGTGTGCCATGTAATTCTGGGAAGGGCTTAGGTGTGCCGAGGGTAAGAAAAGGTTGCAGAGCACAGATATATTATATAGCATAGTGATCTGTATACTATATATAGATATAAAACAAAAAAGTACCTCTGATAATTATACGGTCAGCATATATTCTTTGATTCAAAATTAAAATCTCAAAGCTTACCATAAAACCATGTATATTGTGTCACATATATGTTCAGCGCTATAGATGTTCTGTTCTGTGTGTATGAATGCTAGTGGCTGCATGTATATGAAGAAGCCAATGGTAGGAAAATGTTAAAGAAGTACTCCAGCCCCATAAAAAAGTTATAACACCCCCACCCCAAACTAGAAGAATGGTGAGTGTCCGGACACAGCACTGAAATTCAAAATTCTCTTAATCGCCATGAGGCTCGGACACCAGAGTTTACCATTCTACTAACTGGGGGCTGTTCAAACACATTTTATTTCAGGTGAATGCGAAGCTCAGGTAGAGCGGCATCTATATTGGCTTGTTCAAGCAGGAGGAGAAGGATGCAGAAAGAGAAGTGTGGCGTGTTACTGTTAATGAGGATCAAGACAATGCATGAAACAGAGTGCGGAAAGAGAGTATGTGGATTTCCCATTTAACAAACTGAATTCAACCCAAAACGTTTCCTTTCCCTTTTTGTTTAGCTTTGGGTGAAGATATCCTATAGTATGTATATGTTCGATTTTTCCTTTGGTTTATATCTTTTCAGTTCATGCAACACGTCTTTTCTGTAAGTTTTAATTTTGTTATTGTATTGTCATAATATAAGTTGAAAGTAAAAGAACAAAGATTAAAGTTTAGGCTTTAACATCTGCTGCCTTTCAAGGACATATTACTTGAAAACCAGCCTAGGATCTGATGAGCTATGCAGAAAAGTAATTGTAGTGCGGATGGCTGTAGGTTTGAGGTGCTCCAACCACTCTGTCATGAAGGTTGAATCTGCCTTATAAATTAGAAGGAATACTTTGTATCTCTTACTAAACAAGAATACGAAGTTACAATCTTTTTTGGGAAAAAATATTTGAATACTCAAGTCTTCAGAAATATATATCTATATTTATATCTATCTTTATATATATATTTATATCTATATAAATATATGTATATCTTAAAAATGTTTATATGATATTGGATACATTTGTCAAAAGATTAAAACCAAAACAATAATAATTGTTCTGTATGATGTTCTACACCAGTGATGGGCAACATGTGGCACTCGGAACCTTCACCTGCGGCCCCCAGCTCTTTCCTGCTTTGTTAGATTGGTTTGTTATAGATTGTCACACTTGTTTTAAAGTGCCTGCTTGTATGTTATTATACATAGGAGGTGTCTCTTCCTTTGATTAAATGTATTATTTTCACTTATTACAGAGGAGAAGGGTAATGTGCAGCCCTTCTGAAGGTTACAGGCCCGCAGCATGCGGCACCCAAAGTTTATCAGGTTGTTCCTTACTGTTCTACACAGACAACAAAAATACGAAGTGCCATCAACATTATTTATTCTAGTTTACCCATTTTGTATTTAACATACATTTCCATATTACTATTGACCCTTTATTTTAGACATCTCTTTACTGACTGATATACCACACAAATCACCTCTTTTCCCTGGTTACATTAACTTGTCTACTGTTGAGGTCATTGTTTATAATCTTATAATATCTCTTGTGGGTTCTGGAGGGCTGCTGTAAAGATATGCAATGATGATGATGATCAGCTGCAGCAATATGTAACCGCTTCTGATTGGCTGTTAACGCACAGACCCCTCCAGATAATACTTCTATATACATAATTGCAGCTATAGCAAATAAAGTTGTGGCTTTATATTCATTTTACTTATTTGCCAGTTCCTGGTGGACTGCTGCAAGAAAGAGGTTTATCATTACATTTTTAAAGCAGTAAACATCTGATGTTTACTGCTATAAAAATTACTACAGAGAAAACTCACAATATACTATCGGGGCAAAGGCCTTACTAAAGAACTTACATGAGCTTTTAAAGTCCTTTTTCTTCATTCTCCGTCTCATCAGCGTCCCTCGCGGGCTGGTAGGATAAAGGCTGCGAGGTAGGGTCCCCATATTGAGCGAGCTCAGGCTATACGCACTCATGGAGGTAGGAGAGAAAGATGACGATACCAATGCTGCTGCAAGAAAGAGCATACATAGTACACAATGTCCATAACACTGCACCTGAATGTGCCAAAATTGCTCTGCAGTACTTCACTGACATTCTACCAGAAGCAGCGTGCTCTGTACAATATACAGTAAGATGCTGCTTAGAAAAGCTACATTTAACAAAGGCCAATTTAACAGGCTGTGAGAATTATTTAGGACATGCAAAAGATTAGATGTTTGGGCATAATCCCTCAACACAAATTTACCAAGGGGTTCATTAAACAAATCTCTTCTGCAATCATTTGGCTTCACACAGCAGAATACAGTTGGAAATAGAAAGTGTAAATGTAAAATATGCAAAGTGAAGTTTTAGTTGAAGTTAAACTGTTTGCGCTAAACCTACAATATCTTGAAACTAAGGATTGTCTTGCAAGAACAACCTAACTGGAAATAGCGCTTTGAGTTAGCATGTAGTAGTATTTCCCAATGCGTTTTTTTTATTGTAAGAACTTTATCACAAAGTGTTATTGCTCAGTAACCATGAGTAGTAAATACTTCAAAAAAGCTTCACTATAAAAATTCTTAACTCCCTACTATCCCAATTTTGTCAGAAAAGTCCTCATTTTAAAGGGGGGAATTCAATTGGTAGCGTTACTGTAAAAAGTGACACGGCCTGCGCACTATTATCATTATTACGGTAATAGTGCGCTTAAATACCGTTATTACGGTAGTTTCAATGCCGGCTTTTGGCTCGTAGCTCCCTGAGCTGCGAGCAGAAAGCTGGGTTAATATTACCGTAATACGTTTAACGCAGTGGTACTTCGGGGGGAATTTAATGCCCCCCTAAGGCATAGTCTTGCTGTCCCACCATGGACATGTTTTTCCTACAGGTAGGAACGTTGGGAGTTATGTAGAGCAGCTGGTGAACAGGAGCCACGCACCTGCTCTGATGCGTGTTGCAGTGTTTGGTGGGAAGGGAGATTTCTAAGGGGCAGCCTAGTGCTTTACAGGGGTTGGATACTAATTTCAAACCGCAATAATACTGACAGAAATAATACGGACACAAAACTGCTGACAGTCAAAATACTGATAGTCTAAATACAGACAAGGAGAAAATACCTACAGTGTAGAGACATTTCAACGTCTCATACTTATTAGGCAGTGTAACAGTGGGGAAGCTGTGGAACAGTTTTACTTAGCCTACTACATAGGGTTTCTTGTGGAAGGCTTATTCATTTATGGACAATACAATGCATTACATGTCTCACATTTCCAACATTTGTCTGTAACCAACACGCTGTACTCTAACCAGCAAAAAGATTCTTCACTCATACTGTTAGCAAGGAAGGTGAGAAATAAAAGCAATGCTTTAATGCCTGAGATGGGAAAGCATGAGTAAGAGAGAGGAGGAATAAAGGAAGCGGCAGAAAGTAAGGGTGGCACATTACGAAGGAGTTTTTGAGGAGGTGGTTTCTGGCATTTCATGGCTGGCGTCCTGCAATGGTCAGGGTGGTAGGTGTTATAATGTTGGTAGGTGAGGCGGCGGTGGCTGTTGGCAGGGTTGTCCCATGAAGGTTGCCTTTCGCTGCTCCTTTGAACCTTTACTGCCCGTATGAAGGGATGACAGGAAATCAGGAAAAAAAAGAACCAGAAAAGAGGGAAAGGTAACTGAATTTTAATGAACAAAAGTGAGGTGAGAGCAGTAAGCAAGGAAATCAGAAGCATCATGACCTAGCTGCCAAAACTCAACTATGAAATAGGGGATTGCACAGGAGGAATTACATACACTATATTTGTGTTAAATTACAATTACTTCTTCTATAAGCATTCATAGTTCATTGAAAATGTCCCAGAATTTGCCCATAACTAAAATATGCTGATAGTCACCTTAGTAATAACTCTACACAGCCATAGAACATAGAATAAGAAGCAGGACTAACAGCTGTATAGGGGTTAACATATATAAATATACTGTACGCAACACTAATTTATTGTTGCAAAATCTATATTGAAACACAACTGTACAAGTAGAGTTTATAATGCAAAATAAAGATTCATGTATCACATATTTCTTTTTTTCTTTTTTTTACTATACTAGATTTTTTAAATATGATTTTAACATCTTTTTATGACGTCCTGCTAGTAACTTCGTGGTACTTTCCTTACCCTTGAAACGATTATGTAAATATGGTAAGAATAAGTGGATCCTCAGATTTCAACAATATTTAAAAGTGATTTGCCTTTTGTTATAACTTCCAAGTATTATACTATGGGTGAATCTAAGCTGTAAAATCTTTTGAAAGAAAAGTGAAACTGAATGATAAGCTACAAAAGAATGTGTCTTGCATAATAGCATAATGTGGTTTCATATGAACACTGTATTCAAATCTTCGAGAAGCATTTTGCTGCTTAGTTTAAAGGTTAGGAATCCCAGCAGGTCAAAAGAAGAAATAAAGCACATTCACAGCTTGCAGATGAAATTAGCAAATAAACAAAACAAAGCGATAAAGATGTTAGGAAGATGACAAATCTACGGCATTCTCGAAATGTCCACATATATAGTAGATTTCAAATGCAAACTCCCCAACCCAACATAAGTCTGTCTCATATTACTCGCTCGAAGACTGTTTGCAAACATATGTGTGATGGTCAGAAGCAAAAAAGTCTTGTCATTGGCCTATATCTAACCACTTGCCCAGAATGTATACTGTAGATACAGAGTCTTCTGATATATGGGACAGTTGTGCAAGTGATATGCCAAAGGAGAGACCAGCTATTGTCTGTGACAGTAGTTTGCCTACCAGTGGCCTTTGTTCACTCAATGCAAGGATTGGTAGTAATGCCAGCTTGATCTACAACTGCACTCAAGAGCACAGTGTATTAGTGATGTTGGCATAGCTCCATTCCAGTTGCAATGGTCTCTTAAATCACTGGGTATGTCTTCATATTGACATATTCATAGTGCACCACATTATGGATTATCTTACCGTGATCTGGCCCCTTTAGTGCCAACCGGGTTTGATGGTATGGAAGAATTTCTAGTTTCACGTGTTCAGAGGTGCTTGCTAAAAGCTGTGTGGCTTCCGCTAATGTGCAATACTCCATACTTGTCCCATCTACAGATAGGATGTGGTCCCCAATATGAAGCGCACCACACCTGAATAAAAACACCATCACAGTGCACTGGTTAGGCTTGATTATTATTATTAACCTTTATTTATAGGGTGCCACAACAATGACAGTACATGGTGTAACAGTACAATACAGTAAAGAAATAACACTACAATTCTCAACAGGTGTAAAGACAATGGAGAAGTGGAGTCAAGGAGCAGAGAGCCGAAGGAGGAGGTGGGCAGTGCAGCTAGCAAGCAAAAGTTATAGGTAATGGGAACAGGAGGAACAAAACAATCTAAAGGGAAAGAGGCAGACAAATGGTTGACACATGGGTTGAGCAAGTGTAACGGGATCTGAGGGCCAGTGGGTAAGGTATACTACATGGTGAATTGGTAAAGTGAAGGACTGGTAGTCTTTTATTAACAGTTGGGTTTTCAATGACCGTTTGAACTTACACTGGCTTGGGGATAGTCTGAAAGAACAAGGGAGATCGCTCCAATGGTGGGGGGACAACACAGCAGAAATCTTGGATATGGGTCATTCCACATCAGGTCACCCAAAAAAACATGAAATGTCCACCACCCATCTCAGATTTTTTCGAAATTTTTTTAGTTAAGAGAGGATGTCAAAACAACTATTTCTGCCAAATATCTCGACTGTGACAATTAGTTGATTAAATGACTATCTGCCTCGTGTTTTGCGTTACAGCAAAAAAGCACGTTTTTCGAATATAATTAAAAACGCTAGATAGTAATTTGGTTTGGATTTTTGGATTCAGGAGGAAGAGTTACCTTAGGGGTCCAAATTTTGTGTTGATTCCTTAATAAAAACCCGAAATACTTCAAATAAACTGGACAAAGAAGCTGCGATTAGTAAATTATTTAATAAATTGAAAACTCAATATTTAATCAACTAATTGTCAGACAGTCGAGATATTTGGCAGAAACAGTTGTTTTGACATCGTCTCTTAACTAAAAATTTTTTTGTAGAAATCGGAGATGGGTGGTGGACAACCCTGGTTGAACTGACATGGAATGACCCTCATGGGAGTGAAATGTGGTTATCAGATGGGAGGAAAGGGAGCAGTCACTGGCTGGCTGGAGAGGGCGAGAGGGAGTATGCATGGAAATGAGGTTGGAGATGTAGGGAACAGTGGTGTTAGAGAGGGCGTTGTACATGAGATTGAGGAGTTTATAGAGGATTCTGAAGGGAAAGTGGAGATAATATAAGGCTTGGCAGAGAGGAGAGGCAGATGTGAATTGGCGAGAGAGGAAGATCAGTCTAGCTGCAGCATTATTTATAGATAGAGGAGGAGCGAGGTGGGAGCAGGAGGCCAGTAAGGATAATGTTGCTTTAGTCGAGATGAGAAATGATCAGTGAGTAAATAACATTTTGGTGGCATCCTGGGAAAGGAGGAGTTTGATATGACCAATGCTGCAGAGCTGTAATGACAGGATTGAGTAAGAAACTGAATGTGGGTGCAAAAGAGAGGAAGGAGATAAGAATGACACACAGGCAGTGAAGTTGGGGAATAGAGAAGATTGCAGTGTTGTCAATAGTGAGAGAGGTCGGGAGGGGAGGAGACTCTTAATGGAGGGAAGAGAATGAGTTCAGTTTTGGACATGCAGGAGGAGATGGCAGAGAGACAACTGGACACCCGAGAGAGGAGGGAAGGAGTCAGGATCAGGAGAGGAAAGGTAGAGATGAGTGTCGTCGGCATAGAGGTGTTACTGGAGGTTGAGGGAACTGATGAGTTCACCCAAGAAGGAGGCCTACAGAGAAAAGAGCAGAGGGCCAAGGACAGAATCCTGTGGGGCACCTATGGGGGGGGGGGGTGTTGGAGGCATCGGGGGTATAAACAGAAAAGTAGCTGTTGGCGAGGTAGGGGATGAATCACAAAAGGACAATGTCAGAGAAGCCAATGGTGTTAAGGTTGCGCAATAAGGGGAGGGTGATGGACTGTTTCAAAGGCCAAATAGAGGTCCAAGGAATAAACAAGGAGAAGTGGCCCCTGGATTTGGCCGATAGTAGATTGTTGGTGACTTTGGTCAAGGCAGTATCCGTGGAATGGAGGGGATGAATTCAGATTGGAGAGGATTAAGGAGGTGGTCGTCAGAGAGATAGCAAGTGAGATGGTTGTAAACAAGCGGTTTAAGTATTTTAGCAGTAAAGGGGACAAGGGAAATGGTGCAGTAGTTAGAGAATGAGGTGGGGTCAAGACTGGGTTTTTTAAGACAATATTAAATGTTCAATTCAGATGTGTCGTAGTGCAGTGCCGTAACGAGGGTGGTGTGGGCGGTGCCGTCGCCCAGGGCGCAAGGCCAAGGGGGCGCAGCAGCCGCCCGCTACCTGCCTCCATACCTGCCTCCAAGAGAGAGAGAGAGAGACACACATTCACTTACTAGACTTTGAAGCTTCAACCCTTAAGTCCCGCAGTGGAATGCATGTGCGTTCCACTGACAGAAAGTTCGGCATTTGGAACGCAAATGCTGACATGCGTTCCACTGCGGGACTTAAGGGTTGAAGCTTCAAAGTCTTGTAAGTGAATCTCTCACAAGACTGCGGACGGGAGTAGAGGGGGAGGGAGCCACCTGTCCACACACACGAGCCGTCACACCTGTCACTTCAGGGCGTGGAATATAATGCACTCACCGAGCATGCGCAGAGCAGCCGAGAGATCTCTGATCACCGATACTCACCTGTGTCCTTCTGCCCAGCTCCACGGACACTGAGCGGCCGCCCAATTACACAGAACTATGGTGAACTGCAGGTTCCTGTCCACTAGTAAGAAACCTACTATATGTGATCTGTAATGTATGTACCATAGGATACAGATCATGATGTTTACTTTATATAGGTTCCTGCACTGTCTATACTACATAGTGCTGTACCTTATATTCTGTACTGCATCAGACGTTTCCATGTATCCCAGTGTATGCACTGTACTGTGTAAGGATGGGCCATATATCACAGTCTATACGTGCTCAGTGGTTGGCTATAAATCACCTGTCATATAGATCATGATGTTTACTTAATATAGGTTCCAGCCCTGTATATATCTTACCATTATGGACTATATATCACTTTCTGCATTGTGTGAGGAAGGACCAATCAGGGGCTAACACCTGATTTTTAAAGGGGGGTTTCCAAATGGTTTTACATATAATACCATAAGTGATATTCAATTAAAGCTTGTTCACTATATTTTATTTATACATATGCGATCTCTCTCTCTCTTCCCCCTCCCCCCCAGTGAAACATATCACAATATATTAAACTCACTTAAACCTACACATATTAACTGCATAAAATATTACAATACCTATCGCTATATATTTTTTAAATATACCACTGTGTTTGTGTGCATATAACAATTCTTTCACTAAAGTGCTAGCCACACCCACTTGTCAAATGCCACTCCCACTTAGATGGGGGGGTCGCCGGTGCCCTGTCCCGCCCAGGGCACCAAAATTTCTAGTTATGGCACTGTCGTAGTGACTACAAATTCTAACCATAGCTACAAGAAGCAATAAAGAATAATTTGTAAATATATTTTAGAAGTGCCATAAGTAATGCCACCATCCTTTTCAAATGTGTTCAAGCACTCTATTTAAAAGCAGAAATATTAAATGTTTTCAAGCATTAATCCATTCTAAAATGAATTCGTAAGAAAATTCAAGGAAATGTGTACTAAACAGTAGAAAAACAATCATAATAAAATCATGCTCTTACCTATCAGCAATACTCGCAGATTTAATCTTGTCAATAACAATGACTTGCTTGTTGCAGTACATCGAGGTAGTTAGTGCTACTCCAAGGTTAGAGCCTGGAGTTTTGGCAACTTCAACTAGAAGTGGACCGGAGGCTGTAGACACCGAATCTGTATTAGAGGGAAAGAAAAAAGCAAACTTTACTTTTTTTTATTTTAAATACAGGAGGAATAAAATAATTAAGTGGATTGTTTCTGCATTAAATTCTCAGAACATTTTTATTAAGCTCCTCTAAAATAGCCTGAAAAGCTCCACTTTCAACTCATCTGTCCATAGAATATGCTCCCAGAAAGTTGTAGGCAGAGTGTGGACAGTAATAGAGGTTGAAGTTCTGGGAATGCAGTCTTCTTCCTTCCTTATTTGCTTCCACAGTCAAGGTGCCCCAAGGCCGCTTCACAACATCTCATAGTCTCTACTTCCTTGGCAAATTGGAGCAATATCACTGCTTACATGCAGTAACTTCCCAACCCTCTCCAATTATCCCACTGTATAACAATCCACAGTTTCCTCCAGGTGTCCCTCCATCGTTGTTTGGTCCCTGGCTGGCAGGTGGTATTCGATATATGAACCTGGCTCAATTATTTCCCTCTCTTTGCAGACATCCAATATAAAATGTAATATTCCCAATAAAAATGTTATTTAGTACCTTCAACTTATTCTTTTTCATAGTAAAATTAGAACACCCCTCAATCACACCTAACTAATGTTGAATAGCTCTCTATCAGACAGGCATTCACAACAGAGTTGGCATTCCTCTATATACTGTGAACTTGTGACCCCAAGCTTAATTCCCTGTGACTCTCATAAACAAGCTCTGGAGGCAGAACATGGCAATACACTCAACAATGAGGACTGGGCTGAGGTTAGATAGCATGCTACCTCCAGTTCATCTGCGTAAGGATCAGTGAAAATGTATATAAGTTAGTATATAGATAGTTTCTACTAAGACAACCCAAGAAGATACACCAACAGATGTTGGAGTGCCTGCCCCTTGGAGATTTAATTTCTTTATATTTGTTGGGACTGCCCAAAACGCTCTGGCTCAACATTAAAAATGTAATATTTGCAAACTTCCAAGTAAATCCTCATTGATTAAAAGTTCTTCCTCTTCCTTCTTGAAGTACCACCACCAAAATACACTAATAAGACATATAGCATAATGGAAACAGTCCATAATCTCCTCAATCCAATCTATTAGCAGCAGAATTTGGCACACATCTTATGGAATACATTACTGGTATAATGAAAAACTTCATAAAGAAAGAAAAAATTCTGTCGCGCTGATTGCTGGGAGTTTTCCCAAATTCTTACTTTTTACAAGATTCCTCTAATTCAAGACGTGAGGGGTGCAAGCAAAGAACAACTAAACTCAATATGTATAAAGAAGAAGGACTAGAAAGTTTTAGACTAGGTGCACATGTTCTCCCGAGAACAATTATATATAGTTGTTGAGTGGACGTTGTAAATATTAAAATATAACTTTTCTTGGCTTCATTAAAAACAAGATAGGATAAAAATAGCCAAATATAAATGTTAGTGAATTTAAGTGAAAAAAAGGTGATAATAAAAATCACTCACTTTGTGGGTCCTAAATACCAGTATAAGTGAGGGTAGGTAATCTATGTTGTTAGAGGAGCTGGGATGGGCTCCTATCAAGCAATCAAATGCCTGTATAGTGATGAGCCCTTGATAACTAAAGTATGCTCCTGTAAGGCAGTCTACTCCCTATATATGTAGCTGTGAAAAAATCAGCCTGTACTGTTGCTGCCTATCAAGCATGCCAATTACAGGGAGTGGATTGCTAGCTGCCTCCTGGATGCTCCATACTAGCTCTGGACTTAGGGAGCCTGAAATTCTAACATAGAAATCCCTCTATAATACACTATGGATCCGGGTGCATGCAGCGCGTTTCACTATGCTTTGTCATTGACTTGTTAATTTGACAGCTTTGTTATACTCACCCACCAGGTGACATTATAATATTCAACCAATAGGAGGTGGTATCGCGGCTGTTGATTGCTAGTGTTCTCAGCCTTTGAGAACACCAAAGGCTGTTCACTCTCAGAGTCTCTCCTTCTGGCATATTCTTTCCTCTTCCTCTCACTAATCTTCTTACAGTCTGCCATGCCGTCACCCCAACCCCATTTATTTTCTCCCTCCTCAAGTCTAAAAATAGTTAGTTCAAAAGGCTGTTAAATGACTATCGGTTGCCGTTAAATTCTTCATCTCCTTTATATGTTCTCTATATTTGTGAATATGTATTGCACATGTTACTTTCTGTTTGTAATTCAGTGACATTTAATAATGAAAAAAAGAGGGTCTCTAGATGCAGGCCCGTTCACAGATGTGCACTCATACAGTACCAAAGTAAACAAAATATAAATGTAAAAAAGTCTAAACATAAAAAAATAATAGTTTATAGAAAGGAAACAGACAGGGTTGCTGTAGGAGGAGGAAAAAGAAAAATGGATGGTGAATAGCAAGGGTTTTCACTTAACAAAGCTGCCAAATGTCCCATGCCTTTTGTGAATGGAAATATCTGTAAATGTCACAGTGCATGTTTTGAATACAGAAAAACTGCTCTGTTATTCTATATATTGAAAACAATTTTCTTATTTTATTTTATTGTCCAAGGCTAATAATGTTTATTGAATTGAATATTTAAAGCAGCAATCCAACGTAGCAAGTTTAGTATATTTTAAGCATGAATTTTTTCTTAGCTGCCAGTTACACAGACTCACAGTTGTAATGCAAAGATGGGAGTATTTTACAGTACACAGAATAGCCACAGCTCAGAGGGGCATTCCAAAGCTTCTCTGCTCACTATATCAACCATGTGACTGCGTTTACCATGGCAGTCCATGACAATGTGCAAAATTATAAATCATTAACCTCCTAAGGTCAACTTCCTGGATATTACCCTTTCCCATTGTGGGGATAAAATAGTATGCTCCAACTATAATAAACCAGTTGACGCCTGTAATTTTCTACACTACTCGAGTAGTCACTACCATCCTTGGAAAAGAAATATTCCAAAAAGTCAGGTGGGCAGACTTAGAAGAAACTGCTCTGTAGACTCAGATTTCTCCAGACAAACTAAAGAGATGCTTGAGAAATTCAAGGATAGAGGTTATCCGAAGGAGATTCTGAAGGGGGCAGATAATTTTGCTTCTACCCTTGACAGAACTTCACTTTTGGATATGAGTAAAAGTACCACTAGAAAGAGCTTAAAGAAGGATACACTTTGTTATGTGTCTACATTTAATACCAAGTCACGGCAAATTAAGAATATTCTATGTTCCAATTTTGGCATTCTAAAGCAAGTCTCTTAAGTCATTGCTTGGAAGATAAGCCAACTGTAGTTTTTAAAAAGAATTTAGATCTCAAGAGAATTCTAGCTCCAAGCCTCCTAAGAAAGGAAGCCTGTGCTATGAGCGACTGCTGGTTACCCAAGAAGCCTATGGGTTGTTTTCGCTGTAACAAAACTACTTGCCTAACTTGTAAATTTATTGTGAATAAGTCTAAATGTGTCACCTCAAGCTCTACAGGTTCAAATTTCCCCATTAAGAGCTTTATCAACTGCGAGACATCATATGTGGTATACGTTTTGAAATGCAAGTGTGAACTGCAATATGTGGGGAGGACCACGAGAACCTTGAAAGAACGTTTCAGGGAACATAGACGTAACATATTAAACAAACTTATGGTACATAGTGTTTCTAGGCATTTTTTTGAGGTCCACCACAGTGATCCATCTGGTATGTCTTTGATAGGGATTGAACATGTGGAGAACACGGCAAAAAAAGGTGACAGATTCTCTAAGCTGTGTCTTAGCGAATCAGCCTGGATCTTCAAACTAGGGACTCTAACCCCTAGGGGATTGAATGAAGCTTTAGATCACCACAGCCTAGAATGATCCACTTGGTCCTCTCATTTATGCTCTCTTATATCGTATCTGTTGGCCCCCTTGTGGGGCTAGACTGTTCCTCCCCCCTAATATTTCTCTCTTTATCCTCCCCCTTTCTTTCTTATTACACTTACATATAATTATATGTCTAAAAATAACTCCTGTATATGCATTCATGTGTGTTTGTATATATGCATTTACATATATTTCTGGAAGTACCTATTTAATTTGTGCTTTTGTCCTTATATTCCAATTTGGATTTTATTTTGGGTTTATCAGATATTATTTGCCGTTGGGAGATTCTCCTTATTGACTATGAAATTATATGATAGCTGGTTCTAATTACCTTGATTGCCATAATGTCTATTTAAGACAATCTAAGGCATCATAGAGGCAGCTTTGAAAAAGTCCCATTCCAGAGACGAAACGCGTCAGTTACCAGATACCTTGAGTATTCAGGCTCCTTTACAATTACGGAGGCGTGAGGAACCAAAATCAAAGAGGAACTTTGCAACATCACAGCTGTTTCTGGACAGCCGATTTAGTAGGTGCACCTACAGGACTTCAACCGAGACCCACTCGACACACGGCGCGGCAAGATTAGGGAGTAAAACTCATTTCTTATTCTAAACGGTTTAGTCCGTAAAAACTTCATATACCGCGCTTGTCATCTGGATCCCCACAGAAGTTTCATCTACAAGTAGATGTGGGTTAGATTCATTCCCCAAGGGGATTGTTTTTCTCTGCAATATAGCGCTGTCCGGATAGAGGTTTATCTCAATCATTCCTCTCTGTTTGTCCAGTCCTTGGATTAATCTGGACATTTATTTTATCAATTGGATACATGATTTTGGATTGGGCACTATGAAACTTGAGCCCTATATAGACAATCTTCTATGACCATACATTCCTTCGAGTATGGTATGAATTTATTCATAATACATATTCCTGTTACAAGCCTCCCAGGAGCCTATTCACATGTGTCTCTATACCAGTTTTTATATATATATATATATATATATATATATATATATATATATATATATATATATATAAAAAGTTTTTTTTATTTTTGTTTGTGGGATGTATTGATTGTGTTACATTAAATTGTTTTATTATACCATTCAATCTCATGGTTTATTTCTGGTTGACCTATCACTTCTCCCCAGCGCCATTTTTTGCTTTTCATTAATAGCAGTCTGAAGCAACAAATCAAAGAAAGAGTAAATATCAACATTCTTCTTATAGCCAATGTTAAAAAAGAACAAAAACAAACCACACCTAAATTATTAATGGGAGTGCTGCTTTAAAGTTACATTATAATAAAGTCTAGTACACACAAAATAAGTGAGTGCGTAGTGCACCAAGATCCACAAATACAGTGAACCACGGTCCACGAAGACAATGCTGTTTGGGATGCGCTGCACCAAAGAGCGCAGGTAACATTTGTGGCCAGTAAATGTAACTGTTGCACAATGTTCAACAGTAAAACCAATGTAACTACAGTTCCGCACTTCTTTATAACCTTTTTATTTGTTTTCAAAATAATTATTAGCTAGTAGTCATCAATAAAACGTTAAAAAAACAACTCTCTGATACAGGAAAAACTCCTCCCTGTTTTGCATATGTGATAAAAATTTACTTAAAACACACACAAAATATATACAGTACATATGCAGCGGAGCATTTTAAAAGAGTCTTACTATACTCTGCCAATGTACCTTTACCTCCCTGTTTCAACTCTCCTGCAGTAAGTGCCGATATCACGTAAATCTGCATAGGTGCATATGTGTGCGGCCACTTTTTGGGCCATGCGCAGAGTGATTTCACGCAAGATACACTACGCAAACTGATATAGTATTTCCTCTCTCTGCATCAGCCCCAATAGGACAGTTCATGATTGATGAACTTGACTTGCAAAAAGAAGGAGCCCTTCTAAGGTGAGAGAATGGCAATATGCTACAGAAATACCTGCTGGTTTTACTGGTACTGGAGGTGAAAAGAGGCTGTAGCAATTCATCATGGGACATTCAGCTGACTGGCCACCCTCTACAATTAACATTTGCAGTCAATTACATAATCTAAATCAAGGTTACCCACCTTAAAACACTACTATTTGATATCAAATTTTAATCAAATATTGTTCTCAACAATCTAGTTATCTGGTTCGCTCCATAGAAATACTTGGAACAACACTGATCTAGACCACCCTTACCCATGTCACATAACTATATAAACCCTTAGATAAGGCATTAGAAAATCCTTATATTGCTTATGCCCAGGATTTTTGTCCGCTCTGTCTCCCAAAAGATGCAGTTTGTCACCAGCGTATACAGTTAGAGGGAGGAAAAACATACAGGTGAGAGGAAGAGCAGATCAGGCAGACAAATGAAGAGAAGACGACACAAAATACAGACAGATGAACAGGAGCCTAGTTCCTCCTCCTCTCTCTCATACTATCTGGATTGTCCTGTCAGTTGAGAGAATGGCAGCCCAAATCCCTGATCTTATGTTTTCTCCCTTTAGAGATTATGAGCAATACAAAATGGCCATTTTAATTTTTCTTTGTTGCTCTAAGACATAATATAGTAGAACAATAGCTATATGGAGTGCTGCTAATAAATCATCTATGAACATGGCTTACAGGCATTCTTGTGTTTACTTTACTGCCAATACAGTATCCAAATACTTCCTTTCAGTATGTTTATAAGAACACAATTCCATTACACACTAGTTCCCTGGGAACTAAAAAGTATAATATTGCAGGTGGATTTCCACTGCAAGCAAGTAAACAACTATGTATATCATTGAATGTGTATAGAGTATAAAGATAATATAATGGCTCTTAAAAATTGTATTATAAACACACTATGTTTACTGCCCACATTATCTTGTCAAGAAGAAAATATGCTTTAATTACTGCACTGAAAAGTTTTGGCACCAGTCACAGAGTTTGGCTGGCATTTTGCACAACAAATCTGTGGCACCCTTAAGGTATCATAGCTATTGTTACTAATTATCTCATCATTAATGGATTATGACCCAATTAAAACCCATCACGGTTTTCATTATTGATATTGCAATAGGGAATCTGTGGGCAGCACAGTGGCGTAGTGGTTAGCATGTCTGTCTCACAGCACTGGGGTCATGAGTTCAATTCCCGACCATGGCCCTATCTGTGTGGAGTTTGTATGTTCTCCCTGTGTTTGCGTGGGTTCCCTCCGGGTGCTCCGGTTTCCTCCCACACTCCAAAAACATACTGGTAGGTTAATTGGCTGCAATAAAAAAAAAAAAAAATTGACCCTAGTCTCTCTCTGTCTGTCTGTCTGTGTGTGAGTGCGTGTCTATAGTAGGGAATTTAGACTGTAAGCTCCAATGGGGCAGGGACTGATGTGAATGAGTTCTCTGTACAGCGCTGCGGAATTAGTGGCGCTATATAAATAAATGATGATGATGATGATGATGATGATGAATCTAGAGGACCTACTACCAGCATTCATTCTGCTCATGAACGGCCGATTCAATAGATATAATGAAATCATATGCAATAATTTTTACTACAGTATGTGTTTAATAAGTAATTATGTTGGGCTATTACTGGTTTTCCTAGAATAGCTGTTTTTTTTAAAGGACAATACTAAGAAATATTATCTATTTTGAAATCAAAACTCAGTTGTATCAAAAGATACATAACAAAGCTTTACCCATAATGCTGCACTATTTGTACGTTGATACAAGATAAAGCGTGTTGCCTCTTTGTGCTAATCGTAGCATTGCCATTCCTAGATCCTTAGTTCAAACAACACTGTGTGCTAATGACAAACAAGTATTCCATATATGTTATGGAAAGTCGCATTCGTTAGCCAGACTGTCATAGCATTTTAGGTAACACTGAAAATAAATACTAAGGTGACTACCACTCATTTCTAAATGAAAACATGATGAGAAATAAAAGTGTGCAGCTTAAGTAAATGCTCATGTTTAAAAAAAAAACAAAACTGAAAAGTATTTTACAAAAAGAAACTAGGCAATTAAAAAACAAAAAACATTTGCCCTGGATGGATTAACAAACTTAAATATCTCACCTACAGTATCTTTCAAAAGCAAAGCTGTCAATCACTGAAGTGTAAACTGTTTCCTAGTGATGCTTCCAACATTTTGCTCCTGGGCTCCGAGTGTTCTAGAACGCAATCAGTTGTGGAGTGAGTGGATGTAATAGTGTTTGAAACGACATTGTGCAGTTATAAAATCAGTTACTGCTTAGTAAGCTTTGCTGTTAAATGTCAACAATAAAACACTTTTCAGTTCTCTTCATTTTTAACACAGGAGCGCTTGTCTCAAATGTGTAGTGATTGCTATGGACTATTTCATTAAATATATATCTAATCTAAAAGATATATTTTATATAGTATAAGTCTATGTTAAGTAAGTAAAGTGAAACGATCATGAATGGCTTGATAGGGCTATATAAGACATAAGAAATCAGTGTTAATAAAATGTACTTGCCAACTTCATACATAATAAATGGAAAATCTATCTACCATACAGCAGATTTCCGTAATTAAGTAGTAGATTTATGGGACAAATGGAGCTGGGCCATAAAAAAACAAAAAATAAATAAAAATTGAAAGTTAAACAAAAGTTATTTTTGCACTATTTTATCCAGTTTTGCAAGTTTAGGATTACAGACAGCACTAGCTCCGGGCAGTTTATGAATACAGATACAGCGCTACTTCCTGGCTCTGGGCAGCTTATAATTATAAGCTAGTTCCTGGCTATGGGCAGTTGATCGATACATGTACTGTGCTAGTTCCTGGCTCTGGGCAGTTGATCGATACATGTACTGTGCTAGTTCCTGGCTCTGGGCAGTTGATCGATACATCTACTGTGCTAGTTCCTGGCTCTGGGAAGTTGATCGATACATCTACTGTGCTAGTTCCTGGCTCTGAGCAGTTGATCGATACATGTACTGTGCTAGTTCCTGGCTCTGAGCAGTTGATCGATACATGTACTGTGCTAGTTCCTGGCTCTGAGCAGTTGATCGATACATGTACTGTGCTAGTTCCTGGCTCTGAGCAGTTGATCGATACATGTACTGTGCTAGTTCCTGGCTCTGAGCAGTTGATCGATACATGTACTGTGCTAGTTCCTGGCTCTGAGCAGTTGATCGATACATGTACTGTGCTAGTTCCTGGCCCTGAGCACTTGATAAATACAGGTACTGTGGTACAACTTGGTTCTGGGCAGTTCATTACACATCATGCGCTTCTCACAAGGGCTACTGGAGGCAGCACTAGATGATCATGCCTGTATCTGACAATATGAAATAGCAGCAATACATTACTTGCTTTCAGATAAAAGATTATATATCTGTATCGGGTAAGAGAATGGTAAATATAATATTGTGCCTTGTTATGGTTACTCAACTCCCTGATGACTTTCAATTTCCTTACATTTCACAAGAGGGGGTACATCAACACATGTAATGATTCCTTTATTTACTAATAGTTTTAACACTACTGTAAAAAAGGATGTCTTTCAGATAACCTGTTGTGCGATTTCAGAAATAAGTGTGTCTGTGTGCAAGATCAATGTTTTCAAACAAGCACACACCATTTTACATTGCTAGCAGAATATTTTTTCATGTGCAGGAGGAGCTCTACTCCATTATATCTGTAGAATTGGCACAGCTTTGTGGCCCCACCCCCAGCTGGGCTCAGCCCCAGAGAGATTATGGTCATGTTGCAGTCAGTCCTCTCTCCTTTCTTCCTGACTCCCCTTAGAGTTCACACATCACAACATCCGTCAATGCAGGAACAGAGGAACTTTTTCCCCTCCTGAAAGCTGCATTGATGGTGGAATTAATCTACCTGCTGATTTTTCCCAAAACAAAAACATTGTGACAAAAATGCAGAGTATCTCCTGCATCTTGATAAGTAGTAAATAGCCACTGATATGTGTATTTCCTAAATTAAGAAGGTGTATGAAAGAGGTCAGTCAGTACCCCATATTCACCTATGAAAAGGGTTCTTAAGCATAAAAGAAGTAAAGCTGTAGTTTACACTGCCACAAAGTATTAGTAGACACAGATCTACAGCTAGATTCAAGAAAGAATTAAACATTTTGTAAGCCATTTTTTTCCCCTTTCTTTGGAACTACTAAAAGGTTTTTGGTTTTTTTAAGGATGATGGGTTGAACTCTATGGAAATGTATTTTGAATCCAAATGTAAACTACAGTACACCACTGCAGCCACACTGACTTAGTTTTATAGCAATAGTGGGCAACAGTGTGCACCCTCAGCCAAACGGTGGATTTATGAAGCTGTTGGAGACAGTAAACTGTCAAACTGTAGAAACCTTATTTTCCTGCCCATTCTTTGCCAAACTATTAGAGTTTACCTACCAATCTGCTGAGGTGACAAGCAGAGAATGGCAGTAGTAGAGGGCTCTAGATTAGGCTGGATGGCCTTGTCTGAATCTTGCTGGTAGGAATAGTCCCAGCTGTCCCCAGACAGATATAAAAGAGGCCAGCATAAAAAAAGTTCCAGCCCTTTAACCTTCAGAAATATCTGCTGGTTTTACTGGTACTGGAGGTGAAAAGAGCAAAGCTGATTGGACTTCGATGGAGGCAATGCTCTGGAATTATGGATATTATGACTCCCGTCTATGCAGATCAGCCTCATCGTTTCTGTGCTAACTGGTATTGGAAGGCAATGATAAGACAGCATTGGAGGAGGATGCTATTTGACTTAACAGTCATATCTAGAACTTTGGATGATCCCTGGGAAAAGAGTACACAAATAAATAAATACACTGTGAGATATTAATTCAAAGAGTTGAGACTTTTGGAAACCAGGAGTTCTTCTACATCGTACAGTAATTGTTGACTAAATAAATTTTGCAATGAGAGTGGTGGATTTGGCATAAGCAACCTTTTTTTAGAAGAAGCCAAATGCTAGTAGCTACTACTTGCATGAAAAATACAATAGTACAAAGGAGCTGTATGTCAGCTCTGGGGGTTGAAAGGAATACCTTTTTGGTTGAGTCCCAGATGATAAAATTTAAATCCAACTCCTCATTTTACACTCTAGTTGGAGTCACAGCACCATGAAAACCACACACACACACACATTTTAGAGTTGAGCTTTTAAGTAAAGACTTATTGTTAAAATAGAGTTATTTATTGTTTGAAATGGTAATGTGCATGAGTTAAATCAGGAATAACTAGAGCAAAGCGATACCCAAGCCATGAGTGTATTACTTTGCGGAATTCATCTCAACAGGGAGAGAGAAGGCTGTAAATAAATACTTCCCTGAATCCTTAGTGAAGAGCAACAAAGATAAGGCTCAACTTAATTGTGTATAAGATGCCTCCTGTAGTTGTGTGATTATACCTATTTATGGTTAGAAGCTAAGAGAAGGTTTGACAGATAGTTCCTCTATTAAGTCGGAGTGTGAGGCCAATGCTGGCTGACATGGAAATTATTTGAGTAGATATTAATAGAAAACACATGACAACTTTTCATAAACTATATGGGTATATATATATAGTTATTGTCAGGCGCCGTCACCGCACTCACCATCAGTGCCAGGGACGGACACCTTCCTCTGTCGGCAGCGCGGTCCGTTGCTAGGCAGCTGGACGCCGCCTTCTCTCCTCAGGATTGCCGTGCGCAATTGTGTCCGTCTCGAGTCCCTGTTTCCTAGTAACGGGACTCTTCTCTCTACTTCCTGTCGGCAGTCAGCTGTTCGGACCGCCTCCTCCACTGCCACCAATCAGGGATAGGGTACCTCTATTTAAACCTGCCTCTGACACTAGGTAGACACCAGAGTATCTAGGTCTTCCTAAGCTCTGGCATTCTAGCCTGTCTCCCTGCTCTCTGACTGATCTCCTGTGCACCGATTCGGCTATCCCTGGTTCTGCTTCTGGATCTCCCTTCGGCCTGATTGCTCCCGCTGTATCTGACCTTTGGCTTGCTGACTCCGAAATGCATTACCCCTTTATACCAAGTTTGCCAGTACGGTTTGACCTCTGCCTGCACGACCATGTCTGTTCACCATCCACTCCGCTCATAGCTAACTTGGAGGACTGCGACCTACACATCTCTTGCAGCAAACGCCAAACTCCCTTGCGGGGATCCCTGGCAAAGACCGGTGGTGTGTTTAGACTCTGTGCCTCCTAGCTTAGCAGCGCAAATATTAGCAAGTGGCCTTTAATCTCTGTGACTCGTGACAGTTATTCTGCTACCTTATGTGTCAAATGTTCCCCACACCTCTGTAAGTTTGATTGGGCAGGACCATATTTACCTTCTATTTCATGTCATAGTTTGTTTGCTTCATGAGCTCCTCGCATTACAGCGCCTGTGTAATATGTCAGCGCTTAATAAAATATAATAACTAATATGGCATGTAAAAAAGACCTACTGTGACTAAGGCTTATGTTTCACCCACCACTAGACGCAAAGAGATAAATAAAGTGTTCTCTATGGCAGGGTAAGATGATCACACCAAAGCATAGCATGCATAGAAAAAAATTAATCACGTATCAATTATTCATGCACACAGACGTGTTAGTCATTAAAATGTTTACACCACGACTCAAGCATTTACACGGCAAGCTGATTTATTGGATGCCTAATTGCTTGCAAAACACTAATCTTTTAATTTATTAACATTTTCATTGCTATGGAAACTAATCAGGCAGAACTGCAGGTTCCCAGAACAAGTGTGCAGCACTTAAATAGTTGTAGATGACTATAGTGAGACAGCATTAACTAACGATTCTTAAAAAGACAACCACTGAGCTTGAATATATTGGAATATTCTGCATGGGCTTAAATGTTGACGTTCTCAATAAAACTGGGCAGAGTAGCATACCCCTCCCTACACCTTTATTTCCTTCTCTCTCACCTCCATATCATGTCTCCTTCATCATTCCTCCATTCTGGATCCCCTCCACTGTCATTATTTGTCTATTCATTTGATAAAATTCAAATTTTAAATAAATTATTTATATACATTGTATGTCTAACATATATCCGTTTTTTAAAAATAAGGGTTTTTTTTACGAAATGGTTAATGCCAGATTCTGTAGATGTAGACAGCAGCTTTTTCTTTCTGTGAATCAATATAAATTGTACAACACAACCGCTAAACGATTTAAGCTGCTGATTCTGGTCATACTGAACTAGAAACAGGATTTTTTTTTTACATGTTTATCTATTTTTCGACACATTTTTAGGATTTTCTACTTTTATTAAATAACATAATTAATAATAATGTTGATAGGTGTTAAGAGTCGCAGCTGTAAAGAACGGACCTTGCTTACAGTCCTGTTTAACTTAATAGAAAACCAAAAGAAACTATACAGCGCTAACAACAGACCAAATACTAATTCAGTAGAGAAAGGCCCCTATTATGTAGTAACTAATCTATAAAAATTAGAGATGATCACTCTATTGATCAGGGTACGAAAATTCAAAACAATAGTTCTCTAAAAAATAATAATACATTTTAATGTACATCTAACTGAAATAGTCTTATATTGTAAACATGTGTCTGATTACCAGCGAGTTACAATCGCTAGTTGTTAAATCATAACAGATAAATATTACACAATCAGAAACAACATACAATATAGCTATAGTTATACTAAATTGGAATAAAACAAAGAACACAATTAATAAAACAAAAGTATTTAAAGAACGAAACACCCAGATTCATCATTACCCCCATCTAATGTTTACCGTTACATAATCCATTTGGACCCATTATTCCTACTAATATATACAAACAACTCATGACAATGTTTTATTGACTAAACCAACCCATGGGCGGAAATCAGTGCACCCAGGGGCCATCAGAGTTCTGTCTGTACATACTTTACTCTCGTCACCTTGGCCAAACACATCTGGCTACAGGCTTTACTGAAGAGGTTTAACAGCGTTAACCCAAATATAGTAAAAACAAGGATATTACAGTCTATTGTATGCAGTTTAATAACCAAATTCTCTGACTCACAGGGCAAGCCCAAAATATATGCCAAAAAGTACCTGATCTTTTACCACAGTTTGGGCAGTTTGTTTTCTCTCTTGTACTAAACTGTATTAATAGGACTGGCGAGAGGTACACCCTATGCAATATATAAAGCTGAATTTGCTGACACCTAGCAGAAAATGTTGGTTCCCGGGCATGCCCTAATTCATTAGACCATTCCTTAATCATTAAAGTTCCTAAGTCACCTTTCCATTTTAATCTGAGTGCCAACAAATTACCCCTGTATAATTCTCTTGTTATTAATGACAGACATTTTTACAAGTCCACATAGTGGAAAGGTTGTCATAGGGGCATCTGAAAAAGTAAACACTCCAGCCCCCAAACTGTACTATTAAACCATGACAGCTACAAATATTTATGAAAAACAGTATGAACTGCATATAAAGCTGTCTCACCTTAGTTATCCCATAGCAGTTCCAAAACTCACGTCCCTCCATTCTTAATCATTTTGAGTATTTGCCATTATACCACAGCAGAGTTTCCAGATCTATGTCTGAATAATGCAAAAACAAATGCGACAAGTTCCAACCACAAAGTGCCTGTAGTATGAGCCTGTACCACTAACAGCATATGCTGAGGTGTAGGTCTTAAGTCCAGTTGGTTCACTAAAGAATTATGCAGTATACTAACCTGAGAAGCCACCACACTATCACACAGCTGCACTAATTGAGAAGCATAGTAATATACCTTGATATAAGGTAGCACAAGACCCCCAGACAGTCTAGATCAATATGAAGTATTTCATTTTATTTTTACTTTTTTTTCTGCCCATACCAAAGATGACATACTAATCTATTTTGCGAAAAATGTGTCCTGGAGAATCTAGAAGCAAATATAAAAAATTTGGTTGAACAACCATTTAATCAGAGCTTTAGAAATGCATTCATTAATATGTCTCAAAACACAGTATAAAAACAGTGTAATATAAACAGGCTATTCAGCACAAATGAAAAAATCTACATAATTTCTACTAATAAGAGATAAATATACCCATAACCAAAGTTTCGAACATAAAATTACTGCTGTAGTAAATAGCAGTGCTTTATTAATATATAACACACATATATAAATAAAAAATATATATAAAACATAATAAATATTAAATATAATAAAGACCGACCCTATTAAGACTTATTAAATATTCCAAATGTAGACACTAGGCATGCTTATTAGTAGACGGCAAAACATGTAAATAATCACAGGACATAGATCTCAAATGGAAAAATGCTTGAAAAGTCACAGTCTTTTTATTTTTTTATATTAAAGTATATATCTCTTACTTCATCTCATCCTTTAGTATACAATATAGTGCTTTTGATATAAGTATTTTGTTGATAAATGTGGGATCTGGATCCATGAGTTTAATAATATCCACATTAATAACGGAGATATCATAAAATTAAAACAGTCTCTCAGAAAACTTTAAAAGCCATGTATAGGTAGGATGAGAATGCCGATGTGAGTCACTGTTCAAATACCAGTAATTGAGCCAAGGATAATTATCCAAATAAATATAGGGCTGATCAGTAGGAAAATAATTGACATTTACATACTCCGCGATTCCCTCATTTTCGGTCGGATCTCTCAATAGTTAATATTCATAGAGCAGACCGAAAACGGAGGAATTGTTGAGTATATAAACAGTAGATTACATGAATATGTACAACAGCAAAAGCTTAGCTTCTTCCAAATACAGCTGAACGTCTTTGCAGCACTACACACAGAGCACCAACATTGTTACAACAAAGAACATAAAAATGGCGGTTTGACAATTTCTATTGTACTGAAAGGCAATGGATGTGAAAATAGCTCTGAGCTCTATGTTTTCAAACTCAATTGACACATGATGGTTGAAATTTTCATAATTCAGCTTGAGCAATGTGTTTTATGAATTACTGGTGGCAGCACGGATCATAACATGCCGGTAGTGTGTAAGTTGCGTAATTTGAGCAGGTGATGCAAATGAGTATGTGTCTGTTCTTGACATGTATCACAGTACATCTTTACAATGAGTGTGTCCTGGATACAATGCTTAGTAGATATGCAGTATTAGTTAGCGGTGACATATCTTGCTATTATTGAGTGGGTATAATTATCAAAGGGGTACAAAGTTAAACAGATGTCAGTGACCTAAGTTGCCTATGCTCTCCTGTTTGCAGATTCAAGAATTTCCTTTACTTGTTGACTCGTACCTTGCAGATTATACTTCTAAAAAGTACATTTATTTTGAAAAATATAGGCATAGTAAAGAACAGCTTCTCCTGAAATCCCACTGACATTTGTTTAAAATATACAAAAGGTCGCTATTCACAATGTCACTTGTCAACCTTAGATCATCACCCACAGTCCCCATCCTAAACACAGTAATCAAACTCTCAACCCAAAAAAACTGTGCCCCTCCAAATGGTCTCCTCTTTTTAACTGTAAATTTGTTTCTTTGTTATTCTTTCATGTTCAATAACTTAAATTTGCCTTTATAACCCGTGCCCAATAGTTGTGAATCAGCGGCACCAACAGATTTGCAAATACAGTCACATATTGCCCTATTCATTGACAAGGCCAATATCCAACTATTACAAACGTTTTTATATAAATTTTAACATTATTAGCATGTTGCTTTCTTTTATATTTGTTTCCAAACTATTATGTGAATAAATAGGTTCACACATACAACACATCTTTAGGTTACATTTTCCACCAATTAAAACACAAGGATACAACAGGGTTCAATTAAAAATTACTTGTTAGAGGATGGGTGTAAGCTTTAATTTATGGATGTAACATCATACACCTCAAAGAGTTATTAAGTAGTATTAGGAGACATAAGACTTCCTAAAATGTCACAACAATAACAAACACATTTAAATACATATGACATAATGTATTATTATACAAAGTGTAACATATATTATAGTCCTCCCCTAACATACCCCTAGCAGAATTCCTTTAATGAACTGAAAACTGGAGGTGGGGCCAATGACAGTCAAAAACTCTTTTCTTGATTAATTGACAAACAAATAAAATAATATGGTATGTTTAATTTGACATATAAGCATTACTGAAATAATCTTACTATACCATACTATAAACCCTGCTTGCGCCACACAGAAACATTATGGGCAAAAAGTAGATGGGCTGCAGTGTAAGCTTAAGAATTTTGTGTTAGGCGGGTTTATTTATAGTAGGGAAATAAAAAAGCATAAATGAGTTGCACTAGCTAAAGATAAAATCATCATCATCATCATTTATTTATATAGCGCCAACATATTCCGTAGCGCTTTACAATTGGGGACAAACGTAATAAACTAATAAACAAACTGGGTAAAACAGACAAAGAGGTGAGAAGGCCCTGCTCGCAAGCTTACAATCTATGGGACAATGGGAGATTGACACATGAGGTTAAGTATACATTTTGCATCTTGGCCCAGCCAGACTGCAAAGGTAAGGTGACTCATAAGCTAAATGATCCTGTCACACAACAATGTTGGTCCGGGGGTAGTTGTCTTGTGTGAAATTGTGTAACAGGCTAAAGGTAGTGAGGTTAAGATGGTGGTTGAGGAATATTATAAGCTTGTCTGAATAGGTAGGTTTTCAGAGAACGCTTGAAAGTTTGTAGAACAGAGGAGAGTCTTATTGTGCGAGGGAGAGAGTTCCATAGAGTGGGTGCAGCCCGAAAAAAGTCCTGTAACCGGGAATGGGAGGATGTAATGAGGGTGGATGAGAGACGCAGATCTTTTGCAGAACGGAGTTGCCGAGTTGGGAGATATTTTGAGACAAGAGAGGAGATGTATGTTGGTGCAACTTTGTTGATGGCCTTGTAGGTTAGTAAAAGTATTTTATATTGGATTCGGTAGAAGACAGGCAGCCAGTGTAGAGACATACAGAGTGATTCAACAGAGGAATAGCAATTTGCAAGGAAAATCAGTCTTGCCGAAGCATGCAAAATAGATTTTAGGGGTTTGAGTCTGTTTTTGGGAAGACCAGTAAGGAGGGAATTGCAATAGTCAATGCGGGAGATGACTAGTGCATGAATTAAGGTTTTAGCAGTGTCTTGTGTGAGATATGTGCGGATTCTGGAAATGTTCTTTAGATGTATGTAACATGATTTAGATATAGAGTCAATGTGGGGAACAAAGGATAGGCATGAATCAAGGATTACACCTAGGCAGCGAGCTTGTGGGGTGGGATTTATGGTCATGTTATCAACAGAGATAGAAATGTCAGGTATGCTCTTGTTGGCGGGTGGGAATATTATTAACTCTGTTTTAGAAAGATTAAGTTTGAGTTGACGAGAGGACATCCAAGATGAAATGGCAGAAAGACAGTCAGTTACACGGGACAACACAGATGTCGAGATATCAGGAGAGGATAGATAGATTTGGATATCATCCGCATAGAGATGATACTGAAAGCCAAAGGAACTTATTAGATTTCCAAGAGAAGCGGTATAGATAGAGAACAGCAGAGGACCTAGCACCGAGCCTTGTGGTACTCCAACTGATAGGGGAAGCGGAGCAGAGGTGGCTCCAGAGAAATTAACAGTGAAAGAGCGATTAGAGAGGTAAGATGAGAACCAGGATAGAACTGTGTCTTGAAGACCTAGGGATTGCAGCGTTTGTATGAGAAGAGAGTGGTCAACGGTGTCAAATGCAGCCGAGAGATCAAGGAGAATTAGGAGAGAGTAATGGCGTTCAGTCTTAGCAGTGATCAGATCATTAACAACCTTGGTCAGCGCAGTCTCTGTGGAGTGTTGAGAACGAAAGCCAGACTGAAGAGGATCCAACAGGTTGTTTGCGGAAAGAAAGCGTGTGAGGCGAGTGTAGGCAAGTCTCTCTAGAAGCTTGGAGGGGCAAGGGAGCTGAGAGATGGGACGGTAATTTGAGAGAGAGTTTGGGTCGGAGTTTTGTTTTTTTAGAATAGGAGTAATCACTGCATGCTTGTATAGTGATGGAAAGATGCCAGTAGAGAGTGAGAGATTACAGATTTGAGTTAGAGGTGAAATGAGCACAGAAGACAGGGATCTACCAATTTGCGAGGGAATAGGATCAAGCGGACAGGAGGTTGAGTAGGAAGATAAGAAGAGCGTAGAAATTTCCTCTTCATTTGTGGGGTCAAATGAAGAAAGGGTGTCAGAGGGTAGTGGGAAGAAAATGAGCTGATGGCTTGTTGAGGAAGAGGATACCATTTCTAGTCTGATCTTGTCAATCTTGTCCTTGAAGTAGGAAGCAAGATCCTGAGCACTGATAGTAGATGGAGGGTTCGGGGTGGGAGGATTGAGAAGATGATTAAATGTATTGAAAAGGCGTTTGGGGTTAGAAGCCTGAGCATAGATAAGAGATTGAAAGTATGTTTGTTTTGCAGTGTCCAGAGCATTTCGATAGGAGTGGTAGACAGAAGTATATGTGAAGAAGTCATTAGAGCTTCGAGATTTACGCCAGTGACGTTCTGCTTTACGGGACAGTTTTTGAAGATTTCGTGTTGCTTTGGTGTGCCACGGTTGACATCGAAGTCGACGTGTAGTATGAAGTGTCGCTGGAGCCACTTGATCAAGGGCCGTTGCTAAGGTTAGGTGAAAATGAGGTACTGCCATCTCAGGGGATGAGAATGTAGAGATAGGGGAGAGAAGGTGTTGGAGAGAGGTGGAAAATTGTTGAAGATTAATAGAATTAAGATTTCTACGAGTATGAGGAGGCTTGGTTGAGTTAGACAGTAGAGAGGTTAGAGCAGTGGGGGTGAGAGTGTAGCTGATAAGGTGATGATCCGAGAGGGGGAAGGGTGTATTAATAAAATTAGAAACGGAGCATAGTCTAGAGAAAACAAGATCAAGGCAGTGGCCATCCTTATGAGTAGATGATTCAATCCACTGGGAGAGGTCAAGTGAGGATGTTAGAGAGAGTAGTTTGGAAGCAGCTTTGGAAGGTGGGTTATCAATGGGGATGTTGAAGTCACCCATGATGATGGTGGGGATGTCTGAAGATAAGAAGTGAGGGAGCCATGCAGAGAAATCCTCAATAAATTGTTGGTGTGCTCCAGGGGGACGATAGATCACCGCAACACGTAGGGAGAATGGATTAAAAATGCGAATAGCATGTACTTCAAAAGATGTGAACGTGAGTGA
This sequence comes from Mixophyes fleayi, assembly GCF_038048845.1. Lineage (NCBI taxonomy): Eukaryota > Metazoa > Chordata > Amphibia > Anura > Limnodynastidae > Mixophyes > Mixophyes fleayi. Next base: position 232,483,250 of record NC_134405.1, read on the forward strand.
TGGGACATTTGGTAGAACTGTGTATGTGCACTGTGGGGAGAGAAGTAGTCCAACCCCACCTCCTTGTCTGCCTTCAGGTCTGGAGGTGTGGGTGAGATGGAGGCCACCATGTGAAAGTGCTGCAGGTGAGGCAGTGTCTGATTGCATGAGCCATGTTTCTGTTATTGCCAGAAGGTTGAGGTTTTTTGAGAGGAAGAGATCATGAACGGAGGTAAGTTTGTTACAAACAGAGCGTGCATTCCAAAGGGCACATTTAAAGGACTTGGGAAGAGAGGGGAGACAGGTGATGTGTTTGAGGTTTGCTATAGAACGGTAGTGTTCTGATGTATGTGTGTGTGAGGAGTGTGGGGGACCTGGATTAGGTGATATATCACCAGCTAATAGAAGCAGAGTGAGTGAAAGATAGGCAAGGGGATTGTAAGATGTGTGGCCTTTTATTTTCTGGCAACAGGTGGAGGCTGTACTTGTTAGAGATAATAAATAGGATAACAGTTCATGGGTGTTAAATAGAGGTGAGTGGAGTAATGCAGGTGCAATATGAACAAATTTGTGTGTTGGTGGAGGGGTGAAAGATGACACAGTCCTAAAGATCATGCCATGAAATGAGACTAAGAAAAGCAATTTGTGAAACATTGTGATAAAAGGGGTAAAAGCAAAAAGCAAGGGTATTTTAAGAATTACCTCTTAGCAGTCTTCCATATAAATAGACAAGAAGTGCAGAAATAGGCTGTGGCAGATGCAGCTTATTGCTGGGAGTAAAATCAAGTCAAATGTAGTCCAATGTTTGGCCAACTGTGTTGTCTAACTGTGCATTTTCGTCCACTTTGTGAGAAAATCCCACTTAGTGCAGAAATCACACACGTCTAACCCCACATACGTCTCCCCATAGAATGAAGCTAAGATGTAGTCAGTCTAATTTAGGAATACACTACAGATGTGCTAATTGGTCAGCTAATCAAAGGAAAAGAAAACATTTGTGGGAAAGGATAGAGGAGGCCAGATACCTATCATAAATTAGGCAGCAATAAAAGACTGTGCCAACCTAAGTTTAAACAGATAACAGTTTCCTATAACATACTTTAAACACAGATTGCAGGGATGAATTTCACAGAATAATGATCAGAGTAGTAGTAGTAGCAGCATGGATGAACATACTTTTAAACACAGATTGCAGGGATGAATTTCATCATTTCATGAAAATCTTAATTTTTATCTGAGTTCTTAATTTAGATGCTTTTACTATGCCCTATAACACAGCATCTGATATAAAAAGATTTATTACATGAAGATAAGAGAAGACTAATCATTCCTTGATTAACACGGATAGGTGCATGATAAAGAATATAGCAGCATCTCAACTATACTTCAGAGGGATAAGTACCAAAGACATTTTTTGAGCAAATAGTACAGAAATGGATTTATGTTGAACACCCAAACTTATTCTCAAATGACAAATGCCATTAATAAACATGATTAATGAGCAGAGTATATTTAAATTAGCATGTTCTCCTATCAGTTTATGTTAATTGAGGTTAGGGAGACAGCCCTCACTACTACTAGCATGATTTGTCTTCTGGAGAGGACATTTGTTCCATTACAAACTCCCAATGTAAAAGCAGTCAAGAAATAAATTCAAGAATAAAGCTATAACGGATGCCTTGGGGATAAGTATGGTCTAGTGCCATTCTCACTGAGCTTACAAAGGAAAAGCAATGTTTCTATTATCTAAGGGAAAAAGGTGACAGGAATGGTGATGTGTATGGAACATAATTCTCAATCCTTTTGATAAGACTCGCAGACAGTTCCATAATTATCTAGACGTGACCATATACCCCGCAGCACACAGATCCTACCAGCACTTAAAGTGGCCACACTGGGACACAAAATCTGTAAAAACCCTAACACGTATTATGTATTCATACAAAGGCACATACACTTTTGGTAGTTAAAGCAAGAGAGGGAGAGTTGGAAGATATTTAGCATCATGTTAGTCTTTTCGGACAATTTTTTTTCTTTTTTTATAGTTTATTGGAAATATTTTTACGGGTAAACAATTAATATAATTTCTTGCATCAGACAACTGAAAGCCATTATTAAATATGTACACAACTCTAAGAAAATAATATGCAATAAACTGCAGTGAATAGTGTATTCCCATAAAATAAACATTCGGGAACAAATGTTTATAATAGAAAAACAATGAGAACTAGAGAAGACTTGAAACAGCCAGTGATCACAGACAGACAATCAGGAATGCAGGAGAGGGAAGGGAATAGGAGGAGGAAAGAAGTTAAACTCCAATCACATGAATTCAGAAAACTAGGATGCCATAACCCATGATATGCTTAGAACTCCATGGATGTCAAATAAACCTATTTTGTGTTCTATTGTTTCCCAAGCCATAGCAGAATTTTTACATTTTTCAAATTTCCTAATCATTTGAAAACAATAACAATAATGTTAACAATTAACCAGCCTATCAAACTTGAAGAGATGGTGAGCTTATCACAATTTTGGGATGTAAATTGTGCAGCGGAGAGTAACTCTCTCTCTCTCTCTATATATATCTATCTCTTCTCTCATATATATATATATATATATATATATATATATATATATATATATATATATATAATCTTTTCTCTCTCATATACATATATATGTATATATATCTATCTTCTCTCTCTATATATCTCATCTCTCTTCTCTCCCTCATCCCTCTCTCTCTCTCTCTCTCTCTCTCTAATATATATAGTTGTCCTCATTAGGATGGGCCAGTAAGTTATTTACTTATTCTGTGCACCCTCTGCCAAGATCTCAAGACAAACACAATTTCCTTACTCTTTAAAATATCTTCAGCATATCTGAGGTATAGATGGGGAGAAGCCATTGATGTAGGTGGAAGTATTATACTATCTATGTAAGACTTTGTAGTTTAATTCCAGCAATCTTGTTGAAGCAGCACTTCGGGAGATTGTTTCCCACTATTATTTTATTTCTTCCGTCTGTAGCTGCTTATTCCAAGATGCAGTAAATGACAGCAGTCTTTAAATATTAACATGTAATAACATATTATAAAAAAGGACAGGAATCCCATGTTATGGAACTATTCTTGTATAAGTGATACATTGTAGAGGAAGCAATGGACGAAGGACTCTTGTCTAGATGAGAGCATAAACATGTTGCAACTGTAAAATCTTGAATTTTCACAATTACTGCAAATGCTGATTCTCTTAATATTCTGTCCATCCGCCAAGTTGGGATTAGATGTTACTGGAGTCAGAGGAGATGCATGCATTGGCATAGATAGATCCATATGAGGGGAGAGACAAGAATTGTTTTGCTTTAATTGAATCTAAAGGTTAATGTACATAAGCATTCTTTTTGTAGCCACTTAGCTTATCTTGTGTAGTCTATCTGGACCCCAACAATGACATCATAAAGGCAAAGTAGCCACTTAATATTTCTATAAGTCCAGTATCTGTATTCCACCTGCTTGTTTTGAGACCTCTAGTTTTCACATTTTTATCCATAATTTGTATCCTACTCCAGATGTATATGGATAGCTCAGATTGTCAGAGTTATAAGAGAGGATGGGGTCCAAATTGGTAGTGCTAAGAAAAGGTCAAGACTATGCGGTAAGTTCATCTTATATACTCCTGTACAACTTATCCAGGAGAGATGTGGTACATGCCAGAGGGAAAAGTTTATAGACTTCTGGTGTCTCAAGACCTCCATCTCTCTCTCTCTCTCTCTAAATAGCTGAAATAAACAGTTTAGCACCAATTTTTTCAAGGATCCAACTGTGTAGATAATAGACTTTGAGCGCATTATTTCTGATAATTGAACTGAACTTAGTTTTCCCTCTGAAGCAAGCGACATTGTAGACAGAGTGCAAAAACACAAACAAAAACAAACACACTTTCAAGTCCACTGACCATGTAATAAAATTACACCTGGGTAAGCAAATTATAATTTAGATTAAACACTGATATGCCATGCCACTTAAACCAGTATGTGCAACAAAACTGAATGCAGAATTAATTGGGAAAAGTTGTCAATTTAAAGGAAAAAAAATAAATAAATTTTGGTGGCTAGTACTAAGTCACTTAAGACTTAGGGAATTTCCCCCAAAAAACTAGCAATGCTATACTCTAAGAGATGTGGTTGCAGCCACAAAGCTCGGTTACAAACCAGGAGGACCCTTCTAAAGAAGTATTCAGGTGTCATTAGAGGCCTCTTCCCAGGGGGTAAAGATCGCCAAGTCTAATTAGAATTTATGTGATCCCACTTCACATGCATCATTTCTTTACATGTGGTGGGTTTTAGAGGTCTTACTGGTTGCCAAGGGACCTTGAAATTGAATGGCTTTGAAGTGATATAGGTAAGTCAGGATCTACAGGCAGACAGGACCAGAGAAGACAACCATAGCTGTTTTAAAAGCTGGCAGATCTGTGATTTCTCGCAGGTTGGGAGCACTGCTTAAGTGCGAATATGAGACTCAAAGGAAAGCCCCAGCGTTAAGGACTTTCCTTTCTTTGAATTAATCAGTTAGTGATGTAACATATTCAGTCTTATGGCCTATTCATTATTCCTTTTATATAATAGCATTTTGGTATGTAAACTTAATTTACACAGTACACTACTGTACATATCTAGTTAAAGTGTCCTGGAGTCTTTTTGGCTCCAATGGGTTCCATTAAGGTCCATCATGACAAGGTCTGGAATCTGCAGGAAGGTGTTAAATAATGTCTATAGAGAGCTCCTGAACTCTTTTGGTTCCCCTGTTACCCAAACCTTGAAATTGAACACATTATCTAAAGCAGACATGCTAGCTCCGATATATACAAATGGACATTAATGGAGTTCTGTGCTGACATCGCCTGATCTGTTTCATCCCTGTAGTTTTGCTACAGAGCTGTACAAAGTCTGCTTACATTTCTGTCTGCTCCTCAGTCAGTCTCTCTCACTGTGTCCCTGACATTAATAAAAAGCTGTTGTTTCCAGTCACTGAGTAAGTGGGGTGCTGGAGGCAGGCTTCTTTTGGTGAAGATGGTAGTAGCACCATTTTGTTTTTTCATGTAAAAAGAAAGTTTACCAGACAGAGAAAATATTGAGTCTGTTCAGTGCCTGACCACGTCATATTGTCCCTGGAATACTTGCCTGTCATAGACAAGTGTTTGCCTTTGCCCATGAGTGCTTTAAGAGTTGCTACATTAAAGAAATTAGTGGCTGCTGCGGGAGATCTGTTAATGAGTACATGTAGTTTGGCAGAAAACAATGAACACAGAGCCCTAATTTCTGAATAGGAATTTCTGATCTGTTCTAAAAAGATGAATACAGAAAGATAGACACAATACAACGAAACAGTTGAGGATTTTTAGATCTACCTAGGTCTAATTCAAGGCCGGCAGGATGGCAGGCTGAATGTTAAGCTCCTACTGATGGTTTGAATCTATGTAACATTATCTTTCTTACTTTTTACACATCTGTACTTCAACTGGTTAGATGAGTTCTATGTTTGGGTACACAAACCAGTATTAAAACATAATTTAAATGAGTACTAACTGAACACAAAGGGAGTAAAATAATTAAATCTACAACTGCATGAAAACAGAGATAAAAAAATTACAAATATGATACTTCCTACAACATTAATTTTATTTAACATCCATCCAATGTGCTGAAAAGTTGTTAAAGATCATTTGTTAACACCACTTGACCTAATTTCTTGTAATCAGCTACTTTTACAGAAACAATAAACATGTCTAGGGAGAGTTTCATCTTATCCCTATGGAATAAATGCAAAAATATACTCATGTATAGGGAAAGAGGCTTCTGGGAATTTAATCTACATGGCAGCCATTGGAGTCAGAGACTTAATAACTGGATATTCAGAGCATGACATGGGCCAGTGCCAGGTAAATTGCATTTCCCAAAAGTATATTATCCTGCTGAAAGACATGTTTTATATGCAAGAAAGCATTAAAACAACAGAAGTGAACTATCAGATGTAGCAATCGTAAAATATAGCTTTTTATATTTCCATGCTAAGGGTGTCATTGTGAAGAAAGTTTATGGACAGAATCCAGTCAATTCATGTAGAAGCAGAGGTCAAATGAAGCTCAATTGGCAGTAATAGAGGATGATAAGAGTTTGATGGATGAGTGCTTCACAGGCTGTATAAGTGCAGGGAAATGCAATGTCCCTTTATATTTCAATAACATTTCAAGTGACCTAGATAACAAATCTAGCTCGGATGTGTATGCCTTCTAGTAAAAGACTGTCACACTATGCCAAGAACCACAATTGATCAGCCTAATCTTTATCATTTGGCACACTCAGTAATTCAATGACTTAAAAATATTTACTATGATTGTGGCATGTAATAGGCAAGTAATATATTATTTACTTATGTTTTCCACTTTCACTGCAATGAGTGTCCTACTGATTTTGTGGTCATCTGTTTTAAATTCATTTCCTGTACTCACATAATAACAATTTATGTTTAATACTTGTTACTATTGCAATGTCTTAATAGTTCTGTATCATGGTCTTTTTGCAGTATTTGTTCCAAGCTTTGTACACTTTAATTAACGGAAATAGTGAACCATTTTCATTTTTTGTTTAAACCTGAAAAACTTTCTGCAACCGTACCTTGCATTATACATATGTACTGTGTATATTCAACAAAATGGGCAAAATGTCTTCTGCATTAAGATTTTATTGGAATTAAGTTATTTATTTTGGGCAGCTTCCCATTTTCTATCGATTCTCCATTACTTTATAATTATTACCACAATATTTTAAAACATTGATTGGAACATAAATTAAAATAAATATTGCATGTTCTTAACACTAAAAGGGATAGGTTGCCAATTACAAGTCAGGAACTTTGTATAACCTCAAGTGTACTGTCAGATAAGCATTGCACAAGGAATTTTATGCATTCATTTTTTACAATTATATGTAATTGGTTTAAACGTTACATAGTTACTTTAGAACAGATTTCAGCAGAATGTATACCCGTGTTATTGCAGATACCGCATGTACACAGGGGGCTCAATATTACCATCAAACACTACATTAAACACTGCAGGCTGAAGTAGCATAAATGAATTAGACCTTATTGAAGAGGTAGATTAATCTCTACTGAATAAACAAGTACTCTTTATACTTCACAATGGCCTTCTCCTCCCATCTAAGCCGCAGGCCTCCTGTCATTTCATACAGTTAGATGGCATTTTAACTGTCATGATGGCAAATATTTTAAGACAACGCTGGAGGTACATCTACACGTCTCTTATCGCTACCACGTTCTCCAGCTTCCAGAAGCCTCCATATCTCAAGGTCACCTCAAAGTGAAGCGATTGTCATTGGCATTATGTAAGTTTACTTTATTGCACTTAAAGAAGACACATGCTGATGCATTTGGACAATTTCTTACAAATACAATATTTTATTTGTATAAATGTTTTAGCATGTTATAGAAGGAAAATATTGCTGATGTAATAAACAGTGGGCAAAACGCCTAATGTAATGCAGATCTGTGTGAAAGCCATTCTAATCTGCAACACAGGAACAGTATGCTCTAAGTGGTTAGAGCTAGGCCTACCATCTTACACGTTTCTTCACATGGTGAATTTCATTCATTCATATCGGTAGGCTGAGATCACTACGATCTTTCCAGACCTATCACCACTGTCAGCCTTAAAACTTTACATTTAGAGATTATATCAGGGCTGGATTTGGGTAGCAGTGATTTAGGGGATATGAAGGCACTTTACACAGGAGAATGTCAACTTTTAAAATATAAATCCAACTTTACTAAACCATCTTTTTAAAAATATTTTTATATACCTAGCTTCATTAGACATGCTCTCCTTTAGATTATAGCTAATGGTTATCTGCTATTATAGTTAAGATATGCTTTAAAATGAGCTTCCATACATAAAACACATTGGAACATTTAAAACATCAAATCAGAATTTACCAAGTTAAATGTAATACAATCACAAGAATATAACTTTTGCAATTACATGTTCATTTCTTTCATAAATGAGTTGCAGGGGAAATATTTCTAATCTAGAATGCCTGCAAAATATGTCTCCCTTAATCCATAACAATGCCCACTGGCAGATACAAGCAGCAACAACAAAAAAAAGCTAACAAAATGTTATTGGTAAAAGGTTCAATTGTAATAGCTTCCATTTATAGGAAGTAAAGTTTATAGAATACACACCGTTTTGTAATTAGGCCACTCAGTTATGTTTTGCAGAAATTAGAGTGGGCAATTCTGTTCTGTTGGTCAATTCTGGACCAGAGGTTCTGCCACACTGCATAAACACCATTGCCAGATACACTGTATAAACATTACTGCACAAGCTCACAAGCTATCGTTTTGTTTATATTCTTTAGATGTATATCTTAAATTTAATCTGTCCCTCTCCACCGGCATCTTCCCCTCCGCCTTCAAACATGCTCTCGTCTCATCCATTCTCAAGAAACCCAATCTTGACCCCACCTCACTCTCTAATTACCGCCCCATTTCCCTTCTCCCATTTGCCTCCAAAATACTCGAGAGACTTGTCTGCAACCGTCTCTCCACCTACCTCTCTGAACACTCCCTCCTTGACCCTCTCCAATCAGGCTTCCGCCCCCTCCATTCCACTGAAACTGCCCTGGCTCAAGTTACAAACGATCTCCTCTCGGCTAAAGCCATGGGCCACTACTCCCTCCTGATTCTCCTCGACCTCTAAGCGGCCTTTGACACCGTTGACCACCCTCTCCTGCTTCACACCCTTCAGTCCATTGGCCTCTCCAGTACCGTCCTCTCCTGGTTCACCTCTTACCTTGCCGACCGTTCCTTCTCTGTTTCCACTTCTGATTCTCTCTCCCCTTCTTCCTCCCTTCCAGTCGGGGTCCCTCAGGGCTCTGTCCTTGGACCCTTACTATTCTCACTATACACCTCTTCTCTGGGTGCACTCATCAGCTCCTTCGGCCTCAAGTACCACCTTTATGCTGATGACACTCAACTCTACCTTTCCTCTTCTGATCTCTCTCCCTCCCTTCTTTCCAGGGTATCCGCATGCCTCTCTGCCATCTCCTCCTGGATGTCCTCTAGATTTCTTAAACTCAATCTTGCTAAAACTGAACTCATTGTCTTTCCTCCCTCTCGTACCTCCTTCCCCTCTGACCTCTCCATCACTGTTGACAACTCATCTATCTCCCCTGTTCCCCAACTCCGCTGCCTAGGTGTCATCCTCGACTCCTCTCTCTCCTTTGCCCCTCACATTCACTCTCTCGCCAAATCCTGCCGTTTCCAGCTTCGCAACATTGCCCGCATTCGGCCCTTCCTCTCCCAGGATGCCACCAAATCTCTCGTCCACTCTCTGATTATCTCCCGCTTGGACTACTGAAACCTTCTCCTTATCGGCCTCCCCCGCTCTCATCTCGCTCCCCTTAGATCTGTACTTAACGCCGCTGCTAGGCTTATTTTCCTCTCTCGCCGTTCCACCTCTGTATCCCCACTCTACCAAGCCCTTCACTGGCTCCCCTTCCCCTACAGAATCCATTTCAAGCTCCTCACTCTGACTTACAAGGCCCTCGCCAACTCCACTGCTCCCTACATCTCTAACCTTATCTCTATTCACACTCCCTCCCGCTCACTGCGATCGTCGCCTCTCTTCCCCTCTGATTACCTCTCACGCACGTATCCAAGACTTCTCCCGCTCTGCTCCCCTCCATTGGAACAAGCTCCCCCGCTCCATCAGAACTTCCCCTAATCTGTCCTCTTTCAAACGAACATTAAAAACCCACCTTTTCCTTAAAGCCTTCCAGTCTCATGCCTAAACTCCCACCGGTCGGCTACCTCTCTTTCTCATCCCTTCTTCCCTTCTCCCCCTTCCTCCCGTCTCTCCGTCTCATCCATGTGTCTGTCTGTCTTCCCCTCCCTTTAGATTGTTCGCTCCTTTGAGCAGGGCTCTCCTACCTTCTGTTTCCATCACTTTTAACTGCGCTCTCCAGCTGCTCAGCTCACCTCCTCTCAATCCCTCTGCCTCCTCTCGCTTCTCTCCGCTCCCCTCAGTGACTCTCAAACTGTCATCCGTGCCCACCCTCTTGGGCCATAGTTACCTGCCTGTACTCACTTTTCCCCTCCCTCCCTCTCTTTCATGCTGTACCTGAGCCCCCAGAGTTATAGTGCTTACTGTTACTTGTACTGTGCTGTTTTACCTTGTACTGTGCCATTGTTTGTCCTTGTACGGAGCTACGGATACTTTGTGGCGCCCTATAAATAAAAATGAATAATAATAATAATAATAAAATAACTAAAGATGATGCTGATCACCTGCCTCTGCTGCAGACCTTACCTAGAAATTTTCCTCAGTGAATCAAGAGTCTACCTTGCCATATGATCAGTGAACTAGTGCTTAATACATATGACTGCACTATGGGTTCATCTTTGGGTAAACACTAACAGTATGAGCAGACCTCAACACCTTTGTGCTTAGTGTACAAAGGATTAGATTTGGACCAAAACTTATGAGCAGCCAAATGCAGAGGCATTTCTGGTCCCAAATATAATAAGCTAAGCCATATGAGGTGTCACAGAGTATGCCGAGAAATATCTTATGCCAAGCACCCTAAACATTTTAACACCTAGTACAATGCACATGTCTGTTGCCAAACACACAAAATTGAGCCATAGCTGGAGTCAATTATACCAAGATAAGACACATCCACTTTCAGGCATAGTGTGCCGAGTTATAACAGCTGGCAAGTATAGCATGCTAAGCTACATTTGGTGTATATAATGTTCAACCATATCAGATGCCAAGAATAATATGTACCCTTCAGCTACTGGTTGACCGTGCGGTTTCTTACCTTGCACTGAACTGTGGCTGCCAATCAACCCAGTAATTCTCTGCATTCACCTCACACTCTCATCTGTTTGTCACATATTATGCTGCACAGCACCTGCAAGAAGCCCCTTCCCACCCCTCAGAGTCATAAACAAGACTAATGCTCCTTGCATGCTAATAATGTAGAAACACTAATTTGTACGCTATTATTCAAACAATTAATGCCAGTGCAGTCAATCAGTGTTCATATAGAACCCAACTAAACCCTGATTGGCTGCCCAGGAGAGTTCACGGTTTGAATGACTGTTCGTAAGTAAGGAAAATAAGCACTACGTCTTGTAAACAGGCGCTCTCAGCTGTGATCTTGGCAGGGTTCTGGGTGCAGAGATAGTCTCCTGAGGTAGTAATATGGTATCAAAAGTACACACATTATCCCACCTGAAACCAATTACTGCCCCTCAGTCTTGTCTTCATCAACACAACATAGTAGATTAATGCAGGGCTGTTATTCCTCAGCACCAATCCAGCAGCTATATTGAAGCTGTACAGGCAGAAAGACAGTCCAGAAGAAGACCTGCCCAAAAGTTACCAATACAAATATTACACAATTAAATGTAATCATTTTTTTAAAAATTTTGTATTAGGATTTTAATATTAGCATGCAGAAAGAAAACAATATTATGACATACAACCGTAGTAAAAAGAAAAGAGTAAGGGAGGGGGAAGAGGGAGGGGAAAACAAATGCTGGACTGAGTCAAAATTAGGAGAACAGGTAGCAAAGAAACCCAGGTGGATACCTAGGCTGTAACGAGCTAAATCCTAATTTTTACTGGGATTCAACATGTCATCAAGGACCGGAGAGGAGGGAACTTTATGGAACACCTCAAGAATTGAAACAAAGTGGATTTATGAACTCAAATCACCTATGGGACGTAGCATAGACTCCTTCTTGCCCATCTAAGAATAAAAATAAAAAAATCCTCTCCACTATACTAAATTCAATATTTTTTTAATCTACTCTTTATATATACATCTACTCTTTATATATACATACACACATATATATATATATATATATACACACACACACAACCCTGGCACTCCAAACTCACCCGCTTCCTCCAGAAGTGCTCTCGCACTGCTGAACGCCTCTGGAGGAAATCTCGCTCCCTGGCCGACTTCCTTCACTTTAAATTTATCTTCACCTCATTCTGCTCCGCTCTCTCCCTTGCTAAACAATCCTTCTTTAGGTCCCTCATCTCTTCTCAGTCCTCCAACCCCCGCCGCCTCTTTGCCACCTTCAACTCCCTCCTCTCTCCACCCCCCCTCCTATCCCGACTTCCCTCTCAGCTTCTGACTTCGCCACATTTTTCTCTTCCAAAATCGAGGCCATCAGACTAAACATCTCCTCCTCCCATCCCCCTCCATCCTCCCTTTTCCCCTCACCTCCCCCCAACAACCAACTCTGGTGCTCCTTCTGTCCTACTTCAGGTGAAGAAGTTCGCTCACTTATTCTATCCTCTCCACCCTCTACCTGTCCTCTCGATCCTATCCCCTCTCGCCTCCTCCGCTCGCTCTCTCCCACTGCCTGCTCTTACCTAGCCCACCTCTTCAACCTATTACTCTCCTCTGGCGTAGTCCCCTCCTCATTTAAACACGCTCTCATCTCTCCCATCCTCAAAAAACCCAATCTTGACCCCAACTCTCCTGCTAACTATCGCCCTATCTCACTTCTCCCCTTTGCCTCTAAACTACTTGAGAGGATTGTCTGCAGCCGCCTCACCAGACACCTCTCGGACTATTCCCTCCTCGACCCTCTCCAATCTGGTTTCCGCCCCCTGCACTCCACCGAAACTGCCCTGGCCAAAGTTACCAATGATCTACTTTTAGCCAAATCCAAGGGTCACTTCTCCCTACTCATCCTCCTCGACCTTTCTGCGGCCTTTGACACCGTAGACCACCCCCTCCTGCTACAAACCCTCCTCTCTCTTGGCTTATCTGGGTCTGTCCTCGCCTGGTTCACCTCATACCTTGCTAACCGCTCCTTCTCTGTATCCACGTCTGGCTCCTCCTCCACCCCCTCCCCTCTTCCTGTCGGAGTCCCTCAGGGCTCTGTTCTCGGCCCTCTACTCTTTTCACTCTATACCTCCTCCCTTGGTGCTCTCATTTCCTCCTTCGGTCTTCAGTATCACCTTTATGCCGATGACATCCAACTCTACACCTCCTCGCCTGATCTCTCCCCCACCCTCCTCTCTCGTGTATCCGACTGCCTCTCTGCCATCTCCTCCTGGATGTCCTCCCGCTTTCTCAAAATTAACATCTCTAAAACTGAACTCATTGTCTTTCCTCCCCCCAGGCTCCCCTCCCACCACGACCTCTCTATCACCGTCAACAGCACCACCATCTCTTCTGTCACCCAACTTCGCTGCCTGGGCGTTACCTTCGACTCCTCTCTGTCTTTTGCACCCCACATTCAATCCCTCGCCCAAGCCTGTCGCTTCCAGCTTCGCAATGTTGCCCGCATCCGGCCCTTCCTCTCTCAGGATGCCACCAAAATCATCATCCACGCACTCATTATCTCCCGCCTCGATTATTGCAATCTCCTCCTCTCTGGCCTCCCCCTCTGCCACCTTGCCCCCCTCCGCTCTATTCTCAATGCGGCTGCAAGACTCATCTTCCTCTCTTGCCGCTCCTCCTCCGCATCCCCCCTCTGCCTTGCCCTTCACTGGCTCCCCATCCCCTACAGAATCCTTTTCAAACTCCTGACCACCACGTTCAAGGCTCTTTCCCAGTCCACTCCCCCCTATATCTCTAACCTCCTCTCCATTCACACTCCTGCCCGCTCCCTGCGCTCGGCCAATGACCGTCGCCTCTCCTCCACCCTGGTCACCTCTTCCCACTCCAGAATCCAGGACTTTTCCCGTGCAGCCCCCCTTCACTGGAACAACCTCCTTCGCTCCATCCGTCTCTCTCCCAATCTAAGCTCCTTCAAACGAGCACTTAAAACTCACCTCTTCCTTAAAGCCTACCATCCTTCCACCTAACCCATATTCCCCTCTCTCCTCCCGGCCCCTTCTCCCTCCCATATGCATCAACTGACTCCCTTTGTGCCTGAGTCTTGTTTACCCTCCCTTAGGATGTAAGCTCACTTGAGCAGGGCCCTCTTCCCTCCTGTATCCATACCTGTTCTTCTGCTCCGTCCTTACTGCATTAGCCTGCCTGGAGCCTCTGAAGTTTGGTATTTATTGTTTATTGTTCAGTAATGTCTTACCCTGTATAGTCTACTGTTTTGTACAGTGTACGGCGCTGCGGAACCCTTGTGGCGCCAAACAAATAAAGGATAATAAATATATATATATATATATATATATACATACACACACACACACACACATACGTATATATATGTTCACATACACACATTTATAATTATTTTCATTCTCCTATTTTCTTTTTGTTTTATTTGATTTGGAGCATTTTGTTCATAAGCAGTCTGTATAACTGAAAATTATGTTTTTAAAAGCTTTTATTTTTAACATTGTTTCTACCTAATAAAAGTTTATCAAGAACGGGCGCTAAATAAAGCTTCACTATTCAGTAATATCCTTGTTAAAGTCCTGAGGAGGACGAAACGTGTTGAATTACAACACACTATCTTGATCCCCGACAGCTGCCGTTTACTTCTAGTTTTGCTTTCCACGAACACTGAATCAGCTGCAGAGACCAGAAAACACTCAGAAGGACTCTACTATATCGGCGGCAACAAAAAGTAAAAGAAGGAAGACAAGTTGGGGCGAGTCAGTTAGGGTAAGAGTGATATGTCCGGACCTTGTACACGTCCCCACAGTTCTTCCTGCCAATGAATCCTCCGTCCAGCATAAAACTATAAATAATGCAGGAAGCAGAAATCGCGCATTTGGCAGCATTAAGAATGTGGCCGACCAGTGTTAACGTATACTTGTGAACATCTGCAAGATGGTGTAGGATTAAAGAAGTAATGGTACATAATAGATCATGAACACTTCACCGGAATCTCAACATCTTGGGACAGGACCACCAAACATGTAAAAAAGAACCATCGTGACTACAGAAACCCCAAGAAGACTTTGAAGAAACTGGGTATATCTTATGGAGGCAGGAAGGAACCAAATACATCCATAGAGTAATTTGTAAGCAATTTCATTAGGGCGTACACAAATGCAGCTTTCAATCTGATTTTGGCCCATTCCTCTACAGCAAGAGTCATGATCATCTATTTATAAAGCGCGTCTAATTGCGCAGCGCTGTACATTCACATCAGTCCCTGCCCCATTGGAGTTTACAATCTAAATCCCCTAACATACACACACACAGACCAAGAGAGACTAAGGGCAATTTAATAGCAGCCAATTAACCTACTATATGTATTTTCTCTTTGTTTCTACTAATTAACCTACCAGTATGTTTTCTGGAGTGTGGGAGGAAACCGGAGCAATCAGAGGAAACCCACGCAAACACGGGGAGAACTTACAAACTCCACACAGAAAAGGCCATGGTCGGGAATCGAACCCAGCGCTGTGAGGCAGAAGTGCTAACCACTAAGCCACTGTGCTGACCACAAGAGTCTCACCTATGACCTCTACTTAAATGAGTTGTGAAGATCCCCGGTTTATCTGGCCAAATTCTACCCACTCCTCTCTGGCTGGCCACCCACGGGTGCCGTCCTATGCCAGGGAAGTCTATCCAGTACCTTCAAGGATTCTCAGTCACTCAGGCAAATGCAGTTAGAAAGTAAAACAATACATTTATTGTAACAAAAATAAATCACTAGATTAGTATATACACACAGTAAATAAATGCCAGGCAGGTTTACCACATTATCTGTCCCTTACCCCACTAGCTTAAGGAGTTACAGTCACCTGGCTGTGCAGACTTGACGACCCTTAGATTTGCAGATGTGTTTCACTGGGAGAACCACCAGCCACCCTGCAGTTTCCAGCATCAATTCCCATTAAGAACTTCACCCTCTGGAGTGGCTCCTTATATCTAGGATCTAATTTCCACAGTGTTTTCCCCTCCCTGGGCAAACCCCTGGGTCTATCCACCATTGGTGGGTGCTGTATCAGGGGGTTGGAGGGGGAGTGGAGATAAGTTGTACTTCCACAGAAGGTCCCCTGGGAACTAGGCTCTAGACAAATTGGTTGTGTAGTGGTTAGCACTTCTGCCTTACAGCACTGGGGTCATGAGTTCAATTCCCGACCATGGCCTTATCTGAGGAGGAGTTTGTATATTCTCCACGTGTTTGCGTGAGTTTCTTTCAGGTGCTCCGGTTTCCTCCCACACTCCAAAAACATACTGGTAGGTTAATTGATTGCTAACAAATTGACCCTAGTCTGTGTGTGTGTGTGTGTGTGTGTGTGTGTGTGTGTTAGTTAGGGAATTTAGACTGTAAGCCCCAATGGGACAGGGACTTATGTGAGCGAGTTCTCTGTACAGCTTTACTGTTAGTAAATTAGTGGCGCTATGTAAATAAATGGTGGTGATTATTTTGGTGAATTACTCATGTTGAGAACAATGGATACTAATTGGCCTTCCCCCTCACCTGTATCCTGCAATCTGATCCCTAGCCATAACCCCCCTGGTTTCATTTTAAGGACAATGAACAACCACCTCACTGCCACAACATCAATATACAATACACAATATACATATTTATAATAAGCTACAATGTCCCTTTATCCACATGAAATTAGACACTGCAGTGGTATTCTGTTGAGCTGAGAAACAAAAGCAAGAGCTATAAAAAGTACATGCTATAATCCACATTTTGTGAGAAACGAGGGACAGACTGGTTAGGGTGATATTAATACCTTGTTTCACCACATGAGTTCATAGCGATCTCCATCAGGTTAACAATACACTATAAAAATTCAATAAAAAAGTGGAAATAAGACCACAGGGATGGGACTTAATGCTATAAAATGACTCAAGAGGGGTAAGTTCGGGGGTGTTGTTTAAATTCAGGGATAGAGCGGTACAGGTGTTGCAATTTAAGGAGCTGGTAAAAGCGGTCATGTAGGTGCAGGTGCTATAATCCCAAATGTATAAGGAGAATGATGTAGTGGGAGACAGCAGCGAGAGGGATAGGTGATGCTTGATAGAGATCCAGAGTAGAGTATATGGGGAGAGAGCGTGAAGGAGGTTAGCTTCAATATCCACTCATAATCTTGAGCAGGGAGGGGAATGGAAAATGACCACTTGAGTGAGGTGGGTAGCAACATAGCATTTTTGAATATTCAGTAGACCGAGACCACCTTCCGAAGCATGACGGTATAGCGTACAGGCTCGTATTCTAGGGCAACTACCCGACCAGACACAGTGAGCAATTTGTTTTTGTAAGGTCTGCAAGGCCAGGGATGGGACCTTCACTGGTAGAGTTTGAAATAGGTATAAGATCACCTTAATAAATTAATTTTTATTGCTGTAATGCAACCTAGCTAGGAAATTTATAACTTGTACCACTCCAGCAAATGAAGTTTGAGGGAATTCAACAGTTTGGGTAAATTAGCATCACACAGCAAATTATAGGGACTGGTCAGGTAAACACCCAGGTACTTGAGCTTATCCAGGCGTCATCTGAAACCGTGTTGCGTTGAAGGGATCAAAAGAGAGGAGGGGGAGGTTGAGAGGGAGGATTTTGGATTTACCAGTATTGATTTTAAAATTAGAGAGGTCTCCATATTTTCGGAGTTCAGCTTGAAGAGAGGGGGTCTGTAAGGGTCAGGAGGATATCATCTGCATGCACTGAAATCGAAGTGTAACCCAAATTCTAAAATGAATAACAATTATATGAAACACTGTCTTCATATCTGGCTTTAATCCAGTGTACAGAAACTACTCTACTCATTTCCAAAACATCTTGTCACTGATCAGTGCTGATAACTGTTAAGGAACAGAAAGGCGGAGGAGACTGAATCAGTTCTTTTATAAGTGAAGAAAAAAAAAAAAAGAAAACTGAACAGCCCCCTTTTGGCTCAGGACCCTGCACAATTCTTCAATCCACCTCTCCTCTAGTAAATATACATTTTGACTAATTATTGTGCCCAAAATTGGGCAGAATAAAATCACAGATTTAGTAAGAAAGAGTAAATTCTATTCCTGCAATAATAACATACATTTCTCACCTAAGAATCTTCCAACATCATTTTTAAACATCAGAATCGGTTAGTAAAATAAAATGGATTTTTGAAACTGTTCTCACTCTGGAACATAAAAGTAAAGGCGATTATATTATCCTATTAAAACATGCATAATTATAACATGCAGTCTATTTAAATCTAGGCCAGCAAACCTCTAGGCTTAGTATGCACTTACAGGAAAGTAGAAAAAAGTGGTTTATTAACTCATTCATAACAGGACACCATTAACACAGAGCAGGGCTATTATTGATTTACACATTAACATTATGGGGCATATTCAATTAGGCTGGGCGGTCACAAGTACGTGCGCCTGCGCATGGAAAGTGACAATACAGTACTGCAACATCGCGGATTCCCTTTGCAACTTTATGGGGTGCGCACGGAACGCCGCAACGTGCCGTCAGTGGAAGCGTGTATCTGCGATCTTTAGACTTAATTGAATATGCCCCTCTGATTTTTATAAATCATACTTACATCTGAACACTGCTTTAGACAGAGCAAAGGCATTTCTTATTTCAGATAGATGAAAAGTTTATTATAATTTTATACAAATCTATATTTCTGCTATGTTTTACTCTTTGAAAGAAAAGGTAATGGAGGGAGAGTTTTCACCTCCTCAACCAAATGTAGCAATCAATCAAGAGTGCACATAATGAGGTAAACTGAGGCAGCTGTGTTAAGTACCAGGATTTGGGAAGAGGGTTGGGTGTTGTAAAAAAAAAAAAAAAATTACAATAAAAAAAACCCAGTACAAATATTAGAGTTGATTTAAGTACGGAATATGGGTCAGATTTCAGTTGATAAGTAAGATGTCTAGCGCAATAGGTGTTGTGCAGCCACTCAATGAACAGCTGAAATGATTACAAATTATTTTGGCAATGCTCCATAGAGTAACTGAAAGTAACTTTTGGTTACGGTAGGGATGGATCAGTGTTTTCTCAATGAGTAAGACTTAGAAGGGACCTTTTATGTGGACGTAGCGATGTAGCAATAGGGGTCTCTGCAGCAACTGGGCTTTGTGGTCCCCTAAGCTACCCCCAATTATCTTGGTCCTTTTGGGATCTTGGTCTCTTACCCCATTCTGAAAATAGCCTGGAAGATAGCCTGTTTGAAATAAAACCTCTACAGCAACTGTTATGTGCATAGAGGCATGTACTGGTAGAAAATGCATCTCTGTATATAAGCGGATACTGCGTGACCTCCATCTGCAATTACACCACAATGGAATAGTTATATTTTATAGCACAATTCACATGCTCTGTTGGAGATGTAGTTAAATGGAATAGAGACGGCACGTTTCTCCTGATTATAGATTATTGTGCTATGTTACAATTAATCCTGACCATAAAATTAATAAATGTCACAATTAAATTATGTTTCCTTGGTGAAGTGGTGAAGGCAATTATCGTCGTCACAAGGTTTAATTTACTTTTAAATTGGGTGTAATATGAATAAATGAAATCACAGTTCTGCAAGCAGATTTTTTTTTTAATTAAAGAGATAGGTGCAGTTAGCTTGGACTTTAGGCACATTGTGGGTGCCTAACATAGCCAGCAGGGTTTCATTAATAGAGTATCAAAATTACAAATACAAGGATACTTTTATGAATAGTTTTTGTACCCAGGATGTGGGATTTTTGGGAAGCATACGCAGAGCATCTATAAAATATATTGCAAGAGTAAACATACTTTTTTTTTTTATCTAAAAGGATATGTCCCCCATTGTGGGAATTGTTTTTCCCCCTATCTATAAAACTTTGCTTTATACACTATCTGTATACACTATACATCATCAGGACAATGTCACAGAGTGCCAACTCCCTTACTAAATGGCCAGGAGGATTTTTGCTTGTTTCAAGTAATGCTAGATACATTCTGCTTGTTAGTGTACCTAGCCAAAAACTGCAGATGGTATGGGTTTACCTGGGGTAAAAAAAACAATCAGTCTTCTATATAAAACAATACAATTCCACAAAAGTAGACATTTAGTTTATAAACAGGAGGTGCAATCAACAATTACAGTTTTATTTATTCAATTTAATCATAAGTAGCAAAAAGAACATTTAGATGTTTTACATTTTTGAATCCGCTGTAAATGTAAGCTCTATTAATACTGTGAAATGCTTCTCTGGATCTAACTTCCCACTACACTACCTGCATCCACCACTCAACTACACAAACTAGAGGTTGGAGAGCTTTTTTTCCATTCCCAAATCTCAGCTGACTCTGCAGCGCTGGGAATGTATGAACCACATCTAGATGCCAACAGATCACACATGAAATACAGCACATATGAAGTACACTAACAACAGGACTGAATTCTCAGAGAATGTCCCCAGCATCAGCAATGCTTACCAGGAAAACAAAGAGCCATGCATGTACCTTGATTGAAAATTCCAGTGAGGGCATTTATCATTCAGTACTACCTCCATAGCTGTAAATTAAAACCATAGCCCAAGCCTAAAACTGCTGTGAAGATGCGATTCAAAAAAATGAGGAATTTATATACATTGAAAGAGTTTATCATAAAACAATGCTGCTTATTTGGTAACCAGTTCATGTATTGGCTAAATGGAGATACCTTAATATACAGTGGTAATTTAAGTGCACCCCTTGTCTTTCTTTTATTTCTTGGGGATTAAACAGATAACCTTATGTGACAGGATGGACCGCCTACGTCACCCTGTCTGTTGTTGCTGAGAACGTCTGGGCTTACTTTGTCACCGTCCCCTTTTGTTATTCCGAATACGCTCCTCCTGCTGCCACCACTGGACTCCATTTTTTGCATCCAGAACCACGGTCCTTATGGGTAACTGTCGCTGCTAGTGTACTCCCGTGCTGGTACACTTGGACTGGTACCCCTGACTGCTTACTATGGATCAGGGTGCTGTAGATGGATCTCCCCTGGCCTATCACACTGGCCAGAGCTGCTGGGTAGCGGGCAGAGTGGTGGTACTAGGATCTGGGTCCAAATTTCAGAACAGCCGGAAGCCGGATTAGATTTAGGGTCTAATCTGTAATTCACAGGATTACTGCAATATTGAAGACGTTGTCAAACAGGGTCTTGAAGCACAGAGTGATGTTTATTTTGCTCAAGTGTCCCGACAAGGACATTTCCACTGATTAAAGGTCTGATGGAACATCAGAATGATATATTTCTGCGTACAAGGGCTCTCTTTTTATACAGTTTTAGACACAGCCTCACAGGATATTTTTAGAATCAGGATGCAATTTGCTTACCCAAACACGGATTTACATCCAATGCAAAGCTAACAATATTTACGCTTATCTGTGATATCCTTAAAACCTTGCTGTGATTTCCTGCTTCTTATTTTGGACACAGTGGACATCTGACACAAAGTCTAATTACCCCTTCCTTTCCATTAAGGGGTATTGGACACTCACATCAAAAGGTCTAATTAACATGAGATTAGCATGGGTGCTTTCTTCCAACAGTTGCAGAATACACATTTCCTCCCCCCAAAAAAATAATTCCCCAAGAAAAGTTGCAAAACCCCAAACAAACCATTTCCTTACACCAAGATACACAATAAACTTCTTAAACAAAGGCTTATTGTATCAGATATATACATCAGAAATAATGCATTTCCTCTAGCAAGGTTAAAACAAACGAGTTTCTTCCCTGGTCTCAGAAATAAAGATTTTCCTTACCAAAATATACACAACATTAAAAAAGAAGTGCTTTTGCAATTATATAAATAAGCGCCCTGCGCCATTTCCTTTAAATGAATTTATAACATAAGTTAGTTATTAGTGATCCAGTCACACCTTAATATTAGGATTGACCAATAAATTGGATATGTGTGTTTGTAATGTTAGGGGCCAACCACCTACAATTATTACACATTGCAAGTATTTGTTACTCTTGGTATAACAACTGTGCAAGACAAAAAGTTACAGTTCTTGGTTGGCAATTGGTGCATTGTATCTTTTCCCACAAGTTATGTTTACTATGTTTAATTTATTGATTTTTATTTCTATACTAGATCAGCTCATTGCAATATGATCTATAAAAGTCTGGTATGCTCATTTTCAAATCAATGAGTATAAATTTCAGTCCGAAAACCAGGATATGGAATCTTTTAAACAACATTCTAAAAAATTATTCCTGGTTACCAACAGATACCAACAGCAACAGATAGATAATTAGATGTGCTATTTGTGTACAAGCAGAGATGAATGAGAGCAGAGAGCACAAAAGGTCACAGTGATTTATAAGGATGTGCCGACAGCAAGGGGTCAATATAAGACACATCTTACCCATCACGGAGACATCATATTCTATAAGTAAGGTGGCTTCCTGCCCGCACTGCTTGAGAATACTCATGGCTTCAGCGTGCGTTGTTCCATGCAAGCGAATTCCATCCACACTCAACAGCCTGTCCCCTGGCTTGATTGTGCCCTCTCTATAAAAGTATAAAATAAACAATCTTTATTAATTTGATGTAATGCGGTTTAGAGATAATAGCCAATTACACAAAGTGATTCACTTGCACTGTGCATGACATCAATCCCACTTGTCTATACTCTTAGCATTTACCTTGACAGTTACCAAGCGCGAGGTCACAGAGGAAAGGAAATTAGTTTAATCTGAAAATCAGTGATGGGAAAATAACTGCTTATTACTATGTAATGAAGACCAAGTATACCAACATGGGCCCTGGGTTTTTGTTGTATGACATTAATCTAGAGTAAACTTTGGAAAAGGGTTAATATTTCTCCACACACTTCAGCAACAATGGCTCATCAAATGTGCGACACAGAACATCATTAGCAAAAGTGATAAGGAACAAAACAATAGAGCTAAATTTTACAACAGAGATATTATTTTTGCAACTTACCTAGCAACTCAATCACTCTTTGCTTTATGAATGTTAAATGAATTCAACTAACAAAATAATTACTTTGTATACTGCATAATACCATTGCTACAGTAATTAACCTACGGATAGACATTGCTACTGATAGATATTCCTATATTTATGTTGCAATCTCTACCACAAAAATAAAGAGGAGATCAAATCAAAATTAAGAACGGTGGGGATTCCAGTAGACAGTATGGGCTCTCTTTACTCTATGTGTAGATGCATTGGTAGAACTCTGCACTGCCATAGCGAAGGTTTGGGTAGGGTCCAAAAACCATGGGGCTCAATGGCCTGTTCTGAAAACAGCAGAGAGAGGGCCTCTTCTGAGCATACACCAATGGGAGTTCCACCACTATATAGATGAGTTTTAATACAATGAATTGGAAAATGACAGCATCAGACCTATAGACTTATGTAGATGTAATGTACACAAGAAATTAATTTATATAGTTGTAGTTTCTTTACTTTAATATGGCAAGATTTCTATCAATCAAATAATATTCATGATAAACCATGTTATTTCAGTGTCGACCCATAGTCATAAACCCTAAACTGCCGATAACCCAAGTTACAAGTTCCTATAACATAAAAGGAAGTATGGGTTAGTTTTTATGGCTTGAGTAAAAGTTAGGTCACATGGATGTTGTGGTTCTTCATTTCAAAGCTAAGATTGTAAGCTTGCGAGCAGGGCCTTCTCACCTCTTTGTCTGTTTTACCCAGTTTGTTTATTAGTTTACGGTGTTTCTCCACAATTGTAAAGCTCTACGGAATATGTTGGTGCTATATAAATAAATGATGATGATAATGATGGGAACTCTACCTGTCACGCTAAGAATGTCTTTTGGAAAGTAAAGAAACTACCAAACTGTAGATATCATATTACACAAATATGCAGAACGGCATTCTAGATTCAGAAACAGGTTATGAATGTGTGTAACAAATTATAAAAGCCTGTTCATAGCTTGAAATATGTCAAAACTTGTATTGTGGAAGAGAGGCCATAGAAGTTGTCAGGGACAACAGAAAAGCCACGTGTATGTCAGCTAGACCGACATTGATATGTGATACTGACTTAATACTGTACTACTTGTCTATGATCATTATCAGCAATGGTCTCTCTCGCAGGTGACTTTTCTACTTGGTACACACAGAAATAGTACTAATTCATAGTGTTGTAACTGCTTACAATTCTTTTCAAACAAGAAAAGGTGTTAACAGTTGAATGCATTAGACAAATCCAGGATAGGCTGTAAAATGCACTAAAAATCTAATGACTGTTGATGCTGGATAGAATCAGGCCCGGCGCTCCCATTAGGCAAGGTTAGGCAGTTGCCTAGGGTGCCGGGCTCTGGAGGGCGCCACAGAATAAAAATTACTTTAAAACTGTGCGGCGACCGCTGACCATACCTTCCACGGCCGCCGCACAGCTTCCGATAAATCCACGGGGAGGGGGAGGGGGCTATGGATCATCACCGCCGCCTGTCTGCTCCGTCTCCTTCCCTCCACTCACTGACTGTCGGGCATGACAGCATCATCACGGCCCGACAGTGTCAGTAGTGGAGGGGAGGAGACGGAGCAGAGAGGAGGAGCTTTATGGAGGCAAGTAAAGGTAAGGAAAGACGTGGGGAGGGGGGGGCACGGATTTTGTAAGTGTGCCTTGGGGGGGGGCTCAGATTGTGAAAGTGTGCCTAGGGCGCCAAGGACCCTAGCACCGGCCCTGGATAGAATACTAAAACAGGTTATCAGAACATTCCCATGATCCCAAGGGAGAGAACAGCCTTGCAGCTCTATGTGGCAGGAGGTTTGACAAAGTTTCAGTTCGTTATTTTGATTTCATCCTGGTTAGCTTGAATGCTTCAGTATTGTCTCTGTATATCTGAACAATGTTAACTATTGTTATCATATGTCTTCTGTATAGCATTGTGCCTGGGATTACACAAACGTAGAATAAACCAATAGTAACAGCTGGTAACAGAGGCAAGAGATGAGGGATAGGCATACGCTACAGATCTTTTGTTGTCAGCGCTGCTTTTAATACATAGTAAGGACATTTACATTCATTATATTTGCTTATAACATTTGATGCATATCTGCTCGTGCACCACAATAACCCAGATTCATCTATATTGCTGCAGAAAGATGTATTGTACCTGTCAGCCGGTCCTCCAGGTCTCACACAAGTTATTACAACAGGACGAGATTTATTTCTGTCCTCGTTTGCTCCTCCTGGAAACAAGGAAAAAGAATAAGCTTATTGCTTCAAGCGAACACACATTCTGGCTGGCTGCTTCATAATCTGAGATACATTAGTCTTATCTATGCTACACAAGTATAGCATTCAGTCCTTTCTATCCACTAAATATTCATGTGCGGCAACAAAACGCTAATACATGAATGATTACTGCCCAGCTGACTTACAAAACTATGTAAAACTATAAAGGTCACAACAAAAAATGAGAATAATGCACATTTGTAGAATGTTTAACCTTTGCATACAAATAGGAGTTAAACACATCACTGATAACAAAAAGAAGTTACACTAAACCTTGCCTTGATTACCCTTTAAATAGTACATGAGGGAAAGTAATCAGTTTAGTTTTTCGTAATTTGTCAAGTAACAAGAAAACCAGCATCTATTTTGTCTCTATATAACTGCAGAAATTTAATGGAATGACATAATGGACTTTGAAGAACATCTGCTGCTCAAACATGATGACAACCGTTTTATGGGCATTATTATTAATCTATTACAAAAAGGTTGTGAATTAAAAAATGTAGTTCCAGGTGGGGAAAGTGTGTGGCGCCATTGTAAGGCAAAATCATTATCAGACACGGATAATAAAGTCTCTATAAGTGACCAGCATTTCTGTGCAGCTATCGGTGGTGCAATACGGTTGGAATAAGGAAAAGCAGTATAAAGTGAAGACATGAAAGATGAACCAGTCATGACCAATATATGCTGACAATTCCTAGAAATCAGTGCCTCTAACTATTGGTCGTACATCATGAACATTGGTCATGACATGCCCCACTGACGTCACATATCTGACTCCACAATGCATGAGTGACAGCTAACCTTTACATTTGTGTATTAACCAGGAGCTCAGTAAAAAGTTTGCTATATTTTTATGCCCACTGATGTGTATGCAGAAGTATATAATCACTGGATTTTCACCTAGTCTCTGCCATAATAACTGGTTTATACCCTAGTGATCTGGATATTCTGCACACCTAAAGGTAAATATGGTTAGTTAGGTCTGGGAGTAACAATGTTCATGAATTGTTGAGCTACATAAAAGCAGATATGTATGCTGAAATATTAGTGTACTTATTTTATTTCTCATAGTGCTGTATATATTAAGTTTTATCAGGTTTTATTAATAATACTATTAATAATATTTAGCTTGCAATTCAGCCTGAACAGCTATTCAAGCCACAAAATTCGTGCCCACTGGACACTAGGGGAGGTAAAGCAAGAAGTCCCGGAGGGAATTGAACTGTAAAGATGAAGAATTAAAGCAGCAAACTGTAAGTCCAATACTCAAGGAGATGGACATTGTGGCTCTACTGTTTAGATACAAGAAAGATTAAGGGTTTCATACGAGTCATTCTATAAATCCATTTGAGGTCTATGTAAGTGAATCACCTCATTGGGAATAGAACACTCCATGTATTTAATTACCACCAGAGATCCTTACAGAACTGACTGACTGCTCGAGAGTTTGCTATACGAAAGCATTTGCTACATAAAGGTGTGGCCACACCCAATTGTCCTAACTATTTTTAATTTTGTATTTATATAATTGTGTTTTTATTAATAATGCGGTTTCGAAATTGATATTAAATATCTATGACATTGCTTAACATCAGTTGTCACATATATATATAAATATATATATATATATATCTATCTCTATCAGGTGCGCTTAGACCCTATTTTTCTTGTTTTCAAATATCCTTTTGCAGCACTTTTACAGATAGGAAGCGCAAAGGGGAATTTTCAGTAGCCATTCACGCCAGCCTGTATGTTCCATTCAAATGTCCTATTAAAAGCAAAAAAATCATTGCAACTTTTTGTGTACAATTTAATATAAAACATTAGCATGGTATTCGTTATATATGATGCATTTTTCATAGTTTAATAGCATAAGCGCTACCTTAATTGTGTTTCACTAACAAAACTAAACGAATACCTCATGCAACGGTACTAAAATGCATCAGTAGATTCTACACTGTGCTCAGTGTGAGATGCACAATGAAGTAAAACAACAAGTAAACATTGGCAAGCTCCAATTATTTTATCTGGCAATTACTTGCAGCACTGTGAGGAGCCCGGTTAGTGTAGCATTAGTTGTAGAGAAAGTACAGAAGGGTATGGCTGCCAGTGCCGACATTAAAACTGGTTTAGATGGAACGATAATGTGTGTTAATTGCTATATAGGATGACTAGGCTTGGAAGGTATATTCACAGCTTGCCTACAGTCTGGTAAAAACAGGCAGTAAAAGATTTTTAAATGCATTAAAAATTGTTTCTTATCATTTAATTAAAATATAATGCTTTTTCTTCCCTGTAGACAAATAATTCAGTACAATATATATATATATATTTCAAGTCTCCTGCAAAGAAAATCAAGGCTGTGGATATAGTAATCTACTAAAAGCGATGAGAGGCTGCAAGCACGCCATAGAAAACAAGCTAAGAGAATTCAAAGACGGTTCAGCTTTCATCATGTGTAGCAAAATAATTCATCAATTATTTCATCACCATGTTATAGACCTTTGGAGGATCTACCATAGAAATAAATGGAAAAAAAAGAATGAAAATTACAAATTCATGTAATGTATCTTCTTCTAGCTACTAAACGTTTGATGTGCACTGCTGCAGTTTCTGCATACTGTGCCTCCATACAGGTAACTCTTATGCCATATGGTAAACATGGATAAACCGACAGATAAAAGAATGCTACAAGAAACTTATTTTACGTACATACAGGCACATTAATACTAATACGGGACCTGTATAATGCTCACATGAAACAACACTCTTACAAATTTACAATCCATTTTAATCAAAGGGTTCAATGACACCTGTTAGGTTTATATATATCAGGTGTTTGAAATCACAGGTGAAATTTCTGTTCATCTTCTTTCAGTCATGAAATAATACAGCAGAAAAACAAACTGTGTACTATTTATGATTCATAAGTGACTTACCTCGTATTACAAATCCAAATGTGTTACCTTCTTTGTGTAGAGTTACTTCCACGGTTCTAAAAATCACCCCTGATCCTTGTATAGCTGAGAGAGAAGAGAACATGAAAGGTCATAAGGCATGGGGGGTTTCACATTATCCTGCATTTACAGCTCAGGCTTCCCAGTTGCCACCCCATGTAAATATTTTTTACTGACAATATATTAAATGTAATAAATCTTGACCGCCAGCATTACTAACACATTATCATGTTACGCATTCAGCACAGGTAAAAGAAGGAGCATGACATGTACCTACAATTATATAACAATTAACAGCAAAATGTTGTAAATAAGGATGTCTTTTGTAATTTACTCCTATATGTTCATGGCTACTCCATTTCACATATCTATATCTATTTATCTCTATCTCTATCTATATATCTACACATACATATACACACACACACGTATATACAAACACACATTAACGGGTACTGTTGCGACAAAAACTTGAAACTAGGAGGAGTAAAAGAGGATTCGGGGATTATAAATTAAGAGGCTCAAAAACATAAAAAAAAGACAGAGAAATCAGAGGCTTGGCACATGTATATTTAGGATTATAAACATATCATGAAGAAATTGCCAACAGTAACACCAGGGGGCATAAAAAGCACAGAAACAGACATTTTAAGAGGTACAAAAGGGGTCTTTGAGGAGATCTGCTGTGACGTGAAGTTTGTCCAACCTAAACAATCCACACATAGTATCCATGCCCATTATTAACATTATTATTTATATAGCACCAGTATATTCCATAGTGCTTTACAATAGGGAACAAACACAGTAATCAAACAAGACTGGGTATTAGCAGACAGTCAAATAGGTAAGAGGGTCCTGCTCAAACTTACAATCTAAAGGACAACAGGAGTTTGATACATAAAGTTAAGTGTAACATGTTGCAAATTGGTCCAGCCAGATGGCAAGGATAAAAGATCTTTATAGGGCTAAGCGACCCAGTCAAACAGCAAAGTTGGTCTGGGGGTAAGAGGGTTGTTAGAGCATAGAAAGAGAACACATGTAAGCTTTGTGTGAAACAGTGTAGAGGGATGGTCGTCTAAGGAGGTTAGGAGGATAGCTTGGAAATTTGATAATTTGCCTGAAGTGGTGAGTTTTCAGGCAGCATTTAAAGGTTTAGAGGCTAGAGGAATGTTGTTGTATGAGGGAGGGCATTTCAGAGATGGTGCAGCCTGAAAAAAGTCCTCTAACCGGGAAATGGAAACAGGTGGTAAGCGTGGATGAAAGATGCAGATCTTGGGCAGAGCAGAAGGGTAGAGTTGGAAGATACTGTATTTTGCAACAAGTGATCAGATGTATGTTGGTGCAGTGTTGTTTATGGACTTGTCTATATTATATATTGGATTCTGTAAAATAAAGGCAACCAATATAGGGACTGCCAAAGGGGAGCAGCAGAAAAACATCTTGCGAAGAAAATTAGTCTAAATGCTGCAAAAAAGATAATTCTGAGCCAATAATAACACCTAGGCAGCGAGCTTGAGGGGTAGGGTTTATTGTCGTGTTGTCAACAGAAATAGAAATATCAGATAGGTAACTACAGATGGCTGGTGAGAACATTATTAGCTTGGTTTTTGAAAGATTGAGATTAAGTTGATGAATGGACATTTAGTAACAAGGGCCAGCACAGATGGTGAGAGATCCGGAGAGTGTAGATAAATTTGGGTATCATCCACATATAGAGGACACTGAAATCCAAAAAAGCATATTAGTTTTCCAAGAAAAGTTATATAAAGAGAAAAAAGCAGGGAACCTAGGACTGAGCCATGTGGTACGCCAACTGATAGAGGAAGCAGAGAGGAGTTGGATCACAAAAGTCATCTGTATCCTTTGAAAACTGAACTTATAGTAGAAAGTAAACATCCTAAGCTGACCATTTTACATTTTAGCCTCCTTGATAAACTCTCACATCCTAATTACCTCCTTTTTTCATAATTCCTAACTATGGACAGAACTGTGCTCTTTATAAATGTTTACATTAAAGATAGTGACATTTCAATAGATAGCACATTATTGCCTATGTGAACCCTGTTTTACGTTGCACACATCTACAAGATACTTTAAGACATACATACATCCTGAGAAAAGATCATATTAGTAGTAGCACATCACATCCGCCAGGTCCATTTTGATAAAGGGCAAATGGGGTGATTACCATAAAAGACCTTAAATCGCAGCCCCGAGGCACAAAAGACTCTCTGTTCCGAAAAGGGAAGTTTCCACTTTAGTTTGCTTGTCAAATAAAAAAGCAGATAATACTAACCTCAATCTGTCAGGATGGGTTGCATTAATAGAGCTTGGAAAATAAAGTGCATTGACAGCAGGCTCTACAGGGAGCTCTTGAGATACTACATGTTGATTCTACGCCCCATATCCATATGATCATTGTTCATGGGGAAGGTGGAATAAGTGTGACACTATCCCTGGTCTTGCATATTACACCATCATTAGTAGACAACATTTTTTCCCCCAGCACACTGCTATAGCCAGCAACAGATCTGCCATTTCTACTGTAGATAAAAATGCAAAAGTCTTTGTTGCACACATTTGCAAATGTATGTTTAAGCCATCCGCCACGCCAAGGCGCTTTTGCTAATAGGATGGTCCTACTCTAAACAATGAGAGTCACATATATTTGGGCCATACATATGTGTTTTTAAATTGAGAGCCAACTTACCAAAGAGGTACCCCACAAGCCTCCAAACAGCAATTCAGTGCCAGTACCCCCTCTCAGCTACTATTCTATCCTATTAGCAAAAGCGCCTTGGCGTGGCGGATGGCTTAAACATACATTTGCAAATGTGTGCAACAAAGACTTTTGCATTTTTATCTACAGTAGAAATGGCAGATCTGTTGCTGGGGGGAAAAATGTTGTGTGTATGTTCCTTGCAGGATAACCCCACCCTTTCAAGCACCTGTTATGGCCTATAAATTGATTTGAGCAGCTTACACTTCTGTACCATCATTAGTAGACAAGTTTTTTTGTTTCTCAATTATTTTTTTCAAGCTGCACTGCAATCTCTACCTAAACGACAGGCAAGCCTTTTTTTTTTTTTAAAAAAAAACAAGTATTTAACAGTCAAAAAACATAAAAACGACAAAATCTGAATACAATGGCAGAGAAAAATAAGGTGTAACATACAAAAGGCTGCCATTAAGTGGAGTGGAGAGCATTCAGGATATACTTTGGCATTAAAATAAAATGACCAAGGGATTTCCGTGTTTTAAGAAGAAATGGAAGAAAGAAAGAGGAGCGAAGAATGATAGACAGGATGGAAGTCAAATAGAATTAGAAGAAAGAAAGAGGAAGAAAGAAAATGAAGGAGAAGGAAAGAGGGCTGCATGGCAGGAACCGAAATGAGTTCAAGCGGACGGTTTATCTGAATATTTGACTCTATAAGGGACTTGACTTTGCGCCAAAACAGGGATAATTTCGGGCAATCCCACCATATATGAGGAAATGAGCCTATATCAGAGTATAAACGCCAACAACTGTCAGAGGAGTCAGGCAACATTTTATGGAGGTGAGTGGGGAACATAGTACCAGCGGAACAGGAGTTTGTATACATTTTCTTTTATCTGGACACAGATGGAGCTAAAGGCAGCATTGTTTCGAATTTCAGACTTGACCTCGTCAAGAGGGTCACCCAGGTCACATTCCCAGACATCTTCGTGGGGGTCATGAGGCGGAGGGGGAGCAAAGTCGGGGAGGTCAGTTCAGAACAGAGTAGAGATAAGACCAGGCGTTGATGCTTGGTGCAAGCACAGTGCCTAATGGTGATAAGGGGACGAGGGTGAGACAGGATTTGGATGGTTGTGAAGGTTGTGGATTTCCAAATATTGTGTGGGCAGATCATTCGCTGTTTGTATGTCAGTGAATTGGGGAAATAAGGCGCTGCGGGTGAGGTCACTCAGATAACTGACAGCACGGATATACCAGGAACCGAATGCAGAAGGTTGCAAACCAGGGGAGAACTCCTGAGAGTTTAAAAGGGGGACTACCGGAGAGGGGAGCGGAGAGAAGCCATATAGTCTGTAGGTTGAGTCCCAGATAGCCAGGGAGTGGGAGACCGTGGTGCGGGCCAGACGCATTTTTGGGCGACGCGCCCTTGGGAGCCATAGGACAGAAGCAAGAAAGATTAGGTCCAGACCTTCAGCTTCAAGAGACACGCCAACACTAGAGGTTGTGGGACCTCAAGACTGCCGTGTTTATTGACCTCCTTCAATTAGACTATTTTTCTGATATAGTTCTAGTAGATATCTGGATTTCACTATTATCTCTTCAGAGACATTTTATTATTTTTCCTATATCACATGGTTCGATAGTGGATCAAGTTACATTTGAATTAGGCTCTAATAGACATTTTATTACCATTGGTCAATTTCAATACGTCTAGGTTCTAAGAGTAATGCGCATCACTTTTTTTCATTTAAATTTTGATTCTGACTATTAATGAATTGTATGTCTCTTTTATATGGATTGTTTCTAATTACTTGTAACAATTTTTCTTCTATATTATCACTCATAATTAAACTGAAATATTTTACATCATAGCGATTTATATCCTATGATAGAAAGATTATTTGACCCGGGGAGCCTGTTCTGAGCCTTCCACTGGATGGATTTGGCCAAAAATTTCACAGACTGGTAACATTGGACCCCAGAAGACTTACTAGGGGGTTGAGGTCCTGGTCGGTCCTCTCATTGGTGTTTGCTGGGCAGAACCGTGACCCATGGAGCTTGTTCTGGGCCTTCTATTGGATGTATTTGAATGAAATTTAATATAAAAAAAATAAAATAAACGACACTGGGCAGCCACCTCATTAGTGTGTTGGAAGAGCTGCTAATCTGCTAATTATTTTTAAAAGGTTGACAGCAACATCCAATTCTTTGATAACTTAATAGCCTGAAGATTTAAACCCAGGCAACACCGGGTACTTCAGCTAGTAGACATGTAAAGTGACCGGAGGCACAAAAACATATATGAGCCACCTGATTTCTGACATTGCACACAACAAGCTTACCATCATCTGCATATAGTAATGCACTATAATAGTGTTAAGTAAATTAACTGCATAAGCTTGTCATACTGCTTGTCAGTTACTGTCAATATCAACTTTGAGCAACTGTATATATGTATATATCATCTGTTATAACAAGTCTAAAAGTTTCTTGTGGTTTAACATCAACAACAAACACTGCTAAAACCTATTACATATAACACCTATTACAAGTGCCCTGATAATAGGTTTCTGACAATAAAGTTTATGCACTAATTCTTAGATAACTTACCGGTCTGCCCCATTTCTGAGAGCATCACCTGTAAAATCAAGTTACTTGTTTTCTAATTAAAAGGGTTCCTTTACTTTCACCTTCCACACAGTTGTATATACATCACCTCAACAGTATCAAAAGAGAAATCCTGTCACAATACCTGACCTCATGTGATCATTAGCCAAAGCCTGCTCTAAAGAGTATGTAAATTAAGTTAATTACAACGATTCTCTTGAGCATAGTCACATCCTAGACGTGTTTTGACAGAGGCAAACAATACAAGAAAATAATAATCCCTTTATATGGAACAAATCACTGGCTTCTCATTGATAGCAGCCAACAGGGCATAATGACACCAGCCAGAGCGAGAAGCTCACATAACACTTAACATGAATAGCTCTACTGAAGGCTCATTTACTGTTAGATTGGAGTGATTTCAATCAAAATTAAGGTAGTACATTACAAAGCATTTTATGAGAAAAGAATCATTACAATGCTATGCGCACTATGATAAAAACAGACGTCATTACATGTACATTAGGCCAGTAAAAATACATCTATCCCATAAAGTACAGTGTTCTGAATGAACAACTGAAATACTTATAGTGGACATGAGGTTCAGGGGTGAGATGGGTCAATATCAAAACATTGTTATAATGTGTCATAATGAAATATTTATTACACGTGGTCTCAAATATGCTGCAGTCACCTACATGGATACTGCATTCAATAGGTGAAGTAGTCATGCACCAAGTCCAACACTTTTTCTCAAAGTTTGTCCATACTTTAGAGGGTACTTGGGATAAACTGTTAGGGAATATTAGTACTAGGTACACATTTACCATTATAAGGGGGTATATTATTTAAAGAGGTTCAGAAGCCCTGCTGTAAAATGAAAACCTGCCTACAAATAAAACCATAATGCCCCGTTTTCATTACAATAAAGGGACAGTACAGCAATTATTTTACATTTTATTCAGTGCTGCTCCTCTGCAAATTTACTAAATAGACAACTGCACTTTGCTGACAAGCAGTGAGTGGGGAGCAGCATTCTGGGACAGCCAAGGTTAGAGAGGAAGTATTCTGTTGGGGAAGGAAAAACAAATAAAAAACAAAATCTTTCTGTCCTTTTGTATGAGCATGACAACTGCAAGGTTCTAATATTTTATCACTAGCCGAGAAACTAATACAAATAACACATTTTATTTTTGTCTTGACCGTACACCTTAACAAAAGGTACTTACATGTTTACATATATGTTTGTGTGTAATTCACTTTTATTCTTGTAGGACACAATGATTAGACGTTGCCAAGCTGTTAAAAAGTATTTTCTTTGCTTTTGTAGTTGAATTTCAAGGAATGAGAGATAAATCGTGCAGTCACTCACCCACAGTGTTTCTCATTACAAGCTGTGCAGAACTAAAATTTTACAAGATTACAATATTTCATTTTGGTCACATATGCTCGTGGTCATTTGTATTTTAAACATGTAAATCAAAAAGAAAATTCTATTTGATATTGCTGCACCATGTTTCTTAAGCTTTTAATATTGGTAAGATATTAAACACATAAGAACATTGGGCCTGATTCAGTAAAGATCTTAACTGAAGAAATTTCTTATTTCAGTCTCCTGGACAAAACCATGTTACAATGCAAGGGGTGCAAATTAGTATTTTGTTTTGCACATAAGTTAAATACTGTCTGTTGTTTCATGTAGCACACAAATATCAACTTTAAATTTCAGTGTACAAATAAGCTATCGAGTATTTGTGTGCTACATGAAAAAACAGCCAGCATTTAACGTATGTGCAAAACAGAATACTAATTTGCACCCCTTGCATTGTAACATGGTTTTGTCCAGGAGACTGAAATAAGAAGTTTCTTCAGTTAAGATCCTTAATGAATCAGGTCCATAGATTTTAAAATACAAATATTAACAATAAACCTATGATATCTGCCAGGCGACGTCCCCCTCTGCCTCCTTGCAGGGACGGACGTCTTTCCCCTTCCGAGCACCGCATCTCATTGCCTAGCAACGAGATGGAAGTTTTAGCTACTTCCTCTGTTGGCTGGCTGTCTCCAGGCGCATGTGTGGCCGTTGCCTGGCAACAGGACACGCTCCTATCCGGCATGCTGGGGGTCAGTGATGTCACTGACCACCCTAATCAGCTCCTATATAAAAGCTGACTCTGGCAGCATGTGGCTGCCAGAGTATTGGGTGACATCCTGCTCCAGCGCCAGTATTCACCTGTTTGTCTCCTGGTTCTGATTACTGCTCGTTCCTGACCCCACTCCTGATTCCTGTTTTGGCTGTGACTGAAATCCTATTTCTGATCTGATTGGTTGACTATCCTTGGATATTGATTGATACCAGTTACCAAGCCGGCTTATCCAGACCATTCCACGGATTCTGATTAGGACCCAGACTGATATCAGTTACCGTCTCGGCTAGTTTCACTACTCCTCAACACCGGCGACTGACACAGAGGGTCGCGAGCTGCATACTCCTTGCAGTTGAGCCCATACTCCCTTGTGGGGGTCCCTGGTGAAAACCAGGGGCGTGTTAGACTCCGCGCCTTCTTGCTCAGTAGCGCCAACTGCTGGTTGGTGACTACCATCAAAAGTCCTAATGGTTGTGACAATATATCTGTTTAAGTCAGGGTATTACCAACAATTCACAGTCAAATATTTAGTATATATCATATGTACATGTTATACAGTGCGTAAAGAAATTGAACTACGAAGGTGTGAATATTACTTCTGCTACATTATAATATATTTAAAACTGAGAATCAGCCCTAAAAAAACAGTTTACAATTTTGACCTCTGGGATGTTATCTATGGATTAAAGTATTGATTTCTGATATCATTAAAACAATGGCTGCATAAAATAACCCTGACTCACTGTTTTTTTTTCTTTCAATACAAAATTAGGTAGCCCTGCCCCTGACCTCTTCCTTTAGATCAGGGTTACTGTGGATGGTTCCACAGCAATCACTCTGGCCAGAGATGCAAGGTAGCATGCAAAGCGTTGGTACTGGATGCCGGGTTCCAGCCTCAGAACAGCCGGATAATGGATTAGATTGGTCTAATCTGTGGTCACAGGAATTACAGCAGGTAAATAGGCGTCAAAGCAGGATCTTGAAGCAGTGATATTTTATTACCTTAATTACCTACTCTAGTGCGCTTTTTATAAAGATTTACACAGATACCCTGGCAGGAGATAATCCAGCCTCCTGCCCCTCTAACCAATCCAGGTGCTTCATCCAGCCTGCACATAAATCAACCTGGAGGGGTTTAACACCTTTTTACATTGCTGCTAGCAGCACTACAACATTTGAGGTTTTATATTTAATGTTTACTATCAGGATATAACATTCTCTAATCTTGCTTTTAACATCATTTAACTTGCAAAATTCACATTAATATGTGATCACTTGCATTCTGAGTCTTATAAACATAGGAAGTGTACCAGTAAGTCTAATTTACCCCTCCTTTGCTTTCAGTCTCAACAGACGTGTTGGTCGCTCAGACATGAGAAGGTCTAATTTACCTGAGATTACCTGACTCCAGACAGTATCAAAAACACATCCCCTCCACACATATGCCTACTTGGTATTTTCTCTAGAAACGTTACAAAACGCAAACATGACATACTGTCTCAGAAATCAATACATTTTCATACAAAACACATAGCAATATAAAAAATAATAAGCACATTCGCAATGATATCAATTGCCGTCTGAGCCACTAATTGAAATAAAATTCTATAATAAATTATATCTACGTGATTCAGCCACAATATCTATAATGGATCAAAACACAATAAAAGAAAATGGTAGTAAAATATATTCGGGTCATCAAAAACAAGAAGAGATATTTAAATGTCTCCACCAATATTACCACAACTTTTCAGTTACCTATGAGACTGCCTACCTATTCCAGTCATCAAGGAGTTCTCTTAGGGTGGGGTCACACAGGTGTTTAAACCTCAGCGTGAAAGTGCTATCAAATCTTTTCTAAGATTTAATGCATTTTGATAAAACAATATTTTTTTATCTACAGCATTTTAAATACTCTTGGCTTCTAAATTGTAGCAAAAAACAACTAGAGTGCAAATCGCAAATTTTCAACAATATTGTGACTAGATTTAAAACAGCACTTTATTTATAGCCCAGTTTTGCCTCAGGGGCTGACTGGGCAGGGGGCCCCCTTGGGCCGGGTCACTGGGCTACCTGCATTTTTTTTCCTTTTAAATGCTCCTAATAGGCTGCTCAGCCAATTCTCAACCCCCCCCCCCCCCCCCCCAGGCTAAAATTTGCCAGCCAGACCCTTTTTCCTATTTATTAAACTGCTGCTTTAACTCTAGCCAGCAATGTTATCGAAAATTGTTGTTTGGCAACTACTGCAGTTTTGATACATTTATCTCTAGAAGTGTTTTGTTGGCGGGAAAAAAACATGGCGTTTAAAATGCCCGTGTCACATCACTTAGTCAACTTTTTAAGTTTGGCATTTGAAACATAGGGATAAGATAACGGGCAAAAATGTAACTACCGTATTTGCCGGCGTATAAGACGACCCCCAACATTTCCACTCAAAATATAGAGTTTGTTATATAATCGCCGTATAAGACTACCCCCTCTTCCGCACACCTTCCACACACCAAATAAAACGTAAAAGAACATCAGATTTGATTTCAACATGTTAATTTATATGCGAATGCCTATGACATGCAGGAAAACTGTCACAAGGCTGTATGTTATCAAACATGTACAGTAAACATAAAACAGTGCAAGTTTATTAAACGTAATTCACTAGTCAATGAAGGAAGGAAGATAACAAATAGAGGGAGAGAGCAAGTGCACACTTACCCCTTGGCATAATCTTTAATGCTTTTTCATTTGATTTCCAGTCCCGAACCATCTTTTCTGTAACTCCATATTGTCTTGCAGCAGCACAATTATTATGCTCCATGGCAAAGTTTACAACTTTAAGTTTAAAACTTGCATCATATTTCTTTCTTTTTGCTGGTGCCATGATAGGGTTGATAGGGGTTTGACTGCTGGACATTTTCTATGCTGTATTGTACTGTACAATGGTGCAGTACTGTGGTTGGCTGTTGGCTGTATACAAAGCCTGATTGGATTGGTCCCTGCTCCCTGTCTGCCCTCCCTGTCAGCAGAACGGGCCGGTCACACCGAAAAGGCTGGCACCCCTGTATCGCTGCTGATGCTCGCCGCAGCCACGCTGATGACCCGCCGCGGCCGCACTGGATACCGCGCGATACTGGACCTGGTGTATAAGACGACCCCCCCACTTGGAGGCATGTTTTTCAGGGCAAAAAAGTAGTCTTATACGCCAGCAAATAGGATAGTTGTTTTATTAGCCCTAGAATCCGTATAACTCAAGATTTGTAAACACAAAGCAAAAAATCCAATTTCATTATTTTTATTACGTAAAACTTTACCATAGGCAGGGACAGTCGATAACCATTAGCACATAAAGAGTGCAATTATGCCTTTCTTTTTTTACTGGAGATCATATATTATACAGTTCTATAGATGTACAATAATGTTGCTCTATATGCACTTGACAAGAGCACAAATCCGGCCAATAAAGATGAGATGCTCTTTGCATATATATTTCATCTGTATCTCATCTGCATAATGTAAGGCCTCTGGAAACAGAATGCTATCACCATTACACAAAATTGTGTGATATGCCTTCTGCATACCACACATATGGCCGACTAATACAATACATGTGTAGAAGGAAAGAACCGTGGCAACGAAAATACTCAAAGCAATAGACATTAAAATAATTATCATCATTTGTTTGCCTTTTACCCAGCCCGTTGTTGCTGAAAATGAGCTAGTAACATTTGTGCATCTTCCGTGCTATATATTAATATGCAACAAACAACAAACCCCTCTGGCCATGGTGGAATTACAGCTCATTCTCAAGCAACAGAAAAATATCAAACTAAAAAACCAAGAGGTATGACATTTTATTTGCGGCTATATCATATAGCGGAAGTTTGTCACTTAATTTCACATACACACAGAGTAAAAACTGCAGTGGGTTCTAGTTAGTTTGGCTGGGTATACAAGACGGGATTTTATTTTTGAGGGTTTATACCATTTACATCAAAGCACCTAGAAAGTCAGTAAAATGCAGCTGGTTCCAGTGGCAGTCACATTTGTACAATTATTGACTGATGATGACTGAATGAAAAGTGAATTACATATATATGCGCTACTGTCGCATTGCTTCTAAGTTTCTCATCTTATCAAGCGGCCCATAGCTAGGGCGGTACAACACATCACCCTATACAGGGCACAAAATGGAGAGGAATGCCAGGGATTAATTGCTCATTTTCTAAGCAAGCATGCTTATTATTTATATTAATGATTTTTGTGCACCTTGAGTCAGCGGTATAAAACATTAAGAAGCCATAACAGGGAGACTGGCCAGGGTCCAAGGAGGGAGTAAGTGGCTAACCATGCACTCCACGGGCCAGGCATGCCATCTAACTGGTTTGGCCACACCCAATGCATCACTAGACCTAGTACAGCTCCCACTAAGATAGGGGGAATTGGTGCCAGTGTTCTCTCTCACCCAGGGTTTAGTTACAGTTCTGTAGATCACACACACTAACAAATGTGTTATAAGTGTGTACAATCAATCAACATTGGTGTTATACACCTGTCTGCAAACCAATATATATAAATGTTATAAAGACATGAAGAAATTCAAGCATGCAGATGATTAAGGGGATGAACAACAGCAAATACAAATCTCCTAGACTATAAGTAACATTTACAGTATATATATATATATATATATATATATATATATATATATATATATATATATATATATACACACATACACACATACATATGTATACACATATACATACACACATATATATACGGGGAGGCTTTGTTTAAACTGATTTTACACTAGAGTTGTTAAAAAAAAGTTTACGTTACTAATTCAGACCTCTATCCTGATGTATATTTCATTGTGAACACCTAAGAATGGAGAGGGGGTTTCTGATAATGAGATTTCCATTCCCTGAGTGCCAAGTCATGTGAGAATAATCTGTCTTGAAGTCAGCTTCTAAAGTGCGCTTGCATGCCTGAAGTTGATGACTAATCAATTTATACTATGTGCATCTTTTCAGCATCCGGAAGCTTTCTTCTCCCTTAACCTAGAAAGCTGGGTTTCAGCATCACCACACTAGCACTTCAGCTCATAATTGCTGTTGCAAGGTGTAACTTCTGACCTCTTACTGTTTTCTTCCTACTTTGCAAGTTTTTCTTGGATTAACTATTGTTGTAAATTTAATGCCTACCTGAAAAAACCTGCACTAAATAAACACACAGTTCTGCATGCCAAAGTCATTTATTGATGGCAAATGAATGAAACTGTGCAGTACAGTGGTATCCAAAGCTGGAAGAATTGACTGTAATGTTCAACTGTTAAAGTTGTTGAAGTGAAAACCATTATTAGAGTTTTGCTTA
The DNA here is from genome assembly GCF_038048845.1 of Mixophyes fleayi. Classification (NCBI taxonomy): domain Eukaryota; kingdom Metazoa; phylum Chordata; class Amphibia; order Anura; family Limnodynastidae; genus Mixophyes; species Mixophyes fleayi. The sequence continues at coordinate 232,524,245 of NC_134405.1, forward strand.
ATATTAAATGGTGACAAGTCTATTACAGTTTACACCAAACAGTATTAAGTAGTATTTGGAAAGTGCAGAGCAATCATAGATCACAATCAAGGCAGTTGATTGTGATCTAAGGGGCATATTCAATTGATGGCGGGATCGCCGAAAATCCCGCGCTCCAAAAATATTACTGTTATTACGGTAATCCTGGGCGGGAAAACTGTTAATACGGTAATTTACTAGCTGGAAATCCAGCGAGATATTACCGCATTAACGGTAATATTTTTGGAGCGCGGGATTTTCGGCGATCCCGCCGTCAATTGAATATGCCCTTAAAAGTCTTATTTGGACCAGGCATTTCAACATGTTTAAACCATTATTATGACCACCAACATTTCATATGATTGTGCTCTGTGCACTCTTCACTTCTGAGTGCAATCAATCAACATGGGCCAGTATGCAGCGAGTGTCATGTTTGGTAAAGTCATTGTTGGGCATCTTGAATAAACAGCCACATAACCACCCAGTGTTTGAAATGTAGCGTATGCACATTAAAGATAGTGGGCCTGATTCATTAAGGATCTTAAATTAAGAAGTTTCTTATTTAAATCTCCTGGACAAAACTATATTACAATGCAAGGGGTGCAAATTAGCATTCTGTTTTGCACATAAGTTAAATATTATTATTATTAATATTTATTTATAAGGCGCCACAAGGCATCCGCAGCACCGTACAGAGACAAACAAAATCACAATACAATGGGAGACAGCACAGTACAGTAAACACAGCAACTCAGTACGCTCAATGCACAGCTAGAGAGAGCGGGGAAGGGGGAGGGAGGATCCGCAAACGACGGGGCCCAAGAAGGAGGGCGCGGAAGACAGGGAGACCCCCAGGGGGGAGGAGGGAGTTATTGAAGGGGGCGTGTTCACATAGTAACGAGGGCGAGGCCAACATGGTCTGTGCTTGATTGCTTATTTGTACACTGAAATTTAAAGTTGATATTTGTGTGCTACATGAAAAAACAGTCAGTATTTAACTTATGTGCAAAACAGAAAACTAATTTGCACCCCTTGCATTGTAACATGGTTTTGTCCAGGAGACTGAAATAAGAAACTTCTTAATTTAAGATCCTTAATGAATCAGGCCCAGCATTGTTAACTGCTTTTTTTTGTTTTACATGGAGAAAATTGGATAAGTGTGCTGTAATGTACATAAACCAATCAGGAAATTGTTTTCCAATTCTAATTGCACTAGCCCAGGGTTTTCCAAGTCCTCAAGTATACCCAACAGGTCATGTTTACAGAGTTTCCAAATCATTGGATCTGGTGAGATAATTACTGGCCCAGTTTAATAGATTGTTAAACCTGTTCCCACAGATGGAAACCTTCAAAATATGGCCTGTTTGGGTTACTCGAAGACTTAAGAACCTCTGTAGTAAATAAATCAATGCTAATATCTGATTGGCTGCTATAACATAATGGGGCTTTTACATAGTTTTCACTAGAGGCTCTTTAATTTTTCATCCCTGATAGCAAAACTTAAAATACAAAATTTAATTGTGAAAAATGTTTAAAAGTGATTCCTCCTAAGATTTGCTTTCTTTCCAACCTACTTTCTATTTCCCTTTTTGACACATTGTTTTTTTATTTTAGTGTAAACAAATTACTTATTGACAAGATCTAACAAACCAAGGAGAATATAAGAAATTAATGCAGCTTCAGTCAGGTGTGTTGTTTGTGCCAAATCACATTGTCCATCAGACCGTACCATGCCTCGCAGTCTATCAGGGAGTACAGAGCAATGTCAGCCATCTCTTGGACTGGCGGAGAGGTCAGACGTGCTGAATACACTTCCCAGTAGGAGATAGTACGGAAAAGAACTTCACACTTTGCTGTAACGCCATCCACTCTCAATATTTGAATAACAGACTATTTTATTGTAAATATAGCATATGAGATATCATATATATGAGATATCAACGTCATTTAGTTCTGGACTAGACAAGTGTATTTCTGCAATCAATTCTGTACCAGGCTTTCTGACCTTTACTGGATTTGTCAGGGCTGACTAACAATACCAGCTATACTTTTGCTAAGAATAAGGAGGAGGTTAAGATCATACTTGCCAACTCGCCCGGAATGTCCGGGAGACTCCCAAAATCCGGTCGGTCTCCCGGACTCCCAGGAGAGCAGGCAATTCTCCCGCATCCTGCAAATATCTGGCCAAAATAATGCGATTCGCGTAATTATGCGATTACGTGAATCGCGTAATTTTGGCCCCGTCCCCACATCAAAACATCATTTTCAATGTGGGGGTGGGGCCAAAATCACATGATTGACCGACCCCGTCCCCCTCTAGTCATGCCCCATATCCGGGACAGGGGGCGGTTAAGATAACAGGTTTTTTTCTATTTTACTGTCAGTCAATGTATACAAAATATCATAGGTCTGTGTACATCATTCAAAGTATTTTTTCAGAATCAGAATGCAAGCACAGTTTGTGCTCAATCAACTTCATAGATATGGAGAGCCAGAAGGCACAGTTCCCACACAGCTGTCTAGAGCTATAACTCACTCACCTGTTGCACTATTTTAAATGCCAATAATGATCCTAATTTGTATGCCCATATTCAAGCAGTATGTATTTGTTGCAAAGCACTGTTAATACAACCAGGCCCGCTAAGAGGAATTTGGGGCTCTGGTAGACCAATTTTCTGCGGATTCCACTCCCTCACACACAGACATAGCAGAAGGAGGGACGTGCGTGTCGTTGAAGGGGGCGTGTTCACATAGTAACGAGGGCGAGGCCAACATGGTCTGTGGCCGCGCCTCCTTACAGATGGACACTATGGGGGGAATTCCCCCCATTGTGTATTAAAAATGGTGTTACTCTCAACTACCTGATATTGCAGCTTTCACAACCTGGTACTGGATTCTTGCACAGATCCTGAAATGTTGGGACCTGTTTGGATAATGTATAGGTACATGAAATATGGAAAATAATAAGTGAACAAAGTACATATCAGTTTACACAGTATATAATTCTATAACAAGCAAAATATGTGTGATAGAAATAATCACAGATATCTCTATATGTTTGGAATTGGATAGGACCCCAAGGCAGGCCCTCTCATACCCTCTCTGCACCCCTGAATACAACACTGGGAAAGATTTTCACATGTGGATTAAAGTCAGCGAAAGTGTGTGGCATTGGTATAGATATGATATTACACCATTTAATTGGAATAGAAAACAGTAAGTAGTGTTAGTTACCTTAACATACAATGTATTATCAATAGATAAAAGTCTAAGACATTTGTAGATTGTATTTATACACGAAAAAAGCAACAACAATAACATAAGCTTTAAATCAGTTTATTGGAGTATAATATTAAAAACAACTGTCAGGATCAACTTTGCACAGCAGACATTAAACTAAGCATGGGCTTTGTAGGAAAATGCCAGGAGCAAGGACACCATCCTCAGCCTGTGCAGATGTGCAATAAATAAAAGCTTGAAGCATAAAGTATTTAGATTTTCATGCTTCATTTACAATATGAAACACCGGCACTGCTTCTTGCGGCTGGTGAAATGAAATCTTCATATGGCAGGAAAGCCTGAACAGCTCAGTCCCTGCTTCTAAATAATTAAAGAGAACACTCATAGAAAAAGGAGTAGATGCAGACAGAGGTCACCTGTTCTCCATAAAGAACACTGCAAGAGAAAATAACAGGAAAGAAACCTAGGGCTTAACAGGTCTTATGATTAACACATCTATGTCCATTCACAGATGGTACAGTGCTACAAGACCAAGTATAGTAAGTACATCACAGCAAGACTGAAGCTTCAGTATATACCTCAATGTACTATATGGGGCATTGTATGACTGGATTTTAACAATAGCACATAAGTACCATATTTATAGCACATGAAAGGAGGAATAAGTAAAAGGAATAAATGATTACAGCAAACTGTAATTAGTATATGTTCTACCAATTTAATTGGCGTTTTAGCCACAGAGCACAACATATGTAAACCAATCAAGGCCCCTTTCCCTATTCCCCAACTAGCACAAGTGTATGTATTTCACAGACCAGTGCTGTCCAACTTCTTATATGCAGAGGGCAGATTTTTGGGTCAAACATGATGGAGGGCCGGATAGCATGAAGGGTGTGGAGCTAGGCAGAAAGGTAAACAGCATGCGCAATATGACTATAAACAGTACATAGCCTGGTGCACATTATGGTGATAAAATACTTAGCATTGTAGAAAACTATATACATAATGCACCTTGCATAGATAGCCACAAAGCAAATGGTGTGCACTGTAAAGGAAGAAAAATACACAATACATAGCAAATCGCTACGATCACATACAGCGCCATGCCCAGCATGACACCCTAATGTCCATTACATACAGTCTGGATGCCCAGCATAACAACCTCATGCCCACACTGTAAATACTACAATAGGCATTTGCATAATGAGGGGCATCAAAGATACTGAAAATGTATGGCACTGGCATAGATAATACACTGCAACAAATGAATGGAAAAGAATAGTTAGAAAAATAATAGTAGTGTTATTTATTTGATTAGAACTGTAATATTATAAATACAAAAGAAGACTATATAATAGCAGCACTAAACTAAGTAAAACATTACTGCCCTGTGTCCAACAGTCTTATGCCTACTCCAGCCCTGTGTCAACTACATACAGGCTTGTGCCCAAAACAGCCATGTGTCCAGGTTAGCAGACCCATACCCTCCATTAAAGGCCTATGCACCAGTCTCATGCACACCACATGTAATCATGTGCACCAATAACCATGTGCCCAACACAGCTTCATGCCTACTGTATATATAGGTCTGTGTTCGAATTAACAGATTCATGTTCAATGTGTCCTATGCAACCCTGTTCCCAGAATTGCAGTCTTATTTCTACCAAATGCAGCCCTTTGCAAGGGTAAGTAGCCTAAACTCTTATGTCCACCATATGAAACCTCAGTGATGCACACAGGGCCGGTGCAAGGTTGCCCAGCACCCTAGGCAAAGCTTAAGCCTGCCGCCCCCCTCCCCCCCAAAAAAAAAATAAAAAAAAAAATCTATTTTCCCAGCCCCCAACACACTTAAAAATAATAACTCTTACCTCCTCTTGGCTGGCTGGGATGCAGTCTAGATGTCTAACGCAGCACTGATGTCTGAAACAGAATGCTGTCCAGGCTTCACTGCTGCCCAGGAGCAAACACAGGATATCTAGAGGGGAGGCTCCAAATGCTAGACTTCAGAACAAAACAAACAAAAGAAAAGAAAACATGACATCACTCACCTGTTACACACTGACATGTACCCCGCTGCCCACCAACTTCACTCACACATGCCCGTCTGCCCACTAGCTGTTCTCACATATGTCACCCCTTGCCCATCAGCTTGTGTCACATATGCCAGCCACATAACACCAGCTTTACTCACATGCCCCCCTGCCCACTACTTGGCTCTCCTCTGTTGCTGTCTATTAATGTATTCTGTAGATGATATATTAAATATACTAACACATGCAAATAAATAGAGAAAAGTAATCTAAATGACAGATAATCTAGACCGTTCTATTTTATTTGCATTTGTTAATGTATTCTGCAGATGTAAAATTAATTATACTAATAGAGGGCAACAAAGTAGAGCCAAATAGAGTGCAAATACTAATACACATAAATGGTTCCTTAACTATCCTAGAGTAGCCCCAGCAAGGTGAATTAAAGTGGTGCTTCATTATGCATCGCTGCATTTTGTCATGACACTATTTTAGTACAAGACCCCAGAGTCTCTAACTCAAGGACATTTCTAATTGTAATCCCCCAATTCCCTATTTTCTCCAGCCTCCTCCCCCTCCCCAATATTCTGTAGCATCCATTCTCCCCCTTTCTGTAGCATTCATTCCCCCCTTTCTTTAGCATCCATTCCCCCCTTCTGTATCCTCCATTCTCCCCCCCCTTTCTGTAGCCTCCATTCTCCCCCCCCTTTTTGTAGCCTCCATTCTCCCCCCCTTTCTGTAGCCTCCATTCTCCCCCCCTTTTTGTAGCCTCCATTCTCCCCCCATTTTTGTAGCCTCATTCTCCCCCCATTTTTGTAGCCTCCATTCTCCCCCCATTTTTGTAGCCTCATTCTCCCCCCATTTTTGTAGCCTCCATTCTCCCCCCCCCTTTTTGTAGCCTCTGTTCTCTCCTCTCGCCCCCTTTCTGTAGCCTCTGTTCTCTCCTCTCGCCCCCTTTCTGTAGCCTCCGTTCTCTCTCCCCCTTTGTATAGCCTCCATTCCCCCCCTTTGTATAGCCTCCATTCCCCCCCCCCTTGTATAGCCTCCATCCCCCCCCTTGTATAGCCTCCATTCTCCCTCTTGTATAGCCTCCATTCTCCCTCCTTGCTGTAGCCTCCATTCTCCCTCCTTGCTGTAGCCTCCATTCTCCCTCCTTGCTGTAGCCTCCATTCTCCCTCCTTGTATAGCCTCCATTCTCCCTCCTTGTATAGCCTCCATTCTCCCTCCTTGTATAGCCACCATTCTCCCTCCTTGCTGTAGCCTCCAACCCCCCCCCCTCCTTGTATAGCCTCCATTCTCCCTCCTTGCTGTAGCCTCCATCCCGCCCCCTTTATGTAGCCTCCGTTCTCTCCCCCATATGTATAGCATCCGTCCCCCGTCCCCTCCTGTTTTCTGTAGCCTCTTCTTTCCTGTACTCACCTTAGTTTCTTCATTTTCTTTCCTTTCTCTTCTTGCTTGCTTCTTTCTCTGTCTTCTGCTCCTCTACACTCGCAGCGGCAGCGTCGTGACGTCACTACCCGGCGCCAGAAGCCGGGAACTAGGCGCCAGGTAAATTTTAAAATGCGGTGCTGCTACGGTGCAGCACCGCATTATTGCGGGCGGGCGGGGGTACGGGCAATCTGCCCTCGGCCCGCATTATTTATGTATAAAGTAGTCCTTAGTGCCGCCCCCCAGAGGCCGGCTCCCTAGGCAGCTGCCTAAGGCTGCCTTATGGGAGCGCCGGCCCTGGATGCACACAATATACAGCTCTCTGTGTACCTTCTTTATCCCCTATAGTGTCACTATAATAAAAAAAAACACATAGCTACTATAGAAAGAAGCTTTTGTGTTAGAAAATGTTCATTTTTCATCTCCTTAGACCCATTTAATCACAAGACAGCTTTTACAACTTTTTTTTTTTTTTTTAAATATAAAATAATGCCACATTTGTACTCCACTCTGAAGACATTTATACAAAGGGGTGCAAAGGAAAAATGTGCAGATGTTTGCTTTCATTTTCCAAACTACATTAAAACAAGTGCGATGTATGACACAACAATCCAATCAGCGTGACAGAAACCTCCCATTAATACACTGTGCAGTTGGAGGATACAGCTCCTTCAATTATCTAACTCTTAGTCTGTGGCTTCCTACTTTAATCAATTACCATAATGACACTGCCCCTGCCCCTGTCAAATGGAGCCACCCTGTCCTCACTCAAACAAGTGGACAGGTCATTGCCTCATCTCTTGTAGCTGTGAACCTTCTAATTATCTGATTGGCTCCATGTTGTTATGTTCCTGCCCACATCAAAATTGGACATGATCAGGAGACATTTCGTATGAGCAGGGGATGAAGATTGAATATAAAAAGGTGCTCAGAACCTAGTCAAGCACTCCTGAAAATGAGTATTAGACTTGGTAGATATCTTACAGCACTTGCACTATTGCTACATGTGCCTCTACTAGCACGGGTTGCAGAAAATCCTGTCATTCTTTCTTTGTATCCACCATTTGCTACTATGAAAAATCAGCAGCAATAGGCAGTGCAAGATCTGTGTTAACATATCAAATACAACTTTTGCAACACAATTACTACTTCTCAAAATAGCTTTATATGGCAAAAGACAATGGCCAAAATTCAAAGAATGGTTCAAAATGGTGTTACAGTCACATTTTACTTTATGTTTAAAATTCTGAAGATAGTTTAAAGATAACTACTATAAATTATAAAAGTAATCTCAACTCTGGGATTGACTCAAGAAACCTCCAAATTTTATGTGAAAATTTGTGCCTGCAAAAAGATCAGTCTTCAGAATTGTAACGCCATAAAATTAGTGCTAGATCCTTTTACTTTAAATCTTGTATTACCATCTGCAAATTCAGGCTGTAATATATGTTTGGCTATAAATCTGTTATTATTTAATAATAATGACATTTAAAGACTTATTTTTTTTTTGCCAATTTGGCTTGTAAATGGTCATGGGAACCTATAGATTCTAATGACCCCCTACCAACTTGTGTTTACATCTGCAGATGGTTTCAGTGGTGTCTTTAGGATACTGCCTGCTATATTTACTCGTATTCACTTCAAGTGAATGCAAAAGGATTAATGGAGAGTCCTCCTCTCACCCCTTTATGACAACAAATGCAAGCGCTGGTTACCAACGCATGTCACACGCGTGCCTCTGAGCTTTCCCAAAACTGGGGGCAATCAACCCAAGGCTAAATACCATTTTGATATATATCTTTTTAACTTATCGCTATGGTTGTATACTAAGTGGGCAAGTGTGTTTTATAATTATGTTACATGTTATCTCGATAAATAACAAAAATATTAAGTTGAATTCATGACATTTGTTTCATGACTTGACAACACTACTACTCTGTGCTTTTGGGGACCTTGCTCCTTCCATTATTAAATCCTCAGTCTGTGTCCATCTGCTTGACTCAATTAATTTCCTCAGATGATGACACTGCCCCTATCACAAAAAGCTCTGTCCTCACTAACGTAACTACCCAAGTGGATAGTGATATTCCTATGTTCTATAATTGGTAAATAAATTAGTTACATAACGCATGAGCAGAAAGTGAAGATCAAATAAATTAAGGTACCCTAGTTAAATGTACCTAGAAATCTTAGTAATGGCAGAACAAACCTGTCCTGGTTACATAATTCAGCATTCTATGACCCATCCTCCCCCATGTGCCGTTTAAAATGGCCACAATCAATATGATATCCATTACTTACACACTGGAGGCAGTTCATACTCCACTTCAAGAACCACGCGTTCACCAACATTCTTCAGCAGGCTGATGATCTCATCGTGACGGAACTTTGTAAGGTTGATGCCATTCACACATTTGATATAGTCTCCCACATTCAGCTGGTCACTTCTGTAAAGAACACTGGACTGTCAGATTGGTGCAAACTTACTCCTCATATACTATATGTTGAGCTCAAATACAAGGTTTACCAACAGAAACACCTTTTTTTCATTGGTGTTACTTATACCACTTACTAATTATACGTATATAATTTTATATATATGGTAGCAAAATGTGTGAATTTTAAAAAGCAGATTACTACAACATCGACACATTTTATTCAACTTTCTTTTTTTTCAACAGACCATGGCGATGTGATCATGTCAAGTTACTAAAGAACCTGTGAATGTCAATGTAATACAATTCAAAGTACAGGTCTGAAAAATGCAATATTCTGCAATTCACACTTCTGTAAAAATAGCCTCTTGAAACTAATAGTGAAAAATAATTTACACATAAGTGGTACAATCTTCACGTGTGAAACATTTACATTACATGAATATTCTTAAATACAATCAGGAATATTATGAATCAATTATTAATACACACAGAATTCTATAACAGATTTACAATAATGAGGTACCTATATAGATTCCAATACTTTTTCTTATTTTACTTAAAAATACACTAAATGTATGAGGTTGTTCGGTAGAAGACAGTATTTCTCCTCACCATCCATTTAAGATGTGAGTTAACAAAATTCAAGCAAGGAAACAGATTATTGAAGGACAGAAGTGCTACAGAAAGTCACTGTCCAAAGATATACATTTTCGAACAAAGAAATTGTAGCAGAAACAAACTATAAATCCGGAATGCTTCTTTATGTGCGTCTCTGCTTGTCCGCCAAGTACATTTCAATTTGCTCGGCCACTTTACCATGTTTGAAACACCTAAGTTAAATCCACCTGCACCTCGTCTTGTTGGTCGGTGGACCACAATCTGATATTAATATACTGTATATATATATATTAAAGGCTGTTTATTACGGAGCTAAAACACTCTACATAAAATCTTGGTTTAACAAATATCCACCATACTCTTTCACTCCATTGCAGCAGTTTGTCATGTGAGAAGGGAGGTGCTTCTCCAGTATGCAGGCAGGATATGAGTGGCTGCACAGAAGTACTCTGTGTGCATTAGACACATGGGCAGCGCCACAAACATAACATCACTCTCAGCTATTTGACCTGTATGAGAGCCACTGTTAAGATGTATGAGGAGAGTTCGTTGTCTATAGTGGAGTAGGAAGGTAATACTTTACTTTTTAACAGAACTGCAGTGGAATCTCCTCTTAACACGCAATGTATTTTACCTCCACAAGTCATGATTGAAAGCTGTAATTTTGTGACTCAGTGGTGCTTAAATTAATCATGATCGTGAAGGAACACTGGGGCAATGTTTAGTACTTTTGACACCTAGTTTGTTTGAAGCTTTTGATTATATTAGCAAAGTGCTTCAAGAAAGTGCAGGATGTGTACAAAATACCTCCACCTCCAGGACCTCATGGGTGGCGGACAATACAAGACCTGTTGTGCGAGAAAATAGCCGTCCCACAAAGTAGGCACGCCCCTGTAAAAATGAACTCATTTAAATTTATTCCATCCCGCAACATTAATTCTTGTTTTTCATCATCAGTACAAAAGTAAGCGCACTTGGTGCCCAATCCACACCTGGCGAGGAACATTCTTGATTCTCCTAACAACTCTCATTCACAGGTGCAAATGCTTGCACACCTGCAGACACGGCCATCCTTTCATCCAAGTCCATGAACTACCCTGTATATCCGGGATAACTGTACACTGCAATTTTACACTTTTTCAGCTCATAAATGCCCTTTAGAAAGCAGAGATAATAGATAAATCAGTGATTTATAGTGTTTTCCAGCTGCACCTCCACTTGGGGATCTGTAACAATCTTGAAATACAGGTTGAGAATATGATGAATTATACTTGAAGTGTGTTAGATTAAGAAACAAAACAGTGTATGATAGCTCAAATGCACATTTTATTATGCTTAAAAATAATCATATACGCTGATAACTAGGAAGAAACTTAAAATGTTGGACATCTATGTCTGCCCCACCATATGCCAGATGAAAAACCAGGTTATCCAGATCAGATAGTGCTCTAGTTACGCGTTTTGGGTGGTGCCATACAATTACATTCCTCACCTTAGCAGCATTAGAACAACAATCCAATACAATGCAATTATATTCTAGTATCCTGCATAACCACTACTGCTTCCAGTATAATACACCACTGCTTTTCCATTAATTCATGTATATCACATCAATATCAATCACTATTCCAATCATCACGGTCCCCATAATATCCATACACATCAACTTCAATAATCAAACTTCAGCATGTGCTCAGTAGCAACAATATCCTAGCACTGCAATATAAATGTCTCTTCCTTTATTACTTTTCTCCCATAACAACCACTGCTGTCTTGCTCCCATTAACAATCCTTAAAAATATTAATCTCATCATGTACTCAGCAGCAACCATATCCTAGTACTTCATATAAATTATTTTATTACTCTACTCCCTTAAAATCGTTGCTGAATCCTTGTTCCCATATGCAATCCTTATCCATAACATCACTTCTTCCATTAATAACACTACTCCCCATAACAACATCGCACTGTACCTATAAATGCATATAACACATCCATCTCAGTGGTATATATCACTATCAATCATCCCCTCAACATAATAATCAACAATTTACAATCGGCCCCATGTTCTCCTATCCCATACTAAGCCTGTCCTTGTAGGTTTGTATATTCCATTACTCATAGCGTTGACCCATGTGGTTTGGGGTAAGTGATGGTTGAGGGATAAAATATTATTGATCTCTTGAAAAGTCCACCAGGGAGAGGGGGGGGGAGGAGGGGGAGGAGAGAGAGAGAGAGAGAGAGAGAGAGAGAGAGAGAGAGAGAGAGAGAGAAGAGAGAGAGAGAGGAGAGAGAGAGAGAGAGAGAGAGAGAGAGAGAGAGAGAGAGAGAGAGAGAGAGAGAGAGAGAGAGAGAGGAGGGTGGGGGAGGAGGGGGAGGAGGGGGAGGAGGGGGAGGAGAGAGAGAGAGAGAGAGAGAGAGAGAGAGAGAGAGAGAGAGAGAGAGAGAGAGAGAGAGAGAGAGAGAGAGAGAGAGAGAGAGAGAGAGAGAGAGAGAGAGAAGAGAGAGAGAGAGAGAGAGAGAGAGAGAGAGAGAGAGAGACCATATGTTTGCCTTTTCTTTTTAACCTATGTCTTTGGAAGGAGCCCTGTGCAGAAAATAGTGATTTTGTTCTCCATGTGTTTGGGAGTCTGGTCTCCAACAAAATGGAGGATTCCTCAACAATCCGCCTGTTGTCCTAAATCCAACACCACGAGTTGGAATTTTATTTAAAACTAATAAAACATGCAGAGCAAGTGAGTCAAAACATAATGTGGTCTATGCATAGAATTGATCATCGAGCCATTGAAGTATAATTTGGCCCAACCATTTTTATAATGTTATTGGTACAAATCCTGTTAATTCAATGTAACTGGCTTTTCGGAATATCTCTAAGAAATTAAGTTTTATATTCATTATGCACATTACGGTATTTGTGTCTACTTCTTTGAAGTGTGCACAGGAACATGAATGTCTCTCCTCATCTATAATAATGAAAACAAAAATACTGCTGACTAGCATATGTGAAGTTTAAATGAAAAGCCTTATTATTAGCAGAGGCTATATACAATTTCAATGATGTACCTTTTCAAATTATAAATCAGGTCATCAATATAGATTTTGCACGTATATATGAGTTCATGAAAATTATTCGACCGGAAATTTTGCGAAAAACCCTAAAAGGTACTTTGAAAGACTGAGTGTTGCCAAAAGGTCCATTGTTGTAGCTAAAACTCCTATTTGTATTTGAAATAATGTGTTGATTAAAATTAAATACATATCCTAAAGATGATTGATTATATGTTCCTCTGGTAAATTTGTGAGGTTAGATAAGGACCAATAATTCGTCCTCTATGCATTACTGATTGTTGATCTCTGAGATGAGGGACTTGAGATCACAAGTTTCCCATGTGATATTTTCAATTAGATTAAAAACATCAGTGGAATCCTTGATAAATGAAGGGCATTTATATACTAATAAACCAGAGCCCAGGGAAAATCGATTGGATAAAACAGCCCCAGGGCCTCTGGCACGGAGAAGCTTAGCAAAATCGATTGTACCGGTAGTAGTGCAGAATTCTGAGACGCCAATTACTTCAAATTTAGAAGAAATGTACCAATCAAAATAAGAGGGATTTCTTGAGAAGGTGTAAGATATCATATTTAATTTTCAAAACAACTAAATATGAGATCAGTAGGTTGTATTGGTTGATTATTCTGACTAGTCAATACACTCAATGTCAAAGGGATTTTTGGGTGTAACTTTATATCTAGGGGAAGGATTATAAATTAATGGAGAATATCCTTAATATGGACCCAGCTTTAGAATCCATTTTGCATTATAAACATAGATTAATCTACACAGAAGCTAGTAACTTAAAAATAGCTCCCTCTATAAAATTGGCAGGCGTGCCAGAATGGAATATTTGCCATAGATGTAAATGCTTAAATTATGCCCTAAGCCTAAGAATTATTTTTCTTTGTTGGAAATTCCTTTAAAATCAAGGATTCTCATTCATGTCTGTCTATCGATGCAAACTATATGTTAAGTTGTCCCTGCTGTATATAATATGTGGGCCACACTATTAGGTCTATAAAGGAACAAGCATAAGCATATACGAATAAAGCCAATAAACTTCCAGTTTTCAGGCATTTTACTCATGTCATTAGAATTAATATTTAACTTGCTTAGGCATAGAAATGGTTAAGTCTGATAACAGAGCTGGTGACTGCCTAGGCTCTTTAAGAAGAACCTATTGGATTTTTACATTGAACACATTTTCTCCCACTTGTTTAATGATTAATTAGATTTTAATGTTTTTCTTCTGTAGTAATTTATTACTAACAGCTAATAATCTATATATGATTGTCTTCGCTTTATTTATTTGATATAAATTTTGCTTGTTAATGGATTTTATTCTACAGTTACATGCAAGTAGGACAACCTGATTGCATAGATCTCTATAAAGCTTTGTTCGGCACTGCCTACATCTGGTGTTCTGGTTGCATGATGAAGTGGGGAGATCACCGATTTGTGTCCGTCATACGGAGGGGCAGCTGTCCTGTTTCTCCCAACTGAAGTGCATATGAAGTTTACCACAATAAAAAAATACTATTAATTGAAGACTGTTTTTTACTTGATCAAGCACACACCCAAGTATTATTCAGTGTTTCAGATTCAGCAGAAGTAAAATGTTAGACATATCTCACAGTGCTCATTGGGCATGATAATGACACTATTATGTTTATATTCATACAAGCCAGCATAGCTAATGTTAAGCTAAAAGTGTTGCTACATGCAGTGAGTCACTGGAAACAGCAGCTGGTTTTTCTTTTAAAGTTCTGGATATTCTTAAAAAGTAAAAAAAAAAAAAAAAAAGTACACATCTCAAACAAAATACGGTAATGGTTCAATGCCACATTCCATAGTAGACCTCTTTCATGAAGATGTAGATAGAAAATCATATGGCAACATTTTACTTAAGGCTTTGTGATAACAGTAACCGAGCAGTTCTCTTTACGCTCCTGCAGCAAAAATTTGCAATATTGAATATATTTTAATGATCTGCTACATTGGCAATCTATTTTACCAGTATCTTAACTATGTGTGATAATTTAAATCAACAATTTTACAACATCGTTCATTTCTATATTTGACCTTGGGGTGCCATTTAAGTTCACAAAAGTAAATTACAAATAAATCTAGCTTGTCAGAAAACTGTATTCATTTTGAATATTTATAACAAAAGAGAAACAACGTATAGCAAGAAACCTGTATTAAATTAGTACTGACAACATGCATTCTGCTATGGAAATGTTAGGATTTGGACATGGCAGTAAGTACTGTAGGAAACATATAATCATATCCCACTGCTAAATAATGTGTTTCAGAACTCTGCAAGATACAGCAGAAGAACAGTTCCTTCTGCAGAACAGGCCACGTGTGGATCATTGAATTTTATTGACAGGACTAGAAAAGGTCTACAAAGGTGTTTTCAAGTATAATTTTGATGGTAAATACAATCTTATTCAAAGCTAAAATAGTGACCAGGTAGTCAATGGTATGTTATTTTAATTGTGAATAGATTTCACAGTATAAATCAATGAATGTATTAAAGATTACCAGAAGCTGTCATTTTATCTATCTATAAAGTCCCTGAGATGAGCAGTATCCTGGAATGTGATTAACACTCTTGTAGATTCTGACAACTTTGATTATAGAAGTAACTAGTACCATAAATACTGGACTTTCATACAAAAGTAAATATACTTAAATGTTGTGCGGCCATAGAAACACTTGACAAACACACTTTAGATAGGAGATGTTGAAATGATATGATAACACTTTTACCTGTACATAGGGCGTGGTATTGACCTAGGAGCTCCCATGGTTCTCTTAAGCTGGGTACACACTACAGAAATTTTCACCAACTTTTTATGCCGATCGATTTTACATCCGATCGATGGTCCGATCGCTCGGTCCATGGACTGCATACACACTAGCCTTGTTTTAGACGATAAAGGGAAGAGCAGCTGTCCCGTTAGCAACTTTTTACAGCCATGTTGTCGTGAGCAATGACTGTAATTTCGTACTCACTGTTTTGGATTGGTCGGAAACTTATACACACTGCACAGCGGAAACAAGATTGGACCGAAAATATTTAATGGTACGACCAACCAAATATGGGGACAATTTTCCATTTGGGCAGACTTTCGACCATCGTGTCACTACACACACTGACCCGACTTTTGAACGAGCAGCCGTATGTCGGCTGGTTGAACCGATTATTGGACAAAAAACCCTGTAGTGTGTACCTAGTTTTATTGTAAAACTATTGTGTGTTACCCAACCATAAACATAATTAATGTTACATCATTAATTCATTCAAAACCGAAGTATCAATAAAAAAAAAGAAGCTGATGCTGGTCTGTAAAATTAAAAGCCATCTAGGGTCAAAAGGACATATACTGACTATTCAGCCAGAAACAGTGTGTGCTCCAAGAGCAGCCTCCCAGCACCTGTTGATGAGAATAATACAATATATGAAACATCTAGTTCTTTCTGCCATCACATTCAGAGTTCCTATGCATCCAGGGTGAAGGTTACAGAGCATGTATATGAGCTTACCTAGCAGCAATTCCTCCTTGACGCAGGTTTGAGACTCTTGGCTTTCCATCCTTGTCAATTCCACCAGACACTGTAAGTCCTAGTGTTGTTCCTTCTTTCTTCATTAACTCAACGATTGTTGAGCCCTTGAACTCTTCTGTTAAAAAGAAAATTATTTCATTAATACGGAACCTCAGAAATATGTCTACACAATGTGATTTAAATTTATGAAACAATTAAGAAAGATTTGATTCTTTTATTTCCAGACAGTGATAAATTGCGGAGTCTTATTTTATGGATTATTATTCTTATGAACTCTGCATCATGTCATACGGAAATCATGTCAAAACCCATACAGCAGAAAGTCATTGTGAAAAGCATTACACTAAATAACAGAGGATTTTTTTTTTCCTTTCACACATTAATAACCAACACATAATGCCTGTGAGTGGGTGAGAGAGCATGAAGGGTGAACAGTCAGTTTTATTATCACAATTTACTGAAGGCTTTAATTATGTTGTCTGGCTGTTCTTTCTCTAAGTGGAAGGTGCTGTAATAATCTGTTTTGCAGCAATACTTCTTTTTTGCAGCTTGTTCATTCTTGAGACAGGAGGTCATTGAAGCCAATGAACCTTTGTAGATGCATATTTTGATTATATTATACTGTGGCTAAGTTTAAAATATGGGTGTCCTCTAGCTGTAGCACATAAAAGAAAGCCTGTGATCCACAGCTGAGCATTCGGTAGCAGTAACCTTGGAGTTCAAAACCAATTTTTTTCTGCTCAGCTTGATATTAGCTACTTTCAAAATAAACACAAGTGTCATGACTCCATATTTTCACATGAAAATATACAAAAATATTTTTTTCCAAAATATTAAATATTTACTTTATACAATGGACCCCAAGCTTGCCAGCAGGGCCCTCTTACCTCTCTGTCTGTATGTATTACCCAGTATTGTTTTATTAATGTTTGTTCCCAATTGTAAACCACTAAAGGAATTTGCTTGCATTATATAAATAAATGTTGATGATGATGAATGGACTGTCTGTAAGTGCTCTTATATTACTTTATCTGGACATATACTGGCCAATCTGACCTGACTGTCGGGAGGCTGGATCACCAATCACGTACATTTATATGTATGACCAAACCTGAACGATATAGAGTTTTGGCACATAAAATGGTCAGATGAGGTCATCAAGTTTTAGTTTGACATACAATCGTTTCCCATCAGATGTAGATTGGGATTGTTTGTCTTTTGGAGCCCATATATGGAGCAATGTGTGGCCAATGATGTATAAAGTGGCCTAATTGTCCATCCTAATCACAGAGGGGAGGATGCACCTACCCCCACAAATCTGTAAAGATTTTATTGCACTGTACCACATTTTTAAAAAATTAATTTCTGAAATGCAACAAGCTAACAGAGCATTTTTCAGTTACATAAATTATATATCATAAATATAACAACTCTAATAAACTTAAATTAGTCCCACACAGAACACCAAAAAGAACATCTATGATCTTGTAATTATGTACCAGTTGTTCGTGTAAATGATAGTGTTTATAATAACTTATTTGCATTCAAGATGTCTCCTTTGACTTTATGAATTGATCAAACACTTACAACATACTTAAAGTAGAGTTATATTACAAACTATGTTTCCATTATCCGGGTGACAAATTGTGTGGACGTAACTCACGCCTAATTACAAAATTTTGCATGGATTAATGCATAACTAATGGTATCTTTAGACACAGCAGTCAATGTGACCATCCATTTAGCTGCACAAACTTTTGTCTATTAAATATTCTATTATTTTACTAGGCTCATATTATATATTGTAGAGGTCTCCTTATTCAATCTTAAAGTCATGAGTAGATAGATCCTTTATACACACTTGTTGCCTCATAACAAATCCTGTCAATCCATAACAAATGGACTGCAGATAACAACTGGAAGTAATGCTTTAACAGATTTGTTTATGTTTCATGAAATTAACAAATCTGAAGATGAAGGGAGTGTATTGTTATCCATCAGTATGGTAGGCATAGGATTCCTTTAGTATGAGCCCACACAACACTGATAAGAAGGCTTCCCAGATTGCTCCATCTTATGTCCGCTGCTTGTGATTATTAGTGCAGCAGACACACAAAACAGAAGGAAGACACTTTTTTTTTATCTAAGTCTTTGAGGCTTCAGAACAGCCATAAAGATTTGAACATCGAGGTATAGGAGAAGAAAAGGAGACAGTGATTTAAAAAAAAATTAAAAATCAGAAACTGATCACAGTTAATGTTGTTGGAGGTCAGAACAATAATTTTGTGATGTTTTGGTGTAGGTAAATCAAACAACTGGTTTGGATTGCAAAGTTGTTTCATAATGTAAGTTATTGCAATAATATCTTGGGCCCCATGAGAGCACACTCCCCATCATGTGTCCTGCCCCCTGTACCACCCCTGTGAGCAGCACTGCATCTCACATCCTACCTCCATATATTCACTATGTCAACCAAGTGCTGAAGCACCAGAAATATGTCCACTAGATATTCTTATGGCGAAAAGTAAACAAATTAGTGCATGTGGAATGGCCCAAAAATCATGTTATACAGTCCTATAACTTCACATAAAACTCCACAAATAGCATTCCAAGCTCAGATAAATGGTCTATACAGCAACAATAGCTCACTGACAATTTGGGGAAGGGGGATTCACGCACTGTGCACTATTATCGTTACTACGGTAATAGTGCGCTTTATTATTGTTAGTGCAGTAAACCTTAATGCTGATTATTGCTTGTTGCTCAGGGAGCATAGTGCAGAAATCTGAGTTAATATTACCGTGTGATCGGTAATAGTGCACAGGCCGCGTTACTTTTGAGGGTAACGCGGCTAATTGAATTCCTCCCTGGAATGGAACCATGTCAGTAGCAGGTCTGGTGTTTCACAGCAGAATTGCACATGTTGGACATGCTGGACTGTGTCTCAATGTCAAATCTGGGGAGGGCCGAATTTCCCATTTTTACCAAGTCGTGAGATAATGTTAGTAACAGGAATGGTCCATTTAGAGAGTATAAATATTATAACAAGGAGAATATCCAGTAAGTATCGTGGTTTCACATGACAAATACGAACATGTGTAGCACTCATTCATTACATTTTACAGTAGGGTCTCCACCATACTATAACAACTCACTAAACACCCCTGAGAAAGTCTGTCTTAATATTTGTCTGTGTTGTTGTGAGACTGTTGCTAAGCCAGGTAAGAGGGCTTCTTAATTTACCTTATTTACATGGTTAGTAAAACATAAAGGACATCTAGAAACCCCAAAACTAATTCACTAATTTGTTGCATAAAACTGTCAAATCAGCCAACTTCAGCAACATTTGCTATTTGGTGCAGAGCTCAGAGGTGGTGCAGCATTTCTCTCTGCCAACTGCATACCTCACATAGTCATGCGGAACATCTGCAAGGTTGTACACCAGCCAAATCCTCACATTTCCCCCGGCATCCTAAAGCTGGGAAGGGGTTAATGTTTCCTACAGTATAATGTACACCATATGCATAATTGAACTTTCTCCTTCAGGCTGTAATCTAGCTGAGTTTTGAGGTTCATGTACAAATAATTGCAATCCAAGTGCATTTGTCTAGAAATGTATTACTAGTGATTCTACAGAAACTGGAATCAGGTACCATTCATCTAACTTCACTTCTGAACAAGAAGTTTCTTCAGCAATTAAATATGATGCTACTCTGCTCAAGCCTTTCATACTCTGAAACTGCAGTTTAAATAGACCATTTTGTTAAAATACCACATTACATGTATAAAATGTACACTGTATTAACGATTCTGCACCAGTTTTATCTTGCAGAAGGAGATATTTTGCCATATTCAGATTCTAAATATTAAATTTTTTTATTTTATTGGAGAGAAGATTTTATCCAATACAAACAGCACAATATGCTATGTCCCAGACAGGCTTCACCCAGCCTGTACAAAAGTAAAGGATAAGCTGGCCCAGGACACAGGAGTGAAATAGTGTCAGGCCACATAAGAAAATATGTATAGGAGTCTGGCAACGCAGCTGTAATCTGCCCGACCCCTACTCTGTGCTCAGAAGAGCAAGGCAGGGAGGGGGGTTTGCTTTACTGAGCATGTGTGTCCTGCGGTGTGGCATCAGAAGTGGCCGTCTTATTTTCTGCTCTTCTGAGAACGTGGGCTTTAAGCAGGGGTGCTTGGGCCTCAGACGAGGTACATGGGCCTCAGAGCGGGAGGGCACCCTAGCATCCCCCTCACCTCTGGGCTAAGTAGCACTCACACCCTTTGCACCTACAATAGCTCCACCACAGGAATGATAGCCTACCTCTGCTTGCAAGTCAAGCAGTCAGACTGTACTGTGCTCTCTCCCAGCTGGCTTTCTCAGTTCTCTTTATGTTCTGCAATGCTGTGCTTCACATGCACCCCCCAGAATTACCAAATAAGAGACAAATGCAGATGAGGCTGAACAGGTCATCAAACAGAAGCAGCTTTAATTTGATATTATTCTTTGTAAGCAGCAGACTTCATCAAAATGTGACCTCCTACGCATAACGCAGGGAGGTCACACAGTGCCAGTGGAAGGCACTTTAGGGGAAATGGGGTTCTAAAGCGCATCTGTATGGGTTTTGGGGAAATTGGAGGGCATGAGATTAAGGGTAATGTGCTGCTCTATTGAAGGTTAGAGGACGTGGTGACAAGTTCACTTCAATGTGTCTGCAAAGAGGGGACTTCAATTTTCAATTGACAAACTGTACAGGACCATATTTGCATTGAGCATTCTATTTAATTTTCTGTGAAAAATTTTGAACAGAGGAAGAATGTACCCGTTACCAGCGCGTTCAATTAGTATCCATTACAGGCATCCAGGAGAAGTCATGACTGCTCGTTTTGAGCAGTTAGTGAGGGGTGGGCTCACCTATAGAGTATGGCTCTAAAAGGCCTATCGTATGCTTGTTTGCAGGTTAGTGGAGAGGGTAGGGCTCCACTGCCCGCCAATAAAGGGGGAATTTCAAAGTCCCTAGCTGTGGGAACAAAAGTTTCTTATATATTACAAGCAAGCACATAAATGTCAACAGGGAAGCACTCACAGCTTTTTACTCGCATCCAACTTTTACTATCAGTACTTTCTTTATTCCATCAGTCAACATTTACTGAAATGGAATGGAGGCTTAATGCTAAATACATCTAAATACATTTTCTTTCTAAGGTGCCTATGCCCCTAGCTGGAGCCAAAGCGGCTGCTACAGGCAGACGTTTCTCCAGTGCTTCTGCCAGTTCTATAATACAGAAGTAAATCAATTTTATTCACTACCTTTAAATGGCACAGGGGGTTGTAATAGGATCTCCCACTTACAAACCCAATCTCTCAGTTTTAAGCTAGTGCTGTTAGAGGAACAGAGGGGCCCGGGGAAAATATTTTTATTGAGCAGACCGAGGCCTTCAACTACAGAGAGACTTACCTTAGTAAAACCTTTTACTAAGTAGTGCTTTAAAATTCAAATACATAAAGACCCAATAATACTTGTAATGTAGTGCCCTTTGTCTAATGTTGGCCAGCAGGGTTAATATCTGCAAATTCTGGGATTCTGCGGTAGCTACTGTGGTGTCCTGCCAACCTACTGGAGTGGGCGTGACCATACTCCATCACAGGGCTCCTCTATTTCTGTGAAACAGGTCCAAGATTATTTATAGGATTAAATGTGCTAACCAGTCAAATATGTCTGGTACATTGCTTGCAGATTCCTATTGGTCTGCACTGTCACACCCCCATATAATGCACACAAAGCACCAGCTGCACAATGATACACATATGAACATCTGCCGCTCAGATTATTAAACAGGAGAAAGAAAAATGAAGGAGCAGGAGAAGTGCATTATACACAGAGCCTTGCGTGGAGGCACCAATGGCATCCAGTACAAGCTATTTGGGCATGTGCATAAAACTATACCAGGTATACAGAGAAGTAGCAAGGGTGCCAGTCCATCACTCCTAAACACATCAGTATAACGCTGTGCGCCATAATTAATGACTTAATTATTCTTCAATTTCATCTTACTGACAGCCTACGTTAATTCAGAGAGTGCAGACCTGTTTTTACACAATGTGGTGCCATGGAAGAATCGGCCCGGCTCCTGGACAGAGAGCTGCAACCATGTAGAGAGGCGGCTGGCTCCTTGTTGCATCATAACACTGTCAGTGGATGGGAGTCAAGAGGAGCCAGAAAAAGGAAGAAGCAGAGACAAGAAGAAGAGAAGCCGAGAGGAGTCCTAAGATACATAAACTACTGCAGGGTTTGGAAAGAAGCAGGGAAGAATTGATAGTGGGTTGGAGAGAATAAGGGATTTTATTTGCGACACATAAATATATGGCACATAATATACGACTAACAAAATAAAAGATACGGCTCATAATAGTCAACATGCTAAAAACCAGTAATATATGCAAGAGGTGGTAGTGTTTGAATAAGCAATAAAAGCCTCCATTAAATGTGGAGGCAAACGTATATGCTATTAACTTGTTATTGAGATTGGTAGGGAGGAAACATGTATGTTTATTAAATTGTAATGCTATTAATTTCAAGGTGGGGGAATACACTTATTAGATTCACCTGTCTAGTTCTTGGTAGAGCCCTTTTGCCCCCAGAACAGTCTGAATTGTTTCATGGATTCAACAAGGTGCTGGAAACATTCCTTAAAGATTCCGGTCCATTTTGACATGATAGCATTAAGCAGCTGCTGCAGATCTTTCTGCAGATTTACCTTCCGTTCCACCACATCTAAAGGTGCCCTACTGGATTGCGATCTTGCGACTGTGGACAACATTGGAGTACACTGATCTCACTGTCATGTTTATGGAACCAACTTAAGATGAAGTGTGCCATGTGAAATGGCACATTATCCTGATGGAAGTAGCCAAGATGGGTAGGCTATGACCATAAAGATGCACATGGTCAGAAAAAATATCCAGATTGGCTTTTGCATTTAAACAAATCTTAATTTGTATTAAGGGGCCTAATGTATGCCAAGAAAACATTCCCCACACCATTATACCACCACCCCCAGTCTGCACCACTGAAACAAGGCAGGATGGATTGATGTTGCTGCAACAAAGTTCTGACCCTACTATCCACATGGTGCAGCAGAAGTTGAGATTCATCACAGCAGATGGCGTGTTTACAATCTTTAACTGACCAGTTTTGGTGAGCCTATGTCCACTGTATCCTCAGCTATTTGTTTTTAACTGACAGGAGTGAAACCCGGTGAGGTCTTCTGCTGCTGTAGCCCATCCACTTCAAGGTTTGACATGCTGTGCATTCAGAGATGCTCTTTAGCATACCACTGTTGTAAGGCAGGTTATCAGAATCACTGTCATCTTCTTGTCAGCTTGAACCAATATGACCAATCTTCCCTGACCTCTCTCATTAACAAGGTGTTTTCGACAGAAAACTGCTGCTCACTGGATGTGTTTTGTTTTGCAAATCATTCTCAGTGAACTCTAGAGACTGTTGTGCTTCAAAATCCCAGGATATCAGAAGTTTTGGAGATACTCAAACCTGGCACCAACAATTATTCCACAGGCACTTTTAGATCACATTTCTTCCCTTTTCTGGTGTCTGGTCTGCACAACAACTGAACCTCTAGATGCTGTTATGAATTGAGTGCTGCCACATAATTGGTTGTATTGACAAGCATGTGTATGGTGTACATAACAAAATGGTCATTGAATGTATGTCTATTTATTCATCATCAACATTTATTTATATATTATTAAATATGAATGCTATTAATTTAATAGAGCATTGATTGTAACCAACAGTCAAGGTCATTTCACATGGAAAATACCAGTTCAAATAAAAACAGACAACATTAGGGAGCATAAATCCTGATTATGTATAATAAAAATAAACTTTATGCAATAAGAAAAAAAAAAAAGAAAAAAAAACTTACAAAACCGGATTTGCTTATTTTTATGTTCATCCATAGGCAATATATGTTTTCTTTTTATTTAATAGAGAAATAAACTGGCGTGACAGTGAGACAATTTTTTTTTTTTTTTGACAATGTAATGGAAAAGGAGGAGTTAGATTACTAGTGATGGTTGTAAAGAGGACAGAGATGAAGATACATGATTGAGATGATGAAAGATGGAATGGGAACCCTACCACTCCTCAGCACAGACAAATAAACCTCTGCATTCTGGAGAATGGTACATAGTGTAGATGACAACAAAATAACGGTACTGTAAACCCAGCTTCTCCATATATTTCATATTCTAATTAAGCAGGCACAAAATTCAGGAATATGACACAATAAGGGTTTCCAGCACGATTTGGATTTGGCAGTGCAGTTACCAGTTGCAGAAGTTGGAGTTCTAATTCAGTTCAGTATTTAGGAGAATTTAATTTAATTAAAAAAAAAAAAAAGTTACCAAATCTGAAAATATAGATTGACTTTACTTACAAATACATCTTTACTCAGAAAATTTAAGAAATTAACACATCCTGCCCCTCATGCAGTATTTTAGCACTCTATTAAAACCCATAGAACAGTTCTTAAACGGTTTTGCTTTAGACTCACATGAGTTTTAAGTTTGAACTAGTGATTTATTTCCTTTTAATGTGTTTTGAGTCTATTGGTTTTGCTAAAATCTAACCGTTAAAGGGTTAAATGCTCCAGATTGGATTTACCACATAAAATCTTTTACCAATACTTACAAATCAGACATTTTTTCACTCCCTACAACAGCACTTCCCTCAGATCAATGTTTCTCCCTAGAATCCATTTGTCAAAACTCACCTTTAACTAGAGGTCTCTTATCCATACTATATCAACTGATAAATAGCCACAACCTCCCGTCCAAAGATCCACATGAGTTGGCATGGAAGAGAGACACTGGGGAAAGTCTGAACCCAAAAGAATGGGCAAATATTAGATCTAACTTAGCTAAAACATCTATCTCAGTTCGAGTCAGAGAGAACCTTTTCAAAATTTATTGCAGGTGGTACTTGGTCCTCTCGCGCTTACACTCAATATTCCCAAGCTCTATGGACAGATGCTGGACAGGATATGGATGTAGGGGTACCCTGTTGCACATTTGGTGGACCTGCCCCAAAATTAGCCCATACTGGCAGCAAGTTCATACACTTATCTTCTTGATTATCCAAATTCAAATCCCTGACTCGCCACTCTATTCACTTCTCCCTAGACCTATCCCCAACACTTCACATTCAACACAAAAGCTAATTAGACATATTCTGAACTCTGCTAACTGCTTAATAGCTTTACAGTGGAGGAACACTTCCCCTCCCTCCATCTCTGCAACTATAAACATCATTTGGTCAATGTACTGATTAGAAAGCATTACTGCCACATTAAACAACACTTCATCACAAAAGTATGGTCACCCTGGACATCTTTCTATGAAATGGAGCCACCCTTATCTACTGTTTGACATTTCTTAAATTTCATAAACTTATTCTTTGAATTCCCATGGTGATATGGTACCCCCTAAAGATTCTACTCAACAAAGCCAGACAGCTAGTGGTAAAATCTGCTCCACTTCTCCCCCCCCCCCCATCCCCCCGTTTGTCTCTCCCCTCATTTGTAAGTCATAATACTGTATATACCTTACAACGTATATAGATGATCCTCAGAATGCTGACTATATTCTAAATAATTCTAAATGTTATGTATTACAATGCAGTGTATACAATACCTTATCTATGTTTATTGTCTTTCAAACTTGTAAATGCAATAAAACATTTATTAGAAAAAAAAGAAAGATGCTTGTATAAAATAATACAGTATAACTAGCTTTTAAGTTTGTAGCATGCAACAGTATTCAAGACGATATGCATGGGAACATACCCTAAAATTCATGAGTATCGAAGCTTACTTGAAACTCTGTGATTAGTATGGCATCTCTTCAAATGAGCAACAGTTTAATAGATTGCTGGTTTTGTTGGTTCTCCAATGAGATGCCTGTTTCCTCCATGGATTTTAGCACACTGCTGTCAGCTAGAATATGACAGGGACAATAGCTGCGCAATTATCACGATCATTGAAGTCCCATGATGAAACGCTATAATGAGGGTGGTGCGACATGTGTCACCACTCAGGATGAAAAGTCATGGGAATTAAGAGGGCTTTTCTAATTAAAAAAAAAACAAACCAAAAAAAACCAGCTTCCTGACTGGCCCAGCTCCGTCACATGAAGTGCAGAGGTTTAGCCTACTACTGAGGGTTAGTCTGTAGACCGACCCCTCCTTCCACATCCTGAAGCCTATTGATTTAGTGAGGGGCTGAGCTATAGGGGAGAGGGGCCCTATTAAATCTGAATGCTATTAATGTAATGTTAGGTCGGTTGGGAGTAAATTGGCCTATTAAATATAAATGGTATTTATTTAATGCCAGAGCTTGTTGGGAGGGAAAAGTTCTATTTAATAAATGTGAATGCGATTAATATAATGTTGGGGCTGATTGGGAGAAAGGAGGCCTAAATATTAAACGTGGGTGCCATTGATTTATTGTTGGGGCTGGTTGAGCAGAAACAGGCTGTATTTATTAAATGTGAATGCTACTTCATTTTGGGGCTTGTTTAGGGGAAATCTGTCTATTGATTAAACATAGATGCTATTAATTTAAATGTCAAGGCAGGTTTGGAGGGAAGGAGCTGTAGTGTTTATTCATTGTTTGGATTTCCAGGCGGTGAATCAGATATATCTCTCTTTTCCATACAGGGTGCCAACATTGCAGGATCTGGCCAAGAGGCAACTGAGCTTAAGACACCAGCTACAGCACGTAGTCAAAGTTGCAAGCATACATAGGAAATGGCAGCACAGACTGCCAACTGTCCCTATCTTGGGGGGCTGTCCTGTGCAGACAGGATTTTGCAGTTCATTGTGCATTCCAGATTTGTCTCAAGTGCTTGTGAACAAATAAGGGTTTGGCACTCTCTCCTCAAATCAAAGATAAAGCCTACCTGTCTTCAAATATTCTAATGGTGTTGTTACAATACCATCCATTCAATCAAAGCATTACTGTCAACCAAAGTACCTTTTCATCACTCGCTGAATGCCGGTGTTTTATTCAGTGGTTGAAAAGGAAATTTAGAAGTGGATGTATGGAAATGTACAACTGGGTGTATGAAAAATGTAATGGGAATGTAAGTGAATGGAAATTGATAATTTTACAATGAAGGCAGTGAGAGAAGTGACACAATGGCATACCACTGTATACACTCCCACCACTGCTTTTAGGGATTATTAATCCCTATGGTAGCACTCTTGGCTGCTCATAATTTAGCACATATTAAGGTTCAGCAGATCTAAATTACTTCATAAAATATTTACAGCACATCATACCTTAATACGTGCTAAGTTGTGAACTGGTTGTTGTCACAGGGATCAATGATCGTTAAGACACCTGCATTATACAGTTTTAAGATGCTTTGGATGCTGGTAACGCATCTGTGCCCACAGAACAGAGAGAGGAAAGCTACAAGTGCAACCTCTGCTTTTGTCCCTAAGCCAGTGGTTCCCAAACTTTTGCAGTTCGCGGCACCCTTAGAGTCTCCAAATTTTTTCAAGGCACCCCTGCACTCTGCCCTCAGGCACACTGCCCCCTCTGCATCCAGACAAACTGCCCTCTCTCACACTGCCCTCTCTGCCCTCTGTCACGCTGTCCCCCTCCTCTGCCCTCTCTCACGATGTCCCCCCTACTCTGTCCTCTCTCACGATGTCCCCCCTCCTCTGCCCTCTCTCACGATGTCCCCCCTCCTCTGCCCTCTCTCACGATGTCCCCCCTCCTCTGCCCTCTCTCACGATGTCCCCCCTCCTCTGCCCTCTCTCACGATGTCCCCCCTCCTCTGCCCTCTCTCACGATGTCCACCCTCCTCTGCCCCTGTTACACTCCTCTGCCCCTGTTACACTACTCTGCCCCGTTGTCCCCCTCCTCTGCCCCTATCACACTCCTCTGCCTCGTTGTGCCCCGCTGTCCCCCTCCTCTGCCCGTCATACTCCTCTGCCCCTGTCACACTCCTCTGCCACGCTGTTCTCCTCCTCTGTCACAATGTCTCCCTCTGCTCTCTGTCTCCCTCACTCCTCTGCCGCGCACCAGCCATAGAAAAAAAAGAAAGAACACAAAAACTTACCAATCCGTGCGGCGCCGGGACCCAGCATCCACCTCTCTCCCGCAGTGAAAGCTGCGGGAGAGAGGAGGCTGCTGGGTCCCGGCGCCGCGCGGATTGGTAAGTTTATGTTTTCTTTCTTTTTTCTATGGCTGGCCCGCGGCACCCCAGTGACAGCGCCGCGGCACCCCAGTGACAGCGCCGCGGCACCCCTGGGAGCCGCGGCGCACAGTTTGGAATCCGCCGCCCTAAGCCATAAATAGGGGTGTGCAACGTGTCTACCAAAATGGATGGTTCTGCCTCGCACAGGGCACTAAAATGTCTAGTTATGGGTCTGATGCTACAGCTGGCTTTTCAGTTTTCATCTGACAGCACTTTGGCAGGGATATGCCCAAATGAAAGGCAGCCCTTATTAGCCCTTCCACAGATGGACATAACCATTTGTGCTAATGTATTTTACGCTACAGAAAACAAAAGAGTCAGTTTAAAAACTACTAAATCTTTCAATGAGATAAAAAAATTTTTTTTAAAAAAGATTAAGAATTATGCAGCAATAATTTGACCCCACTAGAGATGCATGAACCAGCTGTATATCGTTTCTTCAACCGAATTATTGAAATTTTGCTGGAATTTCAGAAATATTAGAAATAATTGGGCTAAATTTGAGAAAATCTAACAGATTCAACCATGTTAGAGTCTATTCGACCATGTTCAAGTCAATTTGCACACGAGTTCTCTTGAACACGTTTCACCTTACACTGACATGCTTTTAATGGCGAACCTCAAAGGGCAAACTGTTCTGATGAGAAATACTTGAAATATCTTATATTCTGTTTAATAATAATATTATTAAATATAGTATTACGCATGTGTTTAAACATAAATATTTAAAAGATTTTCAACACAAACCGTAAACCTCAAATTCAATTGGGAGACTGTCATTTGAACCACAGCCATGTTTGTGGCCATAGAATGAGTGTAAATATCAAACGGTTTCAAAATATTCAAACATGCTACATATTGCTGCATATTATAGCTTAGGAGTGTTTACTCTTAACTAAATAAGTCCACCATGGTCTCTCTCTCCATCCTCTTCAACAGTTTGCCATGTTAGGAAGGAGTATAGTCATACACACAGTATGCTCTTCTCCTTTCTCCTAACATGGTTTTATTAAACCTAGTGGCGGAGCAGAGAGCTCTGTAATGAGCCCTCTGCCCTCACCACTGAAATCAAGCATCTAACTGATGCCCCAGTTGGCTCTGTTCACTCTGGAGCAGCACATTTAAACGTGCTCAGAGAGGACATACTGCTCTCTGATGCAGCAAGTGCATGGCTCAGCATGGAAGTACTCTAAGGGAACTGATGTATGGTCAGTTCTGCTCTGGAGCAGCGAGGTAGCCCAGGTGAGTGAGGCTCAGATGGATATTATGATTATAATGGGGTTAATGGTGAATAATGCTGATAAAGATGAAAGGCGGTTAAAGGAGAGTGATAATACTTAGGGCTAGATTTACTAAGCTGCGGGTTTGAAAAAGTGGGAATGTTGCCTATAGCAACCAATCAGATTCTAGCTATCATTTTGTAGAAGGTACTAAATAAATGAAAGCTAGAATCTGATTGGTTGCTATAGGCAACATCCCCACTTTTTCAAACCCGCAGCTTAGTAAATCTAGCCCTTACAAGGGGTTAATTATGAAAGATTAGAGGTTAAAGGAGAATACATATTAGTGGAAAAGGATTAAAGGGGTCAAAGGAGGAGTATAAGAGGGATATTAATTTATGGAGGATGACGGATTAATTGGTGAATGAATGTTACCCTTTAAAAAATGTCTTGACTGCACACATCCTGAGAAATGCTTTTCTAACACCACAGAGACAGAGTGAAAGACAGATTGACAGACTTGCTTTGCTGAAATGCACTGTGGTTATTGGCTGACAAACAGAGGCAGGACCAGCGATTTCACATTGCATTCTCAGCTTTTTCACTTGAAATCAGATCTTCCTGTCCTAAGAATAACATATATGCAGTTTAAGGTCATGTTAACACTGGAAACCATATTTTCCATTTATAGTTCATATCTGAAATTTCAATGTTGGGGTTTACAGATCCTCAGCAGGGTAAAACATAAAAATCACTTTGTGTTAGGGTTGTGTTTTATCAGACGTTGTTAACTAGTCTTACTGCTAGATGTAAATTACCAAACATTAACTAGGCCATAATCTAATAAATAGAAGCCTAGTGGCTTGTGTTAGTTTGTGTGTGTGTGGAAAAAAAAAGCAAAACAAGCTGCTGCGCCACCTGCTGGGCGGAGTTATACACTGACCTACTAAATTCTTAGTGTGTGTGGAAAAAAAACCTCAAAGGGCTGAAATTTGGTATACTAAGATGTTTTTAATTTGTTAATTTAATTTGTTAATTGTTAAAAGTGTTTATAAAGATTTTAAAAAAATATATATATATTTCTTGAAGGAGAAGTGACAGTTGGGAGTGGTTGGTGGTTGCCGGGGGTGACAGTGGGGAGTGGTTGGTGGTTGCCGGGGGTGACAGAGTGAGAGGAGTGTGATACTCAGGACCGCTGAGAGAGATCCCTGTGTCTGGATAGATGTGGCGATAAAGATGAAGGATGAGGTGATGGAGAAAAATGATGAGGTGGTGACGTGGACAAAACCACGTTAAAAAAGGGCGCTTGCGTTGTGAAGTAACGCTCTTCCCCTGAGGAGGCCTGGGCTAGCCCCAAATGCATGACAAGAACCTTTTTAACACCTTAAGTAGCTTGATTTGACTAGAATGCATGAGTATCATGCACGGGTTAACTTGTATACATATATGAGTGATAGTTGTTCCACCATTCTACATCTATTCAGACACCTATCCCATTGTGATAGAAAGTATTGGCGTATCTTAGCTACCAATCAATGCTGCATGTCAAAGTGTTGGAGAGGAGAAAAATGCAAGTCAGGAGATCTCCCTGTGCGAATATACAGTCTATTTTACTAATCAATCTCCTTTCACATTCCCTGGAGAAAAATGTCTGTATAATGAACTAAAAAGTAAAGGAGACAGAAGATGGATGCTTTCATTTGCCTGAGCTAACTTTTCATTTAACCTAGATAACTGAATTAAGCACTGTATGAAATTGAGCTGTACCTGAAATCATTTATTAATAAAGAGTAATGTTTTAAATTATTTCAATTAAATATTTTATTAAAGCAAAAGATTGAGTATAACATTCAATAACAAATCAAACCAGCAGAAAAACCTCCTGTGACCCAAAGAGTAGGATTAAAACAGAGACATTTGTTTACAATACTATCTTAAAGATGTAATCCGTCTATAAATGGTCATGAGAGATTCCTATAAAAAGAATCTCCATTTAATATGTTGGTGAGAGTTGGGCAAAGAGTGAAAACTCAGGACATGTCTCTACTTTTAAAGATAAAGTAGTTTACATTATTATTATTATCATTGTGCTCCGCATGTCCAGGCAATGGGGAAAACAGAGCATACATAAAACAGGCACATACAAGGTAAACAATATAAACTTAGACATTAAAACAACGGGTAAGGAAGGCCCTGTCCCTGAAAGCTTATAATCGAGTGGGGAAAAGGACAGAACAAGAGGAGCAAGTGTGGTTCAGAGTGGAGATTACGATAGCAGCAAGGGTGTACAAGCGGTAGAATAGGCTCTGATAAAGAGGTGGGCTTTCAGAGAGCATATATAGATTAGCAGGCTGTGGGAGAGTCTGATCAGGTGCGATAGGGAATTCCATGAGTGTATAGCACAAGAAGGAGAAATTTGGTAGATGGGAGTGAGAGGTGCTTTTTAGCGACGATGCAAGACACTGACCAGAGGACATGAGGAAGAGTATATTGGGATGAGATTTGAGATTATTGAAGGGGTGGTGGGCTTTGGTGGTGAGGGTGAGTATTTAAATTGGGTTCTGGAGGTCATGGGGAAGCAGTGAAACATTGCCAGAGTGGGGAAAAGAGGACAATCAGTCTTGCATGGCATTTAAGATGGATTGAGGTGCGGATAGGCTAGTGAGGGGAACACCAGATAGAAGGAGGTTCTAGTAGTTGAGTAGCGAGTTGATGAGAGAATGGATAAGAGTTTTGGTTGCATCTTCAAAGACTGAGGAAATTGATCTGTTATTCAGTGAGGGAGATTTGAGCAGAAGTGGTTACATTAAGTTCTGTTTTGGACATGTTGAGCTTTAGGCAGTGTTGGGGCATCCTTGAGGGGATAGTAAAACTGTTGGCGACACAAGATAGTACAGTATGGGAGAGGTCAGTGAAGTAGAGGTAGGTTTGTGTGTCCTCAGTGTAGAAGTGTATCTGGAGGCTGAATAAGCAAACTAGTTCACCAACGGAAGAGATGTACAGTTAAAAATCCAGAGGGCCGAGAAGAGAGCCTCATGGGATCCCAGGGTGGTTTGATAGGTAGGTAGGTAAAAAAGAACTGTCACAAAGACCAATTGAGTGAAGGGTAAACAGAAGAAGAGGGTGATTGTCTGATTACATTGGTGTGAGTGATTTTCTTACCACAGGAATGCAAACACAAATTGTAAGCTCTGACTGCCAGGTCAAAGCTATTGGAATATACAGCGCTGCACAGTATGTTGGTGTTATATACATAAAAGGACAACAACAATGACCATCTATAGTAGACCTGTGACATATCAGTCCCACAAATTGTTGTTTGTGTGGGGGAAAAAAAAAAAAAAGAGTTTTGACAACTACATTACGGTAATCTTTACCTCTGCATATTCTTTCATCATCATCATTTATTTTTAGCCTGGTAACTTTTGGCGCTGAGACTTTTAAATGTTCTTGTGTCTGTGGACTGAAGTGGCAGCATGAAATGTTGGGAGGCAGGTTTATTATACTCTGATGCAGTGCTCGCCACAATATACTTTTTTGAGGCCAAATTTCACAAAGGGTCCCTAGAAGTAAGGCAACCCACAGTTTAGGAATGGAGGTGAATAATTTGCATATGGATTTTCTACATAATTACAGTGCATCCGGAAATTATTCACAATTCTTCATTGTTTCCACATTTTGTTGTTACAGCCTTATTCCAAAATGGAACAAATTTTTTGTTTCCCTCAAAATTCTACACACAATACCCTATAATGACAACATGAAAAATGTTTTTTGGAGATTTTTGCAAATTTATTAAAAATGAAAAACTAAGAAATCAGATGTACATAAGTATTCACGGCCTTTGCTCAATACTTTGTTGATGCACCTTTGGCGGCAATTACAGCCTCAAGTCTTTTTGAATATGATGCCACAAGTTTGGCACACCTATCTTTGGGCAGTTTCGCCCATTCCTCTTTGCAGCACCTCTCAAGCTCCATCAGGTTGGATAAGAAGTGTCAGTGCACAGCCATTTTCAGATCTCTACAGAGATGTTCAATTGGATTCAAGTCTGGGCTTTGGCTGGGCTACTCAAGGACATACACAGAGTTGTCCTGAAGCCACTCCTTTGATATCTTGGCTGTGTGCCTAGGGTCGTTGTCCTGCTGAAAGATGAACCGTCACCCGTCTGAGGTTAAGAGCGCTCTGGAGCAGGTTTTCATCCAGGATGTCTCTGTACATTGCTGCATTCATCTTTCCCTCTATCCTGACTAGTCTCCCAGTTCCTGCCGCTGTAAAACATGCCCACAGCATGATGCTGCCACCACCATGCTTCACTATAGGGATGGTATTGGTCTGGGTATGAGCGCGGCTGGCTTCCTCCAAACATGACGCCTGGCATTCACGCCAAAGAGTTCAATCTTTGTCTTATTAGAACAGAGAATTTTGATTCTCATGGGAGAGTCCTTCAGGTGCATTTTGGCAAACTTCAGGTGACCTGCCATGTGCTTTTTACTAAGGAGTGGCTTCTGTCTGGCCACTTTACCATACAGGCTTGATTGGTGGATTGCTGCAGAGTTGGTTGTCCTTCTGCAAGGTTTTCCTCTCTCCCCAGAGGAATGCTGAAACTCTGACAGAGTGACCATCGGGTTCTTGGTCACCTTCCTCACTAGGGCCCTTCTCCCCCGGTCGCTCAGTTTAGACGGCCGGACAGCCAGCTCTAGAAAGAGTCCTGGTGGTTCCGAACTTCTTCCATTTATGGATGATGGAGGCCGCTGTGATTATTGGGACCTTCAAAGAAGCAGATATTTTTCTTTAACCTTCTCCCCAGATTTGTGCCTCGAGACAATCCTGTCTCGGAGGTCTACAGACAATTCCTTTGACTTCATGCTTGGTTTGTGCTCTGACATGCACTGTAAAGTGTGGGACCTTATATAGACAGGTGTGTGCCTTTGCAAATCATGTCCAATCAACTGAATTTAACACAAGTGGACTCCAATTAAGCTGTAGGAACATCTCAAGGATGATCAGTGGAAACAGGATGCACATGAACTCAATTTTCAGCTTCATGGCAAAGGCTGTGAATACTTATGTACATGTGATTTCTTAGTTTTTATTTTTAATAAAGTTGCAAAAATCTCAAAAAACTTTTTCACATTGTCATTATGGAGTATTATTGTGTGTAGAATTTTGAGGGAAACTAGGAATTTATTCCATTTTGGTATAAGGCTGTAACATAACAAAATGTTGAAAAAGTGAAGCGCTGTGAATACTTTCCGGATGCAGTGTAAGTTGTCTATTAACTATGGGTGCTGTCCAGACCCCCTTTTATGATAAGGGCAGTTATGCTGGCCTCTGAGTCGCTACTCTTGGACTACACAGTAGAATTAAATACTGTTTTGTGGTTTGCCTTTAATTGCAAACCTTCTGCACAATGACTTTTTAATAAACATTTGCAAACTTAGGCCATAGTAAATTACATTAGACAAAGCAACAATACTGCCTTTTCAAAAACTAAAAATATCTTTGTTTAGTGTAAAGACCAAAATGAATGGTGGTGTTTTTACATTGCTACTCTGTATAAATCACTGCAAATAAAGACACTGTTGTAATATTCGTTTTTAAAGTTTGAAGACAGAAACACTGAAAATGCCATTAGCATAACATTATTTGGTGGATGTAGTGTATTTCCAGTGTAATGTATTGCTGTATTTCTCCATCAGCCATTGCTGGAATTGGCATAGTGAAATAGGTCACATTCCACACTTCCATGCACATGCCCACGTCTCTCGGGGCAACAGGCTACA
This sequence comes from Mixophyes fleayi, assembly GCF_038048845.1. Classification (NCBI taxonomy): domain Eukaryota; kingdom Metazoa; phylum Chordata; class Amphibia; order Anura; family Limnodynastidae; genus Mixophyes; species Mixophyes fleayi. Next base: position 232,559,941 of record NC_134405.1, read on the forward strand.
AAACAACTTTGCTATTCCTGTCTTTATATATGTTGTCTTACAAGACTGATAGAATAGTGCCAAATGTGTTAGCTACCTGGTATTCATACAGGTCTTCAAACACTGGTTTCCACCATAGTGTAGTCCCATTCAATCCTCAGGGCTCCTCCAGGCTAGCATCATCTTTTGTCATCATCATAACAAAGACGCACAGCTTCAAGCACGAAAGGTCACAATGTCTTATCAAGTCTTAACCTGCCATCCCAATCTTGTGCAAATATAGGTCATAAAATGCCTAAGAAAAATAGCTGATTAACACCCAAGTTATTATTTATTCAGGATGATATGCCATGTTTTATTTTAATAATAGCATATGCAAACAATATCCCTAGGTGTTTCTCACACACTGCATATCATGTTGCCAAAAATAGTCACAAAATGAAAATAATTTCTGGAAGAGGGGCTGCAAAGTGGCCTAGTGGTTAGTACTTCTGCCTCACAGCACTGGGGCCATGAGTTCAATTCCCGACCATGGCCTTATCTGTGTGGAGTTTGTATGTTCTCCCTGTGTTTGCGTGGGTTTCCTCTGGGTGCTCCAGTTTCCTCCCACACTCCAAAAACATACTAGTAGGTTAATTGGCTGCTAACAAATTAACCCTAGTCTGTGTGTGTGTGTGTGTGTGTGTGTGTTAGGGAATTTAGACTGTAATCCCCAATGGGGCAGGGACTGATATGAGTTCTCTGTACAGCGCTGCGGAATTAGTGGCGCTATATAAATAAATGGTGATGATGATGATGGAAGTTTATCACCGCAAATACAAACACGAAAATGGCAACAAAGATTGTGACAATCTTCTGCAAAAAATCCCCAGATGCAGAATGTTAAGATGATTGAAGCCAGGCAGAAACCAGTTATTGTGCTCACTGCAGTCGCTGACCACGATTGTGTTTATTTAAATAAAATAAAAATAAAATCCAAATGAAGACAAGGCTAGTATTTAAGAAATAAACATAATACTTATCAGCTTGCTAAAAGCAAATAAAAGGACATACTAATCTAACATATGTAGTTCTGTAATTCAAGTAATAAGGTACCTTAAAATAACAAATAAAACTGGAAAACAATTTTATTCTTGGTAAGAAACTAAGGGGTATATTTACTAAACTGCGGGTTTGAAAAGTGGAGATGTTGCCTATAGCAACCAATTCGATTTTAGTTATCATTTGTTTTGTACATTCTACAAAATGACAGCTAGAATCTGATTGGTTGCTATAGACAACATCTCCACTTTTTTAAACCCGCAGTTTAGTAAATATACCCCTCAGACTGGGAAAAATGAAACCCCCAAAAACTGCAGAGCATGTCACTGGAACCACAGAAAGCATGCCAAAATCAAACAATGACCATATACAATAGTAAAACACCAGACTTCACCATAAAAAGTACCAAACTGAGTTAAAAGCACCTATCCAATGTTTAAAGTAACTTCAAGAAGCATAAAAAAACATCTAGAAAAAACAAACAAATTAATAGGTGCCTATACAAGCTCAGATTTTGATAGCTAATTAGGCAGTTTTAACCCTAAATGGGCCCAAAAAAGGCTACCGATCCCGATCAACATCTGATCTATGGGATGGAGATCAGGACGACTGTAATTCCAGTGGAGCGATGACAGCATACGCAGCCACTTTTCAACTGCGCCATTCGAGCAGACTTATAAAAATTGCGTTGTAAGATAATAATAGAAAGTGTGAGGGCAGAGGATAGAAATGAGAAAAGTGAACACTTTATATAAATTGGATAGACTGCAAAATAAATAGTGAAATTTATCCTTGATCATACTAATCAATTAAAAGGAGCACTTCCAGTTAAACATTTAAGTTTAACTGAGCCACTTTCCTGGAACCCTGAAACTACATGCTGAAACAGTTTTTGCCACTGCTCCACAGGTGCTATTATTATTAACCATTATTCATGGAGCACCACATGAGGTCCGCAGGGCAGTATGGAGGGCAAACAACAAAACAGTATGTGGTATAACAATACAATACAGTAAACAAATAACACTAACTCTCAACACAACTAGTAAGATGCAAGTAGTACATTCAACACAGGCTGAAACCAAAGACAAGTGTGTGTGTGTGTGTGTGTGTGTGTGTGTGTGTGTGTGTGTGTGTGTGTGTGTGTGTGTGTGTGTGTGTGTGTGCGCGTGTGTGCGCGGCCGCAGAGACCTATAAGAAGAAGCTGCAAGTCAAAGCCTGCTTTTTGGGTGTGCCTGCTCTTTAGGGTTGCAGTGAAGGGCTATGATGGCACCAATGATCATGATTACCACTGGTATTATAGTGGTAATAATAAAAATACATAGCCACAAGGGGCGTGGGGGAGAATGTGAGTACAATAGTCAAACCACTTCCAACAGGATAGTGGGGGCCCCTGCAATGGATATTGCACAGGGCCCCATAGTTGCTAAGACTGGCCCTACCGCAAGGAAATATTTGTAGCTTCCTACAGACCTGGTGGATTGCACCACATCTGGCACACATTTACAACTAGCTACTGAGGTGTCTCTGAACAAAAAAACTGCATCAGCGTGCACTTCCCAGTACTCTACTAAGTGAAAGGCGGCAGGTCTGTTAAATGTTAATGGGCAACATTTTGTTTCCATAGGGATTTCAAGAGGGACACTTAACATTAATGTAAAGAGACACTCATTATCTTTTCCCAATGACCTGCGCTTATACTTTGGCTAACATGCACAATCGTAAAATAGCAGAAAGCTCTAAAAGTCTAAACAACGTAGGCAGGATCAATTATGCTATATTTCAGCAAAATAGATACCTTTGAAAGGCAGTAAAATAGATTACATAAGTCCAGGCACAACATTGTAACTGTTACGTAACCAACCCTTCTTTTGCACAGGTCCCTAAATATTATAAGGACGTTAACTCTTCTGTTCACAATATAAAACAGGCACAATATATTTAAAGTACTGACTATTGCGTACAATAGAACAAGTCAAAAATATCTGTGGACCAACCACAAATGTAATAACTGCTCTACTAGAACATTTTGTAGTCTGACTGTTAACACAGACAGTCACCATCATCATTTACTGTATTTTAAGTTTGGTTTGTGTGTGGCTGGTTGTGTAACAAACTACAACTTACAAATAGCTGCAAGACAAACTACATGAAACCATTCATTTCACATAAAAACAAATACAGTGGGGATATCTATGTTAGAATTGGTATTTTAATTTACAGATAATTTATAATTTAATAAAAAAAAACTACTTATACAAAGTGTTTTTATATATGGATTAATGACAAATTCACACAATGTTTAATCCATTGTTAAATTTAAGTTGTTGACAGTCCTGTGACTTCACAGCACCTTACATGGAGCCTCTGGGTTATTTATAGATTCTTGTCTTTATTTAAGGTCTGTAAAATATTTGCTAAAAACTTTATCCTATCTGTGCTTTCAGTATAGTGAACCTAGCCACGCGGTGCAGTTTTCTCCCGGAAATTAGGTTGTCTTCAGCAACTAAAGCAATTATTTTCAGAGGTAAAGTGTCCCCCTGGTTGCTTTACAATAGGAAAGGAAAGAAAATGCTATTGGCTGGAAGGTATCGTATTAATAGTAACTAACATGATTTGCATATCCACTGACCACACAACCAGATTTGTCCAATTCAGAATTCCACATATGGGCACAGTGGCAACAGATCTTGTTGCTCAGCAGTTGGGACAATCAAATGGATTGCCACATGTTTAGCTATCTTTAGTTAACTGTGAAAACCATAGTTTGGCTGGGTACACATTACAGTGTTTTTAGCTGATTATCGGGTCAATCACACAATAAATGATCATTCGGCCAGATATTGCATTAGTGTGTACGCTCCAAACATGAACGATTATCGTTCCAAAGCACATCATATAGTTTAATTTGATTTTTAAACTGAACTAAAAATCTTGTTCAATGATGTAACGATGTCGTGCCAATTCTGCAGTCTGTATGCACGCACGACCAGCAGTGTCCATAGATCTCTATGGATTGTGCAGAGTCACAATCTTTTCAGCCGCTGGTATAACAGATGAAGAGACATTGAAGGTAAAGCACGTGAAATGTGTTTAGTGTGTGCACAGGAGTCGGCATGCTGATTGGGACTTTTTTTTTAGTAGTTGGTAAAATCGTTAAGGGCATACTTGCCAACTTATGGCAAGTATGATCCGGGAGTCTGCCGGGGAAGGTGGTCGTGCAGGGGGCGGGGCTCTGAAAATAGCGTCATTCCCGGTGAATCGCGGCGTTTTGGACCTAATTCTGCCCGATCAGGGAGATTGCCACACTCTCCCGGGAGTCCAGGAGACTCACACAAAATGCAGGAGTCTCCCGGACATTCCGGGAGAGTTGGCAAGTATGGTTAAGGGTATCGCATTGGGATAAATTTTGTATAGTGTGTAACCAGCCTTAGAAACACATGCAGTGTAAAATAATGTCTTCAATAAAATCATAAGTAATTTTGAAACAAATACAAAACAAAGTTTACAATTAAGATTAGAGAAAAGTGTTAAGGAGAATGGGACATGAATATATTTTACTGCCAGGCTTATTTTTATTGTTCATATAACCCTTACTTATAGATCTTATTAACAATTCAAATTCATAGTGCATTAGATTCATAATTAATTTATTAAAACATGTTTAAGCAGGACACCATAAACACAGGTAAGGAGTTGGCTTATGTACAGTTCACCAGTCCAAGCTACTACTTCACAGCCACATACACTTTATATTATATGAATAGATGGAAATATTATAATAAATATATAATCATATCATATGTAACTGAATTCAGTTGCCTATCCCAAATAAAACTCTGGATGAATGCAGCATGATCGTAAATCTATTGTTTATTTTAAATATATGCAAGTCTATTGGAATCATTGTATTGATATTTCCAATGCATGTTAGACTATTCTGTAACAAAGATTCCCAGATTGTTTATCCAATAACTTGGATGCAAACTATTTATTTGGAGTCATGATTATTATATTGGATACTTTTAAATCCAAGCCAGAATCATGTGCCTATAAATGTATATTCTCCAATATTTTAAGAGATTGTGGATTTTATTATTTCTGTTGAGTTCAATTTGGAATAGTGCATCTATTAAAAGCTGCAAAGGCTTTAGGTCCAGTTTGCTAGAATTATACAAGGACCAACAAACATATGCAAATGGTTTTTCCTGGACAGAAAACGGCTTCCAGCATTTACAGCAGAATGTTATCCTTGGTTAGCTTAAAAAAAAAACAAATACAAATCCTTGATGTCACATGACTCAATTTTGTTCCAAAAGACATTGCTGCATAGTACCTCACTTAATCATATTTAACCCCTGGAGAAAGTGGATCATTCCCCCTTCCTGTACATACCCTTTTCTCCCACCAAAAACGCCTCTCTACCTCATCTTTTTTTCTCTTCTTCTACCCCCATGTTCTTCTTTTTCACTTCGAACATTACTTCTAAGAGAACATCTTACTCCAAATATGGTTTACACACCGTCAATGTGTTTAGTTAGGTTTGTCGTAGTTGTAAAGAACTGATACAGTAGATGCTCCTAGTGTTGCTTCATATGCATTGTTTGTTGTTTTGTATTATTTGACCCATTTTTTGGGAAATTGAAAAAAAATTATAATGAAAGTAAAAAAAACAAAAAAATCAAGCAAACAAAAAGTACAAAAAAACACACACTACAATTATTTACCCATGTGCCCTTCTCATTTGTACTCTTGCTTCCTCTTTATGCTACTCTTGCTCCCTACCTCTCTAGTACACAAGCCAATAACTCTACCCACTATGCCGCACCCCTCATTAGTGCCAAACCAACTTCCACTTCCTCACTATAGCCACTGCTAGTGACTGCATCAATGCAAGAATGGAATGGAATAGCCCTTATATCCACCATGAAACACATAGGCGTATTTATTAATGACCGCATTTTTAACACGATCCCTTTCAATCCTTATCGCAAAGATAAGGATTGAAAGATCGAAAAAACTTCAAAAGGAACAGCAGTCACGAAAAACTGCTTTTCTATGGTACCTCTAGCAAAGTGGCCACCTGTGTGATAGTGACCCGAGGAGAGCGCAGTAAGATGCAGTGAGGGATCTGAAGATCACTATCGCAATGCTCTCTCAGTCCCCATAGACATCTATGGGGACTACTATGTATTTTGGAAAAAGAATGCAAAGCAACAGGTACCTATATATCTGCTGCTATGCACTGTTGATAGATTTGGACTATACTTATATTTGCATCTATTCCCTGAAAAACAGCCACTTATGGGGAATCTACATGGAAATTAGTTATGAAAAATAGACCCCCACGCATAGCTATGGCCTTCCAGCTGTCTTCATACCCATGACCAGTCTACTAAATGCCACATATTACACTTACACAGTGGTTAGCACTGTTGCCTCATAGCCCCAGGAGTCATGAGTTTGATTCTAACCAGGTACCTATCTTTGTGTGGTTTATATGTTCTCCTTGTGTTCGCGTGGGTTTCTTCCAGGAGCTCCAGTTTCCTCTAACAGTCCAAAAACATACTAGTAGGTTAATTGTCTACTGTCTAAAATGGACCCTGTACATATGTGTTTGTGTTTTAGGGAATTTAGACTGTATGCGCCAAATGGGCAGGGACTGATGTGAGTGACAAATATTCTCTATAAAGTACTGTGTAATATGGTGGTGTCAAATATATAAACAACAAAAATAATAGGGAAAGTTTCGCTATCTATACTGAAACATCTACACACCACGAACCCCACAGATTAGACTGTAACCCACTTGTATGATCTATACAATTGTTACACACAGTTATGTCAGACAGACACAGTCCCTTACCTCACCCTATCATTTATTACATTGCCAAAAATTGCTTTTTCTCCCACAAACATACATAGTTAAATGAGTGTCTATCTGACACACTACTTCTAAGCCTCTTTCTCACTAGGTGCACTCCACCATATAACATTCATGGCATTTCAGTTATGCTACCTCCCACATTCATATACATTGCAGTGCAAAAGTTTTAAGCAGGTGGGGAAAAAAATGTAATGTAGGAAAGAATGCTTTCAAAAATAGAAGTGTTCATGGTTTATTTTTATCAATTAACAAAATGCAAAGTGAATGAACAGAAGAGACATCTAAATCAAATCAATATTTGATGTGACCACCCTTTACCTTCAAAACAGCATCAATTCTTCTAGGTACACTTGCACAAAATCAGGGATGTGTAAGATTATAGTTATGTGTATGATTAACCAATCATACCAAACAGGTGATAATGATCATCATATTCATATGTAGCTTGAAACAGAGTCATTAACTGAACCAGAAACAGTTATGTAGGAGGCTTAAAACTGGGTGAAGTACAATCCAACTCTGCTGCAAAGGTGAGATTCTGCAAGACAGTTTCATCTCTCAGGGCATACACCATGGCAAGACTGAGCACAGCAACAAGACACAAGGTAGTTTTATACTGCATCACCAAGGTCTCTCTCAGGCAAAGATTTCAAAGCAGAATGGGATTTCAAGATGCGCTTTTCAAGCTCTATTGAAGAAGCACTAAGAAACAGGCAACTGTGAGGACCGTAGATGCAGTGGTCGGCCAAGGAAACTTAGTGCATCAGATAAAAGACACATCATGCTTACTTCCCTTCAAAATCAGAAGATGTCCAGCAGTGCCATCAGCATGGAACTGGAAGTGGTCTTCATAGAAGCATTGTGGCCAAAAAGCCATACCTTTGACATGGAAAAAGGGCAAACGACTCAACTATGCACACAAAAAATAGGAACGGAGGTGCAGAGAAATGGCAGCAGGTGTTCTGGACTGATAAGTAAAAATCTCAAATATTTGGCTGTAACAGAAGGCAGTTTTTTCGCCAAAGGGCTGGAGAGTTGTACAATAATGCGTGTCTGCAGGCAACAATGAAGCTCCTTGCAAGTTTGGGATGTTCAGCAAACGGAGTTGGGGATTTGGTCAGGATTAATGGTGTCCTCAATGCTGAGAAATCTAGGCAGGTACTTATCCATCATGCAATACCATCAGGGAGACGTCTGATCAGCTCCAACTTTATTCTGCAGCAGAACAACGACTCCAAAACATACAACCAATGTCATTAAGAACTATCTTCAGCGTAAAGAAGAACAAGGAGTCCTGGAAGGTGGTCACACCAAATATTGATTTAATTTATATTTCTCTTCTGTTAACTTTGCATTTTGTTAATTGATAAAAAAAAAACATTAACAAGCACACACACACACACACATATATATATATACATATATATATATATATATATATATATATATATATATATATATATATATATATATATATATATATATATACACACACACTTATATATACACCCTTAGGTATATAAGCTCCACTATAATTCAACTAAATAATCCTGCATAATATTCAGAACAACATCAGAACCCCTGAAATCCTGCACAGTTTAAAGGGTGCAGTCACTCATTTAGAAGGTAGATGGATATATAACACATTTCAGTATAAATTGTGTTAATGGAAAGTCATGTACTATCTTGCTGTGTTACAATATGTTCTCAGCTTGTTCTTGAATAGGATATTGTGCTTGTGCAGTTAAGCCTAAAATAGAGTTTATAAGATACTAAATCTGAAGTGTCAAATGCAGGAGGACTGTTGCTGTGGGGTAGCTTCATAATATCCGTTAAGAATATGTACTGAAGGGACATGGATAAGTTAGGTTTTACATTAGCTCAAAAAAGTATCCATGTGGGTCACCAAAAACAAGACTGTACTATGTAACATAGACCCAACTCAATGCAAGATAATTATTCACAGTGCGACTCCAGGGTAATATCAAAGCAGCAGCGGCGCACGGAGGATTGTCGGGGGGGGTTTCCCCCCGCCGACCCAAAAAAACACAAAAAAAAAAAAACCGAGAGAGAGAGCTGCTGCTGCGCATCCGTTTCGCCAGCGCTGTCTAAGAAGCGTCTGCGGCGGTGCTGTATACAATACAGCACCGCCGCGGACGCTTCTTTGACAGCGCCGCGGCTGCTGTATAGGACAGTGGCCACTTAGCGCAGGGGGGGGTTTCTAGAGACTCAGAAACCCCCCCTGCGTGCGCCACTGAGCAGAATATTCATTCAGCTACAAGCTGTAAAAATAAATAAATACACATTTACTGGTAAGTCCACTAGTTACACTGACTCACCAACAGACTTATTTATCAAGAGCCGAAAAGTACCATTAATGTCAAAAAAGGTGTTTTCGAAAGACTTGTCAGATTGCAAGAACAGAAAAGTTACAATACAGCTTTATTCTTGAATGCAGTAGTGTTTCCATTATTTTTAATTAGTTATGGCTCAAAGTAATGATATTATTGCTATAGGAGGAAGTATTTATAAAAGTTGGATTAATGCAAGGGTCTAGACTCTTTAGTTCTGTTTTTCTTTTGATGTTTGGCATCAATCAGTTCTTTACATGGGAGAATAACATCAATCTTTTTATTGTATACTGTAGTTTCAAACCAGTCAGTTCAGTCAATGTATAGAAGCACGTTGATATTGTATGAAAAGTGCATTAAAAATTGGTTTTGCATGGATTCGATGAACACTATACATACAGACCCATGCTCTTGAAATGTCAGAGGTATTTTGGGGAGTTCTCCTGGACTCCTGGGAGAGTGTGCCACCCTCCAGAATTCCACCTCTTCTTCGAGTAAAGAGGACAGGATGGAGCCACAAAGGAGCGATTCACACCATCATGCCTCGCTGGGCAACCGCTTAATTGCACAGAGAGGGCGGGACCATGATGACATGAATCGAGGGTCTGGAGGGGAGGCAAAAAAAGTAGACAAGTGTAACTCAATATGGCTCAATGCTGGTACTTGCACAAGAGCCATGGAACATCTATCCTACTCCTTGGGTCAATCCATGTTTTGCGCTATTTGAAAGCCAAAGTAAAACTACCAATGCTGTTCCTTGCCTTCTGCACAAGTTATCTATCAATTTCCTTACAAAATACATTTTCACATTGTTGGAACAATTCCATAATTAACAAAGAAAATTATAGCATTCATTCTGTCACGCTGCAATATATGTGTTTTTGTAGACTGGCCATGGTAATCTAATATAAACAATCTAATCATGTAATGCTTTATGATATTAAATCATCAACAGCAATCTTATAGTTTTTTTTTCTAATCAAAATCATAATGTATAGTATACTTAATTGTGAAGAAAACCACAGGTTAATTAAAAACAATTTTGGTTTCAAGCTTGAAACCTCCTATATTCAATTTATATGCCTAGTCTATATGTTAGTAACTATAAAACATATAATAACTAACACTAAGAGCACAAAGTCAGAACAAAAAGTGAGCAATAAATTCTAGTCTGAGCGATTCTGAGATTTCATAAAAAGCCCTGAGATATAAAATCCCCACACCTTAGCTTCACAGTAAGATTATATTTCTGTGTGTTCTATACCACCTAATTATCCACTAAGCTCTTCATATTAATGTTTGTTGAAGAGGACCGGTCACTTTCAGAACAGCCTAGGGCTTCAGAAGCACTAGACACCCCCCGGAGACATGGCCATGTCCACTGCGACACAGCACAATCCACATCAAGATATTCACAACCAGTTTTAGGAGGAGTTGTGCCAATGTCCCAATTAAAAAAGTTAAATGTTGAGAAGTATGACATTGTACATAGTGGTTAGTGCATTATACTAGTGGTAAACAACCAAAAAACAGTGCTTATATGCCCCCACTGATTAAGTGTGATCTTAAAAATAAAAATAAAAATAGAGAACTCTGATGCAGTGACTCGGCATGAGAGACAACCTATACTATACCTATTTCTCTATACTCACTCCTAGATTAATTTTTCCTTTAATCTTCCCTGCCTTGCAAGCGCTCAAAAGTCAGGAAGCTGCAATGTAGAGGAGGAGGCCATCAAAAAATCAGAATGAATCAAAATGTGGGCTGACCCATAACGTGTTACTCTCTATGCGTATAGAGAGCGCTGTTTTTCTATGTGGAGAGAGCACAGATCAGCTCCAAGTTGTTTGTTTCTTTTATTGTGAACGAGGGGTGCTGGTACTCTTGTAAAGACAAGGAGGAGTGCCAATGCACCGCCTAGTAGAGGGCAAACATATCTATGCTAATAAAATAGTTGGAGTGGGGTTGATTTGGATATAGGAAATAAACAGCTTGACAAGAGTGCATCTTAATTATTCAGTAGAAATTAATTTCAATTTTAAGTTTAGACAAGCTAAGGGGCTGACACAAGTGTCAGGTTCCTATAAAGGATTAATGCGCTCTGTACCAGCACTTACAGTATATAAATATTTGCTAATTTTTGCTTGCATCACTATGAGGTACAAGCAAAGATTTTAACCAAAAATATCCCATTGGGGCATTTATAGAGCTTTGATGGCAATTGTGGGTACAGCATGCATCAGAACATCAGGATTAATTGAACTGGCCCCTGAAAAGGGAAAAGGAGCCCTAAGTAACTTGTGTTGCACTGTACGCCATTGATTAGTGAGGCCTTTCTCAACGCAGCGTTGACTCTTCTTTTTGAAGACCTCTGCAAATCGCCCTGGCATGCTTTCAATCAACTTCTACTGACTGATGGCCGCCCATTCTTGCCTATTCAATGCTTGGAGTTTGTCAGAATTTGTGGGTTTTTGTTTGTCCACCCGCCTCTTGAGGCCATGACTGTACAGGTGGAGCTTTTTCTCTGAATAGTCTCAGAGTGCCATAGCGAATTAATATTAAATGTAATATGACGGCGTATAACACTGCCCTTCAAGATTTTATCAGATCATTATCAGACCAGCAATATGAAGAGTGTTCAGGGCTTTTCTCAGGCCCAGTTACAGATTCTGTCGACACCTAATTTAACTGCTGTCCACTAATCCTAAAACAAAATTGCAGTGTATAAAAGAACTATTATTACATTAAAAGCATATATGTAAAAGTTCCTGTACTTGATATATTTGACATTGTATTTTTATATCAAATGTTCTGTTATGAGTCACTTCCTGCAATAAGTAAAGAGGATGTCTAGGGCGTTCTTCAATGGTATTCGTGGCTGGATCACATATAAATAACTTATTTGCCAGGATGTGAGCTTAAATCCGATATGATGAAACAGAATATTAAGTGCCAGGGCCCAAATAAAATATTGCATTGATAAATAAATTAACCTGATTTCCAAATCAGATAAATGTTTGACCAAATGTTTTTAAAAAGGAAACAATTAGCCCAGTAGGAGGTAATTATGTTGAGCAAACCCTATTGTGAGGAGACCTGCTTAAGATATGCAGATCACAGACATTCATCATCATCATCATCATCATCAATTTATTTATATAGCGCCAACATATTCCTTAGTGCCTTACAATTGGGGACAAACATAGTAAACTAATAAACAAACTGGGTAAAACAGACAAAGAGGTGAGAAGGCCCCGCTCGCAACCTTACAATTTATGGGATTCATTTGTTTTTGATCATGTATTCCACTTCCTAATTGACTTCCATTCAATAGGTAGTGTAAACACAAACCACCACTAAATGTAAATGAGAGAGCCAGATGCCTAAGTGAGAATTTTGGAGACAAAGGCCACATTTGAAAACCTATAATATGGGCTTCAAAAGGAAAATGTCTTCATAGTTCATATTTTGGTAAATCTTGGCGGCACTCCATACTGAGGAGCAGAAATCACACCAGGGTTGTGAATGACAGGTACTGGCGGCATCTGGGAACAGCTATAATCGCATATCTTTGGAAAAGGTATGTCACATTGTCATAATTACAGCATGTTTGGTATTTAAAAGTGTGGGAGATTATGACCAGTTTATGGGAAGTTATGTCTCTGGGATATATCTGTGAAGAATTACCCAAAGGTCAAAACTTTTGGAATATTTGTGAGAAAACTATAGTGACACCCAGGAGACATCCCTGCCCCCCTATTAGCATTAACACCGCCCTGTGAAGAACGTCGGTGTTGGGAAGGGGCAAGTTGTCAGTTTCTTGGGGATTAATATAAATGAAGGACAGTCTATCTTTTCTGCCTACCCTCAGGCATAAAAATGATGACACGTTATGCTCTGTACTTTTATCCCATTTGTTTTTATAAGGGTTTGCAAATCTTTAACTTTTTTTTCAATTCTCTGCAAGCATTGTACTATTTGTATATTAAATCTAACAATTTAATAGTTCTGTCCTTATTGCTCTAAAACAAATCCATTGCCTGTTTAGAAGAGACAGATTGCTAGGCTGGATTAACTCTTTAGAAACTAATGTGTGAAGGGTTAACTGTTTAGCTACCAGAGCACAGAGTGTGCACAATTGGGTGATTAAGTCATAAGCTTGCTATGGGCCTTATTCGTAGCTGGTGGCAGTTGCCGAGAGGAATGAAGCGTGCGTCTGTGTTGGGAAGGGACCAGTGAAATCTGTAGCCTTAGAGGAAGAGGTGAGTGTGAGATTTGGGCTGGAATCCTGTGTGTTCCCTTACAGTAAGCTTCCTAGTCATAAGTGCGCAGAGGGCAGTTTGTGACCGATAAAGGGGTTCAGGAGCGGTTTCCTGAGAAAATAGAGGTCATATATTGTATGACTTTTGGAATATATGAAAATATATCTAATCAGGGAGTAGCTAGAGGGGCTTATCCCTGACATATTGTATACATTTCTTTAGATCAGGGACGCAGTGCACTGATTTATATCATTGCAAATGTACTGACTTTTGATACTGTGTTATATTTTTAATGTACTGATTCTTGATGCAATAGACGTGTGCAGGAAATGTGTTTTTGCAACTGTCTGATGAAAGGACCCCATGTTAATCAGACCTTTTCATCTCAGTAGCCAACAGGTCTTTTAAGCCTGAAAGCACACAGACAAACTACAGGAATAATGCTAACGGCAAGTTTTAGGAAATCAGATTTATGTGAATTTTGTAAGTTAAATTGAGTTAACTTAATGTCTATATAAATATTTCATCCTGATGTTAAATCATCTGATGTAATATCAGACGTTTCTATGCCTGGTTGGATCAGGAGGCTGGGCTACCCCCTGACAACATGTGTGTCAGAATCTGTATAAAAATGTTGTTTCTTTTACCATGTAATGTATCATTTCCGTCTGTAACTTCTGGATGATCACCAGTACCTCGAATTGGTGTGGAAAAGTCCTTGTCAAGACACTTGAGCAATAAACCATCACAGCTTGAAGATTCTGCCTGTGACTATAACCTGTTTCCTGTGACCAACAGATAAGAGTTTACACTCTAATCCATTCCTCGGCTGTCCTGTGTTGAACCCAACGTTTGTGTCAACGCTCTGCCTGCTACCCAGCAGTCCTAATCCATAGTATGAAGTCAGGAGGTACCAGCCAACCCTCAGCAAAAAGGCATTATAGCAGCTATACCAGCTACCCCAGAAGTAAGCGGTTCTGGATGCTGCAAAGGAGCCCAGTGGTGGAAGCAGACTTCTCCTACAACTAGTGAGCAGGTGGTACTCGCAGTTGACGAGTGTCTGGTAGCAAGGTCACACCAGGAGTGGTCAGTAACAGTTGGTTACTGATGGTGAGAAGGAAACCAACATAAACTGTGAAGAATCTTCCTCCGTTCCTCCTTTTGATATCCTCACAGTGGGGACCATATGTGACAAGTTTGAAAAGGATAACTATATGTGATGGAATGTTCTCAAGCCATTAAAAGAGATGGAGCCGAAGGAATTCGTAATTCTTCATGGTCCTACAAACAGTGGTCCCAAAGTTATCTGATGAAGCCCCAGATATCGACTACCACCCAGACTCAAAGATAATCTTAAGCCACCAGTGCAAGGGTCAGTCAGCAGATAAATATGCATACCGGCAGATGGCGGTAATCTGTCAACTGGATTTGCAGGCATGGAGGAAAATGATCTGACTGATTTCAATAAGATTTATTCATTCAGACACACTGCTGCATCATATCCATTTACAATGCAAAGCTTTGATATGAATATCAGTATTAGTAAATAATCTACCATCTCAAGTCTCAAGAAGTTTTGTAACATATATTTTTGGACAAGGCTTCAATTAAAACTGCAACTGAAACATCATTCGATAGATATTGTTCAACTAATCAGATGCTATTGCTGCCTACCTTGACCTGGTGGGTCACTGACAATCACAGTACATGTAAGGAAATGATGTTTCAGTTGTATTCATTCTGACCGCCAGACTATCCCCTTGTAGAATGCTGCACAGTAACAAAACCTCAGTTGGATAGAATTGCACATCTTGCACTGCAAAATAATTTCAGGACTGTATTTCAGCTGTAGATTTTACAGCAAGCCTTTAGAGGCCACCTCTCGGCAGCAGTACACTCAATTAGAAGCAGAGTCTATCACGCGCTGCAGCTTTAATCTTCTGCTTTTTCGCACTCATTAGAGCAGACAGATTTAAATTCAGAACAGTTATTTCTCTAAGTGTATCTAGCAGAGGAAGCTGTAAATATGGAAAAAAATCCCTGCTTCACTCCGACACTCATGATTACCCCCACCCTTGTGTCTAACAGTCCAGTACATCTATCATTT
Source organism: Mixophyes fleayi (assembly GCF_038048845.1). Lineage (NCBI taxonomy): Eukaryota > Metazoa > Chordata > Amphibia > Anura > Limnodynastidae > Mixophyes > Mixophyes fleayi. The sequence continues at coordinate 232,575,568 of NC_134405.1, forward strand.
TTATTTCCAGCAGCAGGCATTATGCTGTAGGTATGATTACTGTGAAATAGGTGTGTACCTGTGATGCTTTGTCTTCTGACAGCCAGCGAGCCATCCGGTGCCTTCGGCTGGTTAGCAGACTTAGTATAAGGACCTTCATCTGTGAAAAGAGGAGGGGAAATATAAAATAAAAATTAAACATCAATTTGGTAGCAGCTTCACTACTTCTGACATTATACAAGGCAATTACAGAAAATCAATACTTCTTCATAAAAGGTACACATTTCTTACATAGCACAGATAAGTGATCAAGTCACAGTAGTCAGGGTACTTATGTTATCATTATACCAAAGGAAAATATTTGCTTCACTTTATAATGCCTTTAAACAATGCATTTACCGAAATGTATTAGTCCGAGTAAAGACTAGAAGTATCTAAACCTATCTAAGAACAGTTCCTGTCCCAACAGTCCATTGTTCCCTTTGGCCTGCAGACCAGGGGCATTAATAGACAGTTGTGGGCCTCCATGTACCACTTAAGAAAATACATACACACGTGAGGCTTTCACAAGGGAGACACCCCTTCCCATGTGTGTAAAATATATACTATCTGTGTATATATATATATATATATATATATATATATATATATATATATATATATATATATATATATATATATATATATATATATATATCCATATCCATCCATCTATATCATATATTATTTTCCTAAGCAGAGTAATGTATGCACCATATGTCTCATGGAACATCTATGAAACATATGCCATGTTTAAATTGTCCCTGCACATACATAGGGCCAAGTCCAGGCACTACAGAGGGACCCAACGGTACATTGACAGGCCAGGATAAATCACAACAATTTGCTTTGCCCTACAATTCAGTATTGATCCTTGCATTGTTATGACCCTACTAAGCTCTTTTGTCATCTGAAAGAGAGTCATTGAAATGCATGGAATTAATGTATTTGTTTTATTCTGCTTAGTCACTTACTAATAGGTCAATAAACATTAGAGCGAATTTTACACACAATGCCACTAAAGCCTTAAACAGAAAATATTAAAAGAACCAAAAACACACACACACCTCTAGATGACATTTCAGTAGAGGATTAAAGTGCTGACCACTAGAGGTACAATGAAGTATAATGTAACATGAGAACAGTACTGTGATTTCCAGTTGAGGCTTATCTATGCTTGAGAGAGAACCTGTATGTCAGTAAAAGCCGTTTCATATTTAAGGAAGTGTTACAAATCACATCGCAAGTAAAAGCTATTCCCAAAAACACTAGACTGCATGGCATAGACTGGAAAAAACAGCATTACATTCATGACGAACCCCTTGAGATGTGGAGCATTCTTTGTGTAGTACATGGATGTGCATCATAATGGTATTCTATTATATGGATTGCTGTTTAATTTTCTCATCTGCTCTAGTTTGCTGCTCTTGGCCTATACTAGTTTAGCGGCATGCACACCTCACTCTCCCATCATGCACACTGTAGCTTTTTAAATCTAGTGCTGTTAGAATATGAAAGGGACATTATAAACACAAAGTATAGTGTGAAAATACATCACTATACATATATAGTCCGGCGTATGCACTCTAAAGAGGTCTCTGCTCTGCATTGCCAGATCCCCGCAACTCAAGGTTGCTCCAAACACTATTGTTATTCACCTGCCCAGAATTATTTTTCTCCAGACTATAGCTGACCACCAACTACCCAATTTTAAACCCACCACCTCCTCCAGAATGGATTCTCTCTGTCTGAATTGATGCCATCACCATACATACACTCTGTACTTCTGTACTTACTTGGGCAGCAGAAAAGACATGACCCAGCTATAATGAGGCATCAGAGCAGCAAAAGCTCCCACTGAATCGGGGCAGCCAAGGCCAGTGAAAAACTTTGGGGTCTATTTATTATAGGACGAAAAGCCCCATCTCCTGAGAAAACAGTAGCTCCCACCAACGGTAAGATTCCCCTTGCTAAGCCTACTTAACAAGCATTGCGGAAATACAGGTGATGCTGCAAACCTACTTCTACTACCACCATAACAGGATAGAATAAAGTATTGTTCAGCTGCCTCGCCGAGACTTTAATAATGTATCATGGCGATAGGTGATTTTCTATAACCACAATAAATGGCGATCGAAAACCAGCCCTATCAGTATATATTAAATAAACCCTTTAGTATTGCAAGATGAGAAACTGATCATGTCTCACTTGGGAGACTAACAACTCTGATTGCAGTATTTGACAATCTAGCAGCGAATCAGAGTGCAGCTGATTCATTCTAATTTGCTGTTAAACTATCATTTATTGCTCAGACAAACGGCTATATGCCTCTGCACCCGCTGACAGAACTGGGGCAAAGTGGGACAAAAACAGATACACTCCGGAAAATGGGACAGATAGGGAAAAGAACGACAGTGGTTGAGAGCTTTCATTTTGGTGCCCCATACAATAAGCCACCCAAGAATGTTGCCCGGTCAGACCATAGCTGCAGATCAGAAATGCAGTCATATCAGGCAATTGAAATGAATCAGATTATTATCGGACATGTTGGCTAATTGCGGTCCACAGAGGACCTTGACAATGTGTGAGATTTGGATGTTTGGCCCAAGCACTCAGCAGCCAGGCCATGTCCCATTTGACCAAAAAAAGCTGTAAACAGAGGGAGAACAGCTACAAAGATGACAGAATCCAATAAAACACTTTAAAAATTGAGACATTTGTACAAAACTTTATCTGCATTAAATAGCGAACAAGCAGGTCCTCCATAATTACGTATAAACAAACACAAATTATACATCAGTTTGAGGTCTGTGTCCCCTTCTTTAAATACTCAGAGTAGTATGCATGACAGTGATGGCTGTGATGCTCATTGAGTAGTGAACTTACCAGCTTCCTGATGGGCACTCTGGTGAAAGCCACATAGAAGGGCCATCACTGTACCTATATTACACAGCCAGAATTGTTCAAATCCAGGAGACTACTTATGCTTCTTCCCCATTTTACATCTGCTCATCCCCAGCCTGGAGATGTCCATGACTACTTTTAGAAGGAATTTGTGTCGAGTTGAATTAAAGTGTTAGGCTGCGGGTCCCCATAGAAATCAGCAGAGCAGCAGAATGCTTTATGCCTTGCTGTAACCCTGCTCTGAGCCTGGGCTGCAGAAATTAGTTTTAATATAGCTCCTGGTCTCAGTATGCAGATACTTGGCAGCTGTAACACAGATCCATTGCTGCATTGATATTTCTCCTCCCCCTCCCACCTCACAGCAGATTAATATGTACAAGCAGACAAGACGGAATCAACACAAACCTGTACTAGGCATACTTCTATTTAAATGTCTTATTTTCTGCTTTAACCTTAAATTTAGTTGTGGATCGGAAGTATACAATTAAACAAAATGAAACGGAGACGAGAAGTGCTTGTTTAACAAGCGGACACCCAATAAAATGTCTTATAATTGTATTTACATCAGATGCTTTTATTGTCTAGTATTTTCAATCAACATGAGTCCTAATGTTATCACTTTCATACGGTAACAGAGAAGGACAGAGAACAGCTTTTTAGGGAGCAATAAAACACAGGCATTAGCTGCTGCGACAGCCAGTGACCGAATGCCACAAATCTCTTCCGCTGCTGCAACATTAGTGTCATTTTAATGGAAAGTCGAGTTTTACCTTCTGCAGCAGGTTCTTCCTAAAGCAAAGCCTGCTCATATACATTCTGGCAGAGACGTAAATTCTGGATATTACTTGTTTTCCAAATGCTTGGGAGGAATGCCAGCCACGGATAGGAATACATTGCTAATTAGAATTAAACAAGCATACAGGTGGTGGGAACATAACACAAGTTATTTTTGTGGGGGAGGGGAGCTGCCTAAACATAACAAATAAATGAATACTTGGAAGAGCAAAAAGTCACTGCTTCAACTTTTGTGTGAGAACATACTTGCTAAAATTTGAATACAATTTTCAGTTTGGCACACACTTTACAGTCTATGGATAATTATTATTGTTATTATTATTATATTAATTATAATATTATGAGATGATATTAAGTGTACTATCATATCACCATGAAATGTAAATTGAACAAATTTATATCATTGTTCATATATTAAATACTCATTCTTATTAAATATTCATTTATAAATCCCATAGATACAGATAGATCAGATTATGTTTAATGTGTCTAAGCAAAACAGTACTGTATGTAGAAATGGTCAATACTGAAATTCTGTGACACTTCCGAAGACAAATTTTTAAAACTTGGTACTGACCCTGGAAATTAGAGACCGTTTGCAACTGTGTGATAACATTCAGAGCACAAAATGGGAAATAATCTAGAAAATGAATGATTCACACATCTGCCAAAGCTTAGTCTATAGAGAATCTCGTCTAAGTGCCGTTCCAGCATGTTTATATTTAACCAGGTTCCCAGGAAAGTACATGCTTCACAGCGCTTAGCTAAAATTTCCTATAATAAGATTGGTCTTTCTTAATACATGGTATCATTAAAGTACAGTTTAGTGGCAATATCCCTATTAGTATGCAAGAATATTTCGTCTTCCAAGATAGTCATTACAATAGAGTAGTCCCTTCTAGCTTTAGCTGAACACAAGAAATTAGAAATGCACTCAGGTAATATTTTGTGCAGCTCATCCTCTTCCTTTCTGTCTTTTCCTTTCTCTAGCTGTAGTTAGAGAGGGCAGGTAGTAGTTTGTTGTTTCTAGTTTATAGGTGCTGACCTACTTGAAGGATCAAGTGAAAACACCGGTGGTGCAAGACATAGGCAATTGACAATTTAATACTCACACACTATGTCCAGAGTTGAAAGACGCCAGAATGGAGGCAGCAGATCTTGGAATAGCTGCTGCACTGTTCCCAGATAAATGAAAGCATCACTGGTACCACTAACGGATCACAGGAGAATTGCCAGCAGCCAGTAGTACCCGTCATAGGTAAACCCGTAAGTTAGGGATGGCTAGTGTTTTTTATGGATTATAGTTCATTAGCTGTTTGTAATTCACTTCCAATATTAATACTCTTGTAGAGCAAGTGGAGGGGAATATATAAAGTCAGACGTTTCCCTTTCTCCTCATCTCCCAAACACTTGAAAGATAAAAGAAGCTGTAAGCCTGGCAGAAAATACACCAGACAATGTGGTACCACTGAATCCAAATAAGCTTAACCTTACAATGACTATGTCCTAAGTCAGTCTCCCCTAACACCTGTGGGCTGCAGGGGCACAGGTTATGCAGAGAAATGGACACATACATAGACTACACAAGATCAATGAGTTGTGGACTTTGTCAGAAAGGGATTACGAGATAGAAGTCCCTCTGGGAACATGATAAAATTCTTTGTCAGATTCAGAATAGCAGCCAAATTGGAAGCTTTATACACCAGTCTGCAAACATTACAGGAAGCTTGAGTAATCTCTCGTTTCTCCACCACAGATGGACACAGGCTTTAATTCCAGACTCTGAGGTTTTCCATACCATTCTAAATTTAAAGATACTCCATTACATGGCCCCTGCAGGACATATAATCTGTAAACTCAGTTCTCATTGCTATAAGCAAAGGAGATTTTTCTCACATCTATAGATTCTCAGGATTCCTACTTCCATATCCCTGATGCAGTTCATCATCAGAGAATACTCATGTTCTGTGTCCTGGGACAGCATTTCCAGTTCACTTGTCTTCCCCTCTGGGCTGGCAACATCCGGAAGAACTTTCACCAAGGTGTTCTTTACACTGGTGGCAAAATTATGGAAATAGAGCGCCACTCCCTGGACTACCTGGATGACATCATAGTGAAGTCAGAGTAGATGGTCCGATCCAGGATGGCTCAAGCAATGACAATTCTGCAGGAACATGGCTGGATTGTAAACAAGGCAAAAAGGTAATCTTGGAGTAAAATAAACACTGTACAAAACAGAATATCCTACCAAAGGAGATATGCATCAAGATCCAGTCATTAGCTTGTCAGTTACAAGTCCAACATCAGATTAAAATACGAAGAGGCCTTCGCCTAATAAGAACATTTCCTACACCATAGGAATTCTCTCTTGGGCAAGGTGTCATATGCAAAATCTCAAGTTAGATTTAATCAATAAAATTGCAGACAAATATCTCTGGATCATGCCATTCGATTAACAAGAACCACCAGGGAGTCTCTCAATGGTGGTAGAATAGGAAATTAAGAGAGCTGGGAGTGTCTGTCAGAACCAGGCTGGACAATACAACAGACTTTAGTACTACATGCTGAGCGGTTCATCTAATGTGAAAGGTAGCACAGGGAGCATGGTCACAGAAGGGGAATAAATTACACATAAATGTCCTGGGTTTGTGAACAGTCTGAAAAAAAATAAAACAGTCATTTCATCCTCACTTACAGGAAAAGTGTCTCAAGGTATTCTCAGAATACAAGACTGTAGTCACCTTCATAAATCGCCAAATAGGTAACATGAGCAGGGCCATGATGACAGAGGTGGTTAAAGTCATGTCATGGGCAGAAAGAAACCAGAAGTTGCTCTCTGCAATTCACATGGTGCCGATCTCAGCATAAAAAATTGTTTATCCAGGGGAGTAGACTCTGCATCAATATTCCAACTGTTAACAAGAAAAAGCAGCTGCCCTCAAGTAGACTAATGGTGACAGATCAGTGCCCAGATTCTTCTCTGGTCAAAAAGGGATAGATGTTCTGAAATCCCATGGACCTATCCACTAGGCATGTCATTTCCTCTCATTTCTTGCACCCTGAAAAAGATCATAATAAAAAAAAAAGCAGAAGTCATAGCAATCCTTCCATCAGGCCACAATGCCTGTGGTTTGCAGAAGCTTGGGAGATGCTTCAGGTGCAACCATGGCTATTCTCTTTGGCCAGACCTCCTACACCAAGGTCAAATTCTTCCTCCAAATCTAAAGAGGCTATATTTGATAGCATGAAGATTGAGTGGTCACTGCTAAGTAAAAGAATTTCAGAAAAATAATTGACCAACTTCAACAGTCAAGGATAAATACTTCTTAAGTAATTTATTATCTAGTTCGAAGAAATTCATCATGTGGTGTCAGCCTAAAGTGGATCTAGCTTCTGCTACTATTGTACATGATCTTGATTTTAAGCAGTGTGGCCTTAGCAAAGATCTCGTCCTCTTAACTCTAAAGGTACAGAGGTGTCCTCACTCAATGTGAGGACTAATTCTCTTTACTGCTGTAAAAAAATAGACTATAAGGTCTTTTCAAGCTAACTTGACATAAGACACTAAGAGCTAGATTTACTAAGCTGCGGTTTTGAAAAAGTGGGGATGTTGCCTATAGCAACCAATCAGATTCTAGCTGTCATTTTGTAGAAAGTACTAAATAAATGAAAGCTAGAATCTGATTGCTATAGGCAACATCCCCACTTTTTCAAACCTGCAGTTCAGTAAATCTAGCCCCTAGTCCTCTTTGACACCATGGGATCTCAATTTAAGGACTAATCCAGCTTTTTTGTGTTTTTCTGGCGCCCACTTTCATATCAAATTGCCATCTTATTGTTCCCAAGCTCCTGATGATAAAGAAAACTACACACATTAGATTATTCAGGGCAGTCTCTGTGTACTTATCTAGGACTGTGATTTAGGAGCACAGAACAACGCTTGACCTAAGTGTTACTTCACGTCACTGTGAGTAGTAAGGGTTGCAAAGGTTACACAGTGCACCTATTTCTCAAGCCCTGGCTAGCTGATGGGCATGGGTGTAAATGACCAGGGGGGGGGGGGGGGTTTGGGGGTCCCTGCACATGTAGGTGTTTCTTTTTATAAGTAGTGGGACACAGGTGATGTCACTTTGTGGTGCAGTGCAATAACCGTTAGAATAATTTGGACATCAGACCATGTCTATCACAAACTGAACTCTTTATTTACACTCCTCTTCCTCCAGCATGATAATCATAATGATTGCAGCAATAAAAAAATATATATACAGCTCCTTATTCCTCCTGCACAGTTCTTAATGTTATCTAGATGTTATATCACATAGTTCACATTTCTCTTACCCTCCAGTAATCTATACTTCACTGTAGTTCACCCCTTCTCTGCAGGGGCACTCACATGGATGGTAACAGGCAGGCAGCTTCTCTTCAATGCAGTTCTGACACACGCTGTGTAACTCTCAACTGCAGCTCACCCCTCCTCTGCGGGGATGATTTATCCTTTGGGCTCTGACACATTCCTCTGTGTACTCTCAGCCCCTGGCTCTGACACTTCAGCTACCATGCCTCTTGCAACAACCCTCCCTCCAGGGTCTCTTCCATATAAAATGTTCCCTCTCTCTCCTGGTGTTCACTAGGCGGCGTTACATAAGAAAGGAAGTGCCCCATCCAAACAGATCATTTGGACATAGATTAGACTAGTCAATGTACTGATACTCAAGAGAAATGGATAATGTGCCAGAAATCCGGAAAATTTTCTCAACAAAAGCAGTGGCAAACTCTTGGGCACGTAGGACTAATGCCTCAACAGTGGATCTCTGCAAAGCTGCTGGGTGGTCAACTATTTATATCTTTACCAGACACTATCTACTGGCTGTGAAGTCATCTGCAGATGCACAGTTTGGGAGTCATATTTTCTACACAGCTACTTAATAAAATGGTCTTCCCCTATGCTGCATATATGGCTGATCTAGCGTTTGCTCACCCTCCATACTATTATTGCTTGGGTTCAACCCATTGTAATGGCTCCCATGCAAAATGGAAGAAGAAAGAGGCAAATTAATAGTTACAAATAATTCCCTTTCCTTGAGATACTCCATGCCAGCACAAATCTCCCACCATCTTGTTCCATACATTTATGCTTATGTATTCCAGGAACAGCTTCAGAAGTAGCTCAGACACAGGGAAAGAGGAGGAGGCTGCACTTTGTGCATTTATATTTTCCTGTCTCTACCTAAAACTAGAAAAGACTCACCCATTGTAATGCCTGCATGAAGAAAAAGGAACTATATATAATTTGCCTTCTTGTTTAAGAAGAATAGAAAGTGATTATGTGCAAAGTCGCCCCCACCCACTGGTGTTTAAACGCAAGTGCAAAGCATGCAACTGCAAATTACAATAAAACATTTTCTAATTTTTGTTTCCATACCAAATTGCATACATACTACCGTCTGAGTGCGTTTACATTGTAGCTCTTTTTTGGATGTTGGTTGATCCATTTCAATGCATGTCAAAGCCCAGCCATCTTTATGAGAGCTCATTGTATACATACATACCCACTGTGCTTAACAAGAGCAGTTCCTGGTTACACCAGCGAAGTACTGTATATTTCCTGTTCACATCAAAGGTCCATTCCATTCTATGGGGGGGTATTCAATTGTTAGCGTTAACGGGGAAAAATGAGTGCTCAAAAAATCTTAGCGTTTATACGGTAATTACTCGCGGCGAGCTGAAATTCCGCGAGTAAACTACCGTATTAACGCTTTTCTCGCGCAATATTACCGTATAAACGGTAATATTTTTTGAGTGCTCGTTTTTCCCCGTTAACGCTAACAATTGAATACCCCCCATATGGTTTACAAAACTCATTGAAAGAATTAAACCATTGAAATGAATGGTGATCCACTACACTATTGTATTTCCCCCACATCAATAGACATTGTCACGACTATGCGCTGCGTACCTGCTATCTTTGGCACTACTCTAAGGAAGGTGCAGAATCTAACGTGCCCCTGGTATTCACCAAGGACCCCCGCAAGGAGGTATGGACTCCGCCGCAGGAGACACGCAGGTCGCAGTCCTTCCACGAGTCGGATAGTGAGGGACGCGAGAAGAGTTGTCAGACAAACCGGGTCGATAACTGTGCTGGAAATGGAGGTACAAAGGAGTATCCGGAGGGATGGTGAAACAAGCCGGGTAGGCAACGTTCAGGAGGCGCAGTACAACAGGGAGATCCAAATGGGGTAGTCAAACGGTCTGGGTCAAAAGGTCACAGGCAGGCAGAAGAAGAGTCAGAAACTGACTCTGGAATACTGGAACGCTGGAGGCAGGTAAGTGGACAGGAGGTAGGCAGGAAGTGCCTTAAATGGTATGGCTGTCCAATGGGGAGCGGCGGTGCTGTAATCAGCTACGGGACGCGCGTGTTTGCTGAAAGGGCGGGCGATCGGAAGTGAAGCGTAAGCAACCAGACGAGCGAGGACTCGGCATAGGTGACCGTTCCGGAGAGATCGCAGGACGACGCCTGACAGACATTCAATTAAACTACTGATGTGACACCAAAGAGGTGTCTACCTGGGACCCCCCTCACCGCAATCCAAACACAAGGAAACTGTCTCATGGATTACAAACTCAAGATGTATTTCAATAAAAGTTGATTTGGGGAGTGCTTTTTAGCGCAGAGCTTGTAGTCTCTGGGAAGCGAGAGACTATAGTTTTGTTTTATTTATTTTTTTTACGTGGCTCCAGGCCTGTGCTGACCTGTCTGGCACATGTATACGTACCATAAATTCAAGCATGAGGACCCCACACTTTTTGTCCCTCTGTTTTAGCGGGAACCATCCTGGGATGTTTAACGCTGGGGTTGATTGAGGGATTTGGTGTGACAAATACTGATTTTTTAATCATTTATGTACAGAGCTTTCCCACTCATTTCAATCGTAAATCATAATTTCAAATGGGTTTCTACATATAGCACACATGCTGAAAACACCATTGAAGGGAATGTACCTTTTTCATTTTCAACACATCTGCAAGAGTCAAGTACAAATCAGCCCTACTATTAACAGCATATGAAATGCTTATGGGACTCATGAACAAAACACACAGACTTTATATTGCATTTTTTTAAGCAAATGCAACACCAGGAGGTAAAAGCCCTAAAAAAGTATTTAGATACATTTTTAAATTTCCACTAAAAATAAATGATGGTTTACATGAAATGCATCACCAAAAGTCAAACACTTAACTGCTAGGACGTAAAAGAAGGTTGGTATAGCATGGAAACTGTCTGTCACAGACAGTAAATGTAACCAAAGCAGTGTTTAATAGGACAGGAAGCATCTCAATCTAAGTAAATTTAAAATAAATGTCCTCTCCCAGCAAGTGCCACCCAGCAGAAACCTGGTGCAATGTTTGTATGGCATCCCCAACTAACATTTAACTATCTAATACAATTTTTATTGTGTTATTTTTTTTTCCAAAATAGAAAAGGGTCTGTTTTCATAGTTCGGAGCCTGCACTCTTATTACAGTGATAAACAATTCTTGTATTATTATTTTATTGCCGTGGTACATGAGCAATACTCATCTGCCACCGCGAATACTATCCATAGCAACTAAAATTATTTATTGTTTTTGAGACCTCTTTTCTGCTCTACTGAGCATGTGCTTATACTGTGGGCTATCCCTGATAATTTTAAACAGATAATTAATAAATTATATTTTTCAGTCCTCTCTTTCGGTTAACATTAATAAAAAAACACTTAGCGGTGGTACTTAATAAACATGCTCTGCCGTAACCATCAAAAGGTCTTTTCACCTTCGATAAAATGAGAATCCTATATACAGCCATTCTATAGATACACTTTCTAGAAGAGTGTACAGAACACATATCTCTCCTGCTGGGTTTTCATCTTTGGTTGAGATTGGCATATGTAGTCTTCGATACACGGTCATCCCATACTACTGCATTACATAGCTGACGGCATCGGGGTGTGTGAGTAGCCCAGCAGAACCTTTGGGTCTATTGTGAAAATATAACAATAATAATTTCATAAATGGATATTTTATAATACTATGTTTACCACTACAACTTGTTTAATAATTGTCAAAACCCGTTATAAACAGGGAGTTGACAGCCTGGTTTGTGATGCTTTTATATGCCCTCCAGAGTCATCCTTTTTAATGCCTATAGCCCTAATGAACGGGTATATAGAGTAACCCCATGCAGGCAGACATAAAAAGTATTTAATAAAGCATCCCTTTCCTGGCACAGATACTTGTGAGACTTAGAACTTACACTTTGTATGCACATTTCGAGAACTCCTCATACTTCAGAGTGAAACTCATTTAAGGTTCATAGCAATGAACTTATTTCTTCTACAATGCAAATTCATCCTCAACAAAGCCTGAGGGCATGCTCATTTGGCAGGACACAAATTATCCATTTTCTTTATCTTGTTCCAGCTTACTTAATGTTTGAAAAGTATCCCCTGAACATTGGCATAGAAAAAAGCACACAAGTATATAGACTTTTTGAACTTTAGTACAAGAACTACCATGTATTAAGAAGCCAAACAATGCCGTTAGGGATATTTCTTTTGGATGCTGTGAAGGTTAAGGGTAAGTTAGAAATTTAGAGATAGACGTGATCCAAATGTGTCTAATATTTCAAGTCAGGAACATGGCCAACAGCATCACAGCCACAACAGGTCACAGTACAGCAGCAGTTGAAATGGTCAGACAAAGTTAGCAGCAATTAGTCTGACAGGGGCCAATTATTTTTTATGGAGTACAAAGTGTGTGCTGCATTCACCCAGTGCATGGTGTACATAAAACATAAGTGCATGGGGGCTCAGGTTTCAAGGTCCTCCTCAGAGGACGAAGGGCCCCACCCCTTAAGCCATAGTGGCTTTTGGGGGCAAAGGCTCTTTATCAACGCTTTGTTGCGTCTCTCATGGCTGACTCTGGAACCATAAGGGGTAAGGGTGTTTAGAGTCACTAATATCTTGGAGACAGGTGTCCCATAACAGTCCAGACCCTCAGCTCCACAATGTGGGGAAAATAATAAAGATAAAAAGAACCAACCATGCAACGTAAATGCAATATGTTAAATAAATAAGTAGCTTAAAGCCCAAGCCTTTTCGCTGGACGTGTAAAATTGTTCTTGCCTGGCCAGGGTAAAACAAAAACAAAAGCGCTATTTCAAAATATCCAAGTAAACAAGGTCACAGAGTACTGTTCCAAGTACTCACTGCTCATCTGTGCAACGTTCATGTAACATAGCACCTTGGCTACAATCATCCAACCGCTTAGCCAGGGGACCAAGTAATGATGCCCAATGTACCGTGGTACCTTTAAACCCACACCTATGTATGGACACATCTACACTCTGAAAAGCCTGACAGAAGCTAATACAGTGCTCACAAGCAGCAAGCACTGCACTCTGAAGGATCAAAAGAGAGACAGCTAGGCCTTATATGCAGCATAACCCTCTCAATTATGAGTAAGCAGGTGGAGCTATTACTTATTTCTGGGTAGACACCAACACTATAGTTGTCATGCTTTTACAAAGCATGACAGCTATGGTGTTTGTCTCCCTGGAAATAAGTAGTCTTTGTGGATATTACATTTAACGTGAATTCTTAAAGTCTATTAAATCGAGGTTTGATGCAGATAGGCCCAAAAATAATGTTATCAAATGGACCTGTAAGCTACACCCTTGGACCAGTTATTAGGTACATATTACCCTATGCTGCAGGGAACCTTTGAGACGTGTTAAGGAACTCGTTTTCTAAAGTACAAGGCTTTATATAGCCCTTTAACTCACATTATGTTACAATCATCATCCTCATCCAGGGTCGTCTTTCCCATTGGGCACAATGGGCAGGTGCCCGGGGGCCCTGCAGCCCAGGGGGGCCCGTCGGAGGCAGCAAAAAAAAAAAAAAAACCTGGAAAAAAAAAGACAATACTTACCTTGCGGTCAGCTGGCGATCCGGCTCCCTCCATGGTCTCCTCCTCCATGCGGCGCTCGCAGTGCATGTCGGGCGTGACATCCAGGTAAGTATTGTCTTTTTTTTTTTCCAGGTTTTTTTTTTTTTTTTTTGCTGCCTCCGACGGGCCCCTCTGGGCTGCAGGGACCATATATATAATCATTATTTTTTTTTGTATATATAGGGGCCCCGGTGCACTGCTGTGCCCGGGGCCCCAAGATGTTCTTAAGAGGGCCCTGTCCTCATCTATTTATTGATATAGCGCCACTACAATGCCAATGTGTATGAGCCCTTACCTACAATATTCCTTGAATACAACGGATTTGTCAGGAGAATTGTGCCTATTTCCCAAATGTATAGGCAGAGAGATTCATCCCCAACACCTTAATTTAACCAATTCAAAATAGAGTATAAAGGCTTCCAATGCAATATAGTGTCATGTTGTTTTCCTTGCATACCAATCCTGAAATTTGTAGATACAACTCCTATTTTGGTCTATTATATTCCAAATAATATATTATTTAGCATGTTTAAAGGTCTTTTAATATCAATCATTAACCAAGAGAGCATATTTGAGCAGATTTCTGTAGGCTATTTGTTAATGTTCCATACGATCCTTAATACAAATGGTGTTTAAGACAGTTTTTAATTTTGTCCAAAATGGATAAGAATTCACCAGGTTGACAGGCAGCAATATATAGTTCTGCTGCTAAAGTAATATATTTGATATTAAATTGAGGCAGAGGTCAGCCAAGTAACATCAACTATATTGATAAATCAAAATTAAGAAAAAATATTAGCAAGGATAGTATGGACTTTCCCCTGATGTGCCTTATTTTGACCATTTCCACCATATGCAACATTTGAAATGTTGTATGTTACTTTGAAACATCACTATGGGGAAAGATGACGGATAATGTGGATAAAAATATTATGAATTATGAAAATATAATGTCCAATATATCTCCTGGAACATATAATAGATTTGTTTGTATTATTCTATATTTGAAGTGTAATTAGCTGTATTCAATATTGTACCCTATTATACCCCATTCACCATCTATTAATAAACTAACTCTTCACAACTAGGTATCTCTTTGCTCACTCACAAAATCCCTTTTCATTTTAGTTCATCTTGCCAACAGTGATGCTTAAACACCTACCAAGATATTTATCTAACTTGCTATAAAGGCATGTACTGAACATCAACCTTTAAATATACTTGGAAACAAAAAAAAATATCCATTTATATGTATTATAACTTTTACAGTAGTCGGGGAAAAAGAAAATTATTTTGAGGCATATTTGAGAATCATTTTGCATATCTTTTAAAACCTGAATCAGTCATTTGGAAGCACTTTATAGACCTTAAATCACCCGATTTGTCAAAGAAGTACATGTAATCTTTACGGTCATTATCACAAGTGTTTCGATTTGTCTAAGCTTGGAAATGGATTTTCTACATTTTTAAACTTCGTTTACTTTTGGAAAAAAGAGGGGAGAGGTTAAAGACCTAACAAGCAAGACGACATTAAAGGGCATCATCAAAAGCAAACTCAAAGGCATGGTTAATGTACAAGTAGCATAGATTCTGCAGCGATAAAAGGGGAGATCAGATGTAATAGACTTGTAACTTTCGAGGTAAATATTATATTTGATATGTGGATTTTGAAATTCCCCGTTCCAAAAGATCTCTAGATAAAGGCAATTACAAGAGGAAGACAAGTAAATGATTTTGTTATGGTGATGCCTTCAAGCAAAAGATTTCAGCAATTTCATCTCACATAAAGCAACTGGCATCCAAATATAAAGCAAATTTTTCTGTATCTTCAATGGACATTAGGATTCCCTCCACTTAAATTAGTATATGATATATAATATTGCTAGGGGATCATAACATTGTTATTAAGGCACACTGACAACACATACATTTAGATTTAGAACATGTTCTTTAAAAAATATTCCTTTCAATTTAGTGCCTTTAATCAGCCTCTTTGGCTGTCAGATAACCTAATAACCCTTTCTTTGCAAGCTGTGACTGGCAAAGGGAGCTGTTCAACAGTAATAGCAATAAAAAGACTGTATAGAAGTTCTAGTTTATACAGTTCAACAAGTTGTGACTAAAATCATACTTGGCTAATCTCCCGGAATGTCCATGAGACTCCTAAACTAGGAGTCCACCTGGAATACCGGCAGAGATCATGCCCAAAACACATGATTATGTGAGTTGTATAGAATCATGTCATCATGGCTCCGCCCCTTGCTGCGCAATGATATTGTCACTCCCAGAGAGGAGGTCCAGAAAGTAGGCAAGTTTGACTAAAATACTTGTTGCTTTAGTGCAATATCTATAGGAGTAAATTAATGAATGAAGATCTGCCTTCTGGAGTGGTAGATGCAGAATAAAAACATGCTAACAGACGGGTATCTAGTAGAGATACTCCAACTTGTTTCAAAGTGGGTCTCGCAGCAGTTCTAAACTTTGAAAATTCAAGCTAAATTAGTACTTTTTTTGGACCCAAATTAAAAAAAGTCCCAAAATTGTATCATACAGCAACCAAGTTCAAATTGGTCAAATTAGATTGACTTTTAATTTTGACCATGTCCGATCCTGGTTCCATAGCTGAAGTCATAGCACCCACTGAGAGGCAGTAATTACATATTGTAAGTAAATTACCAACCTGGAACAATTGCCTGCAATTTATATATATTTCCATTTTTACTGCTTGCATTACCCTGGAATACTAAATATTTGTGTGTCTGTATGCTGGGCTGGTAGGCCTCAAGCCCCTTATTCTGATGGTTCCCATAAAAAATGCATAGATGCAATGTCCTTGCAGGTTACATTCACAACACAAACTGACCGTTCTGATGCTTTTTAGATATATGTTGTAGACTAACATTATTAGAGGATAAAAAAAGGTCTATAGTTATTAACATTTTTACCACTGCTATTTTTCTGTTTTGCTTTTTTTTTACAATTATTGTTAATTAAAATTAAAAACTGCATAAGATAAATGCACAGAGCTGGTTTACCTTCTTGTTTTGTGCCTGATCGAAAATGGCATCTCCACAGTAACACAAGAATGCTGAGGAAGACACATTGGTGGTCCCCAGACACTAATGCCAGCATGTTGGCAATAGTGCCAGTACATCCACAAATCTGGAGGACACTACAGCAATCCAGAATGATCTAATGCCTTTCTTTCTGAAAGGCGGGTTCAAACACCTGATAAGTAATATAATCACTGCTTTTATTTCTACTCCTCGAACAGTGACAGAGGATCGTGTCACACAGGCGTTGCAGAATGGCACAAAAGGTATTCTGAAGTACCCAATGAGATTTAAAAATAGAACATACATATGGGCTTAGTGGACACAAATATATCCCCATGCTACTGTTTATAAATTCAGCAAAGGAGTGGACCCAGAACCAAAAACAAAACTTACAATTCTAAACTACTGGCTTCATATTATCAGGCCCCTGGGACTAAAAGGGGTATGTCTGCAGATCAGACACCTGTGTCTCTATAATAAAACACAATGAGTGTGTTTCTGTGTTGGATAGTTTTGATTGGAGCAGAAATCTGTTGGTTGACTGCAGGGTTCCTCCCTTTCTTGGGTAAATACCGGCCTTCCAATCTCTGTTCTAGGCACTGTAAAACAGAACCAAGGAAGCCCGAGGGAGAAGAGAAGATCAGAAGGGAAGAAAGAAGTCATTCATGGTGTGAAGGTTACATCTTAGCGATAAGAAAGGTGATGTAAGGCTGGTGAGGTATTATTGAAGACCTTGTAATTTAAGACTAGGATATTGAATTGTATTCTGTATGTGACAATTTCCTTCTGCCAATTTTCTTCAAGACTTCAATCTGCTGCATATAATAACAACTGCAAGTCCACTAGGCAAATTCAATTCTCTACTTCTAAACCAATTTTCTATATAATAAGGTGAGACAGACAGTCCCCTTATTTTGCAGTCTATCGTTATTTATTCAAGGCTTTGTGCAGACGATAGCCCAGTCTACCGTGTCATTTTAATAAATTGTTATACATCTTATACGCACCAGACACTGTTACGGAATGCACATTTAAATAACTTATAAGATCATTTTATTAATTCTCTATTTAATTTCCTCACTCAGCCATTCAATGGCCTCTAGACGGAATTGATGGAAAAATGCAGGAAGTCATTTTAGGTCATCTAGGTGAAGTAGAAAGAGACGTAGGATCATATTTAAATACATACTTTTGGGGATATTTGAGAAAAGAAAAAGACTGCTTTTGTAATATGCACAAATGTAAAATGTTTCCATGCTGATGAAGATGTAAATAAACTTCCCACCCCAAACTATTCTCTTCTCAGTATTTCAAGGATCAGATAGGAACCTACAATTGTCTTATTAACATGAAGTCTGGTATGCACTAGAAAAAAAAAAAAAAAAAAAAAAGATTCCCCACACAGTCTTAACTCAAATGCCTTCAGGTCTGATAAACAAAATATTGTTTTATGAAATACATCTTTTTATAAATAAAACTACTTGTATAACACACACAAAGTGTCAATGGCACCATGATTACTGCCTGGCATATCCCCAAAGACAACTAGCATTGTCTATACATGTCATCAACTAGTTTGTGTGCGCAGTGTAGAGGTGGGAAAGATTCCTCCTGTTTAAACATGTATTACAGAAATGTAAAGGAACAAATCAGAAATTGGTGTGCTTCATCTTCATTAACAAGGTGCCACTTCATGGCTTATTCACAACAATAAATATGAACACCTAGAGCACAATGTAAATTAAAAAAAAGTTTAAAAAAAATGAGTAAAATAATAATATCCTTAAAAGGACCACCAAACCCAAAATTATTAGTTGTGTGACCATTTACAAATATCAGAACAGAAAGTATTTGAGATAAGGTTGTAATCATGTGTGGGGTTGATTTTTCCTGTGCACAGCACATATTTGTTGTGAAGTCTATTAAAAAAAGCACCGCAGTCTGCGCATACTCACATTTCTCAAACTGTGGATAATAACAGAACACTGCATATGTAATAGTTTCATTTCACATTTTTAACTTTAAGGGGGGTATTCAATTGTTAGCGAGTTCGTAATTTCGAGCGCGTTGAGTCTTTTTTTTTTTTTTTACTATTTTCCAGCGCGGAAACTTCTCTTTTTTTTTTTTTTTACCGAAACGGTGTTATCGCGCTCCAAACGTTTGTCAATGTTAAAGTATAGGCTGGATGCGAACCCTCAGCGGAAAAAGCTATTCAATTGTTTTTTAACGCTGAGTGTGAAACAGGCAAATCTGCTGTTTCATCTCGCACCTCCTTGGTCTGCTAAAAGAAAAAAAAAAATTTTAAGTTCAGAAAAATATAAACTAAACTGAAAAAATAGGTGTAAAAGTTCATTAAAATAACCTGAAAACTGAAAAGTACTATTATTTTAACAAAAAATAACAGTGTAAAAATTAATAATTTTTTCTAAGTTCCCCCTTAAAAAAATCCATTAGTGGTGCATGTACTTAAACTTTACTTTTTTTAGGGGGGGGGGGGTGGTTGTGCCTGACCTCAGTCAGCTCTCATCAAAATTGTGAAAAGTAGCATGTTATTTATTTTTAAAACCAAAAGCGTTTGCTCCCCACTCTATTTAGTCTTAGCCCTAGTGCTGGCAGGCTATTGCTGTGTGTGTTAACATCTTTGAAAATTTTTGCGTAGGGCTCCCCCTATTTTAATTGAACCAGCACTTGGCAAACCAGCCGGGGTGGTAGACACTATAGCGGCGGGGGGGTGGGGAACGCAGTTTGGGTCCCACGGCCATAATGACTAAACACCCACAGACATATATTTAACTATATATGTGATAACCACACTTAAGTGTAGGCACGACAAAAGAGGTTTAACTATTTTTCAGGTAGGGGGATTACAGTAATTTCTAATTTAAAGCAATCACTCACACCGCTGTGTTTCGCACCCCCAAGATCTTCACACCTGGAACATCCTACTTCAACTCGGCCAACCTTCTACAGACCACGACCAAATCTATCTATCCAGCACAGCCATACCAACCTCCTAGAGCAGTGATGGGCCACTGGCAGCTCTCTGAACCTTCACCTGCGGCCCCCAGCTCATCCCTGCTTTATGATCAGATGTGTTTGTTGTAACATTTGTTTAAACTGCCTGCTGATATGTTATTACAGCTAGGTGTCTCTTTGATTAAATGTATTGTTTCAACTTACTACAGATCATAAGGGTAACGTGTGGTCCTGTTGAAGATTTGAATTCCACACCATGCGGCTCCCAAAGTTTATTAGGTTGCCCATCACTGTACTAGACGTAGAGATCCACAGCTATGGACAGGCAAGTATAATCTTTTTTCTAGGTCACTGGGTGTAGGAACCCATGTTTGTAGCTATGGGAACTTCTACTTATATTATTTGTAAATGTTATTACAAGCTGCTTTATAGAATGCAATTTGTATGTTCAGATTTGTAGTTAAATTATTGACAGATGCAGTGTTATATTGAGAGCATTAGGCAATTGGCTCCATATCACAGAGTGTGGTCTGAAAACAACCCCCTAGTCAAATAATTATCTGACTGAAATGCATTGAATCATTATCGGACATTCTGCAAAGTGCGCTTGTAAGGTTACCGGTGATGGTAGGACGCTATTGGCTTCTCTGTTCATCATCTTCTGACTGCAATAACAAATCCTAGTGATGGGCAAAGAGATTCAGCTGCTCTATCACTTATATATGTGGCCAAACTGCACTCTGATTCTGTTGCCTGCATCTTCTGCCTAGTAGCGGAATTGTACAGTGGGTGGCTGGATTAACAGAGCCAGGGAACCATTATGATCAAGCGAGCGGAGTCCATAGTTGAAGCAGACATTATGACTTTCCAAAATTGCTATTTCAACGAGTCACCGCAGAATAAAAGTAAACATAGCAGATAGTGTACGAAGCAATCCTTTAACAATTCAGTGACTTAACTTGTGGATGGTAGTTTGGTACAATTGGGGCAGGATTAGCTTTTCAACTCTTCACAATTACCAAAGTCACGTTTATTTTGCCTTCCTTATTGATGATGCATTACCTTTGAAAAGTTAATGCTGGAAGATCAGATATACTACAGTAACATGAACATGCAACATCAATGAGAGGATGTCATGAAGCCCTAGCAGGACTGAAAAAAAACAACACTTTTTGAACGTATCTGGCATGTAAAAACTGAACTCTTTATTCATCCCAGATCGCCAACTGCGTCAGAATGTAATGAATTATTTAATTCAGTATTATGCTGCCATTTGAAATTCAGATGCTATGTTCATCAAGTAGTCTAGTGCTACTCACAGCTTCATAACAGAATCCTCTTCTTAACAGCAAAAATCATGAATATTTCAAGTTGTACAGCACTTAAAGGGAAAAATTCACTGAACTACTTTGCTCACACAGTGCTAAAGGGGCAAGAGGATGTTCGTCTCCTCCTCAGTACTAGGGCAGCTCTTCAAACCTGTCAGGATTGTACCACAAAGTCAACCAAAGCAACAATCAAATGAAATCTTCAAAACAGTAAAGAAACAAAAACATTGTGGAGTACTGTAAAAGTTATGTTACTGCTCAGAGCACAATAGTGGTTTGGCTATGAGCCCTGCATGTATCCCAGTGGTTTTAGATGCACAGTGACATTATTATACCAGTAAAAATAAATTAATGAATTGAAATTATGGGATAGCTATCCTTTGTATTGTTGTCAAGTGTCCATAATATGTATGAGGTGCCCTAGCTTCTAAACTGGAAATTGAGGTCACTGAAAAGATCTCTGCATTTGTTTATTACTAAGTGATTGAACTTTACATGCTAGATTCATTTCAGAGCGTGTTTTTGTATCATATCTTAGCTTTTACCGCATACAAGTATTTAAAAAACAAAGCTGTATTATTATGATGTCCACAAGTCAGGTCACTTTAGGGTGGCTTAATTAGTCCATTTAGGGCAAAAGGCACATCACATACATAACACCTTACACCCCCCTAAGTGCAATCTATCTGAAAATTAAATCAAAAGTGTTGGCAACTATAAATTGTTTATTATTTTGGAGATATAATTGCTGGGATCCATGTCTTCTACCTCCAGGGTGCACCTTAATAGTGTTCTGCAACCCATGGGGTATATACAAGCACACCATTAACCACAAAATATGTCAAGTGAGAATCATCCCAAAATGTTATTGCTAATATACACTCAGTGGCCACCTGTTAGGTACACCTTACTAGTCCTGTTTTTATTTGACAAGATTGGAAAACAGTGTGGCCGGCTTCTGCTGTGTAATCCCAGCAGATCAGCAGTTTCTGAGATACTGACCACTCCATCTGGCACCAAAAAGCATTCCATAGGCAAATGCACTTAAATAACATTTTTTTCCCCATTCCCATGTTTGGTTTTATGCACTGAGGTACTGCCACATGATTGGCTGATTTGATATTTGCATTAATGCTCAAGTGCACCTAATAGAAGGGTCAGTGAATGTATACGTAAAGCATACTTGTCAACATTTTGAAGCTCCAAGTGACAAGTTCCGGAGGGTGTGATGCCTCAAATTGTACCCCACTGCACCATGCCCTGGAGGCACACTTGCTCTTACTGGAAACCTCCCAAAAATTTGTGAGTCTCCCAGATATTTCAGAAGAGTAGGAAAGTATAATTTACCATAGCTACAACTAGATTTTGCCATTTAATTACACAAATGCAGATTTAGCCCTCAACTCTAGTAGAGAAGCTCAAACCGGGCATGTATCGTTGCTTGAACCGCTTTGTTAAATAGAATAATTAGTTGTAATGTCTTGGATGTTTTATTGGTAAACAAAATTAGAAATAGAGCTACATTCAAGATAGTCGAACAGGTTCAATCATCTTCAAACTATAAATTAAAGAGTCTTGTTGGGAGGAGGTGAGAGAGTGGATTGCTACTATTTCCATGCAAATCAAGGAAACAGCTTACAAATTGTATAACAGATGGTACTATACTCCTGATAAATTCTCTAAAACGTTCCCTACATCTATTCTGAGCTGGTGGCGGAACTGTGGTCAGAGAGGTACGCTCCTCCACATCTGGTGGACTTACACATCTATAGCCCCATTTTGTAACTTGGTCCTGTTTCTAATTCCGCTTCAAAATGGCCATTATCTAAGAACCCCTGGACCTTCCCTCCCCTCCCACCCTATGCCTGAAGAGAGTGCTTCCTCCAATAAATGGATTTCTCACATCCTAGCGGCTGCCAAATCCCTGATTGCATGTCACAGGAATAGCCCCAAACCCCTTACTATTTCAGCCCATATTGAACTATGTTTGGCATATCGCAGGCATAGAATCTATTACTCTATTATCTATGACAAGTGGCATAAGTTTGATCTTGTTTGGACCCAATGGAAAAAGAGGATTTATACTTCCGATAAATCGGTCTCTCTGATTCCATCTGGGGGACACTGCTAACCATGGTGGTAGAGAGGAGTCTGGCACCCAAATAGTTAATCTTTTGCTGCTGACAGGCATATCCCCCGCCCCTTCCCCACAGAACTCAGTTTGATTAACAAAGCCCTAGGAAGATAGGCCAATCAACCAAACACACACAAAACAAAGAAAAAAAGGGGGGGGGCAACGCAGTGTCCCCCAGATGGAATCAGAGAAACCGATTTATCGTAAGTATAAATCCTATTTTCTCTTTCATCCATCTGGGGGACACTGCTAACCATGGGGACTTACCAAAGCAGTCCCTCTGATGGGTGGGACCGCTCTGATCGCCCCGCACGTAGAGCACTACAGCCAAATGAGGCGTCCTCAGACGCAAAAACATTAAATTGGTAGAATTTTGTGAAAGTATGGACCGAGGACCAGGTAGCTGCCCTGCATAGCTGGTCCGCTGAGGCCCCATTTTGCGCTGCCCAAGACGCCCCAACCGAACGGGTAGAATGGGCAACAATACGCTTCGGCACAGGACGCTTAGAACGGACATAAGCCTCCCTAATTGTTAGGGTAAGCCACATAGCAATTGATTGCTTAGATGCAGGCCATCCTCGCCTAGCGAAATCAAATAACAAAAATAGAGAATCTGTCTTACGTATCTTTGCAGTTCTCTTAACATATATCCGCAACGTCCTAACGACATCTAAACATTTACTTCCTTTTGTTCCAGTAACCTGAGGATCCTCTCTGAATACCGGAACTACTATTTCCTGATTAATATGGAAACCCGACACCACCTTAGGGAGGAAGGATGGAATAGTCCTTAAAACTGCCCTTTCCTCATGAAAGACCAAATAAGGTTCTTTATAAGATAAGGTCCCCAGCTCGGAGACCCTCCTAGCTGAGGCAATAGCCAGCAGGAAAACTGCCTTCGATGTCAAGAATTGCAATTCCGCTGAGCAAAGTGGTTCGAATGGAGGCTCCTGCAACATGTCCAGGACAAAATTAAGATCCCAAGGATCCATAGGATGCACGTAGGGTGGCTGGATGTGAAGAACTCCCTGCAAGAAAGTTCTAACATCCGGAATCTCTGCCAGCCGTCTGTGAAAATACACTGACAATGCTGACACCTGAACCTTTTAGGTTCCCAACCGGAGACCCACATCCAAGCCACCCTGCAAAAAAGCTAGAAATCTAGCCAGACAAAAGGATTTTGAATTGTAAGATTTCATTTTACACCATGTTATATACACATGCCAGATGCGGTGATAAATCCTAGCCGAAACTGGCTTTCTGGCACTTAGGAGAGTGTCTACTACACTCACAGAGAACCCTCTGGCTCTCCACAGACTGGATTCAAAAGCCATGCCATTAAATTCAGCCGGTCTAGACCCTGATGTAAGAACGGTCCCTGGGTCAGCAGATCTCTTCTAAGTGGCAACCGAACCCCTTGACCTACTGCTACCAGAAGAATCTCTGGGAACCAAACCCTTCGTGACCAGGCTGGAGCTACCAGAATGACTGGTCGATCTCCCTGCCTGACCCTTCGGAGGACCCTGGGAATCATTGATATGGGGGGGGGAACAGGTATCCTAACCTGAAGCCCCAAGGCATTGTTAGGACGTCCACTGCCACAGCCAGTGGGTCCCTTGTTCTTGCGCAAAACTCTGGGACTTTCCTGTTGACTCTTGACGCCATCAGGTCTCGTTCCGGAAGTCCCCATTTGTCCACCAGCAACTGGAATACTTCCGGATGCAGAGCCCATTCCCCTGGTGGAATTTTGTGCCGACTTAGATAGTCTGCTTGTACGTTCTGTTTCCCTGGGATAAACACCGCTGACAGCGCAGGCACGTTTCTTTCTGCCCAGGCAAAAATGTGACCCTCATCGCTCTTGCACTCCTGGTGCCCCCTTGTCTGTTTATGTATGACACTGCCGTGGCATTGTCGGACTGGATGCGAACCGGCCTTCCCTGTAACACACCCTGAGCCGTCTGCAGTGCTTTCAGGATGGCCATAAGTTCCAGCATATTTATGGGAAGAACCGACTGTCTCTCTGACCACAGACCCTGCATCCTTAGGTGAAGGATCACTGCCCCCAACCACTCAGACTGGCGTCTGTGGATACTAAGATCCAGGCCCACGGGGCAAAGGATCTGCCCTTTATTAGGTTGTCCTTTAACAACCACCAGCTGAGGGATTCTCTCGTCTCTAGAGATAACCTCATCCACTGGCGATCCAAACTGAGGAAGGACCCCAACCACTTCCTCAGAATGTCCCATTGAAGACATCTGGAGTGGATCCTTCCGTATGGCAACGTCTCGAAAGATGCCACCATCTTTCCTAGCAGCTTCATACACATGAGTACTGACAGCCTCCTGTGTGACATAACCCTGTCTGTCCACTCCATCAAGGACCTTATCTTGTCCTCTGGAAGAAAAACTCTGCTGTCTGCAGTGTCCATTATTAGTCCCAAAAATGTCATTCTCTGACAAGGGATCATTTGTGACTTTGTTACATTCAGGAGCCAACCGTGCTGTTCCAGCACCCTCACCATAAGGCGAAGATGTTGTTCCAACAACTGAACCGTTGACTCCTTGATTAGAAGGTCGTCCAAATAAGGTACAATCTGCACCCATTTGGAGTGGAGTGCTGCCATAATCGCCATAATCTTTGTGAATACTATTGGGGCTGTGGCAAGCCCGAACGGAAGAGCTCTGAACTGATAGTATGCTGAGCCTACCATGAATCTGAGAAGCGGCTGATGCCCCTCCCAGATTGGCACATGAAGATAGGCATCCTTGATGTCTATTGATGCCATGAACTGGCCTGCCTCCAGGCCATCTATGACAGATCTTAGGGATTCCATCCTGAAAGAATCTACTCCCAGATGCAGATTTAGCTGCTTGAGGTTCAGCACTGGTCTGAATGAACCATCCGGTTTCTGTACCAAGAATAGGTTTGAGTAAAACCCCTCCCTTCTTTGGTACTCCGGAACCTGTACAATAACCTTCTTTAAAAGTAGCAAATTGATAGAAGAGAGCATTGCCTGTCTTTTTTGAGGACAGCGGGGTAAACTGGTTGCAGAAAACCTGTGTGGAGCAGGCTCCACCAACTCTATCGTGTAACCCCTTCTCATGATCCCCTGAGGACTCTGTCCACTGCTGGGCAAATCCCAGCAGCCGTCCTCCCACTCCCCCCTCCGTTATCAGAGGAGGGTCGTAGTCATGCTGTCGGTCTATCCGAAAGCTTGGCGGAAGAGGACCTTGCTGCCGTGGAGGAAAAGGATGACCTTCCTCTAAGCGACTGTCTCCTACCTCCAGCAGCCCTTGACCTGACTGTCTGGCCTCTGCCAGACGCGCCACCACGAAAAGGCTGTCTAAAAGAACTAAACCTTGGAACTCTGGGTCTAGGAGCATTCACAGGCAAGGAAGTACTCCTACCCCCGAGGCCTGTGAGATCCAGGAGTCCAACTCTGGACCAAATAGCATCCCACTAGTATACGGAATGGATTCTAATGATCTTTTTGACTCCAAATCCGCATCCCAGGCTCTTAACCATAATGTTCTTCTTGCTGCACCTGCTGTAGCAGAAATAGAAGATGATATGGAGGCTGAATTCTGAGCCGCCTCATATATATATATATCCTGCCGCCTCCTTAAGGTGCATGGCCAGGGGGAGCAGTTCCGAATCTTGTAATGCGGACTCTAACTGCCCAGCCCAGGCTTCCATAGCCCTTGCTACCCAGGCCGAAGATAATGCCGGTCTGAAGCTTGTACCAACAGCTGTAAAGACCGATTTCAAAAAAAGTTTCCAACTTGCGATCGGTCAAATCCTGTAGGGCTGCCGTTCCTGGTACGGGTAGCGTGGTCTGGTGAACCAGTCTCGCCATAGGCGCATCTACTCTCGCCACCTGTTCCCATCTGGTCATGTCCTCCTCTTGTAAAGGATATAATGAACCAAATTTTCTAGGCACAGTGAACCTCTTGTCCGGATGCTTCCAAGAGGCCTCTGCAATCTCTCTCAGCTCTGCTGAGGGAGGGAACCTGACCACCTGTTTAGAAGCCTTCTTAAAGTGAGACCGGTCCAAGGACCTCGTCTCCTCTATTTCAATAAACCCCAAGGTCTGACGTACTGCTTTTACCAGATCGTCCATACCCTGGTGCCTGGAGCTCCTTCTGATTCTATTAATGAAAGATCAGAATCCTCTAACAATTCACCTTCCTCCACCGAGGATCCCTCTGAATCAGACAGAGACAACAGTGTATTAGCTGATCTATGTCTTTTATAACTACGACTATGTCTGGGATTTTACAACAATTGGTTTAGTCGGTCAAGACCTCTAGCCACTGCCGACCATCCCGCCTCCCCACTGTGGGGTGACCATTGCAGTGCCGGGGAAGGTAATTGTACAACCTCTGGAGGTAATGAACTACTCATTTCCCTCCTAACTTCACTGGGGGTTGTATCTCAGAGGTAGATGGAAGTCTCTTAGCCACCACTGGGATCTCTGCTGGTTTAGATAACAGGTTCACAAGGGTATTAACCCCCTGTGAAAAGGTTGCCATCCACTCTGGAGGCTCTGTCCCCTGAATAGGGCTGTCTTTAGGCTGCAATATTACAGGTGTCACAGCACAACCAGCACAAAGCCCCTGACCCAGACGTTCACTGGTTAATTTAACATTACACTTTGAATAGATCATATGTTTGGCACGTGTTGCTTTACTTTTATCAGCCATTATTGGGAGAAAGAACAAAGCCACAAACAACCAGACAAGCACAAACACTCAATAGTTATCAAAAATACTAACTAATTATGTCTTAACACATTACAGCATCTCTGAATCAACATAGGAGAGGCACATTTTGTTGTTTTATACAGGCTCTACTTAATATATATGCCCATAACAATTATACTTCTCTATCCATGCAATATAGAGAAAATAAATGATACTTAGCAGGGAGATGTTTGCCAGCAGCTGTGCCTCATCCAAATGGCTGCTGTGTCCTTCCTTCCTTTATAATTTGGCACCAAAAGGAATCTTCCTCCTGCTGACTCAGCGGGGGAGGGGAGAGGTTTTCTAACTTCCCCCTCCCTGGCTCTCTCTGTTTCACCTGTGCAGACTGACAGCAATTTCCACACACTTCCTGTGAGTGGAATCGCTGCTATCCGCTCCTCTGTTCCCCTCTGCAAAGCGCTGAATAGCGTGACCATTAGCTCAAGTTACCCCTCCTCTTTCCTTGAGGAGGGGACTTGGTATATTCCATGGCCCCGGGGACGGCAAGAGCACCGGCGCTTACTGCCTGTGGCAGCGCCTCACTCTGCTAGCAGTGTGAGAGCGCATCTCACACTGCGAGAAATCTAACTGTTTCCAACCTGTCAGCGGGTGTCACGGCTCCCCCGCTATACAGTCCTTCTCTGCTCACGAGTACGCTCTGTCTGACAGAGCCACTCGTGCACTCTGTCAACAGCTAAAAACAAAAAAAGCCTAAACCCAGTGAACTCAGTTCACTGTGCAGCTCTCCAAACTTCAGCCCATACTCCTAGGGCACCTACTTCAAACGGAGTTCTGTGGGGAAGGGGCGGGGGGATATGCCTGTCAGCAGCAAAAGATTAACTATTTGGGTGCCAGACTCCTCCGTACCCTACCCCCATGGTTAGCAGTGTCCCCCAGATGGATGAAAGAGAAACCACGATTCCTTGTCTACCTATGCCCCGCCAACGGCCTCGTAAACTCCTGCTTCTGACAACAATCGAGCTCTAAACCGTCTCGGGTTCCTCTGGTCTGGACGCTATAGTTCTTGAAACCACAGTGCAAACTGTGTAATGTATATTTTTAGTCCCTGATGCCATATCCCTGCCTCCCTTCATGCAGTTTGCACCTGGAATTGTATTTGCTATTTTAATTCACTTTGTACCTGTTCACTCCCCCCCCCCCCCGACCTTATTCCTATGTCCCCTCTCTTCCTATCCCCTCCCCCCATATACATATAAGAAAACCTTGAAGGGAACGACTTGAATGCTTCTCTGATATTGTTTACGGTTTGTTTTTCTCTGTTCTCTTTCTAAATAAAGAGTTTAAACACTATAAATTCAAATCTGGATGAAATGTTTTGGGTCTTTTATTCAATTTTGAACCAGTCTGAAATTTTTAAACATCTCTACACTCTAATAATATACAAAATAACTATCATGCATTCAAATGTAATTGGATTGTCATACAAAATAGTAACAAATATAGGGCACTTCCCATGAAAACTTGAATAGGACTCATCTTAAAGATTTGATACAATTAGTCATATGAATGAAATAACAATGTTTAGAAAACAGTTTATATGAATAAAACACATTTTTAGTCAGTGTTCCTGTATAACGGCAGTATACATTATAGTTGTTATGGGATGTGGCAGCAAAGTTAGTTGAATATTCTTGATACTGCAGATGTCAGGAAAAAAAATTCTGTTTTGCTGCCTATTTCTTCAGCCAAATAGAGTTACAGACTTGCAATCCAATGTACCTATGCTGCAAACTGCCAAAAATTAACAAACACAATAATTTGGACAAATGTTTACAATTAAAAATGACAATTAAACCCGGCTGCATCACCAATACTAAAAATAAATTAAATGTCATGTGTTGTCCAGACCATTCACATATGAACCACATTACAAGAGAAAAGACCTCCCCCTATATTGTGCAGTGAATGCCATGTATGTCTCATTGCATTGGCAATGACGACATGTAATACCGCTTTCATACTGCCGCCCCGGCAATATCCCATGTTTTTCAAGCCGGGTTTTTGCCGGGGCTCGGAGCGTCCCAGCTCAGAAACACCATTCATACTGCACCTCGGACCCGGGAATTTCCCAGGTTGACCCCATTCATACTGCACAAGTCTGTGCCCTAGCAATTTGTGGGAGTCATCACCAGAGCAGTTTTCATTGGCTGAAAACATTTTTTTTTTTGTAATAGTCTGCTTTTCTGCTGTTTTGTCCATAAAGATGTGTGAGTGTATCTTATAAGATATTTTAATTTTTATTGTTCCATTGTAACATTTGTAAACAATCAGACATTTCTTCAGTGTTTCCACCAATTCCGTTCTGTACTGCTCACCGCTCCGTACTTTAGTCACCTATGTAAAGTATGTGCGACCTTTCTCTTTCGTTTGTTTCTTATAGTGTAAATGATAGAAGTAGTTGTTTCAGTCCATACTGTTGTTTTCCTCTCGAGTTTTTTTTTCCTGGTTTTATGTATGCAGTTAATGTAAATATTGTGAGCATTACAGGTCATTGCAGTGTTGACACTGTGACATCATCCTCCAGAGACAGGCAGACAGCCAATCAGCTTGTTTTCTGTGCAACCCGGGTTCAAAAACCCGGGTTGCACCATTCATAGTGCAGGCAACCCGGGTCCGACCCGGGAATTACCCCTCGATAAATCCCGGGTTGAAGACCAGGGTTTTTAGACCCGGGATTTTTGACTTGTACCATTCATACTGCACCAAGACCCGGGTCGTTTGAGCTCGCCCCGGCAAAAACCCGGGATTTTGGTGCAGTATGAATGGGGTATTATTCATAAAAAAATGACCAAACTGGTGACTGAGTGAGTAGAGGGAACAAGCCATTCTGCTATCCGGCTGGGTGAGTTACAGTATGCTGGTTGAGAAGAGGGACACACACAAGTGGATGAAGAGCCAGTGCGGCCAGTGTAATGAATGTGAGAGACACACATGAAATGACACAATTCTCCTAGTCTTTTTCTACCTAACATCTTGTATCCCAAAATGTTTGGGTGAAAGGATGATTACCTGTCAGAATCAGCCAAACAGAAAAGTCAGCTTTGGACACTTAGGAACCACTTAACTATTTATTCTTATATTTGTTATAGATTTTGACATCTTTTCCTTTGAACATGAAGTATATTTTATTGTCTTTTTGCCCTCTAATGGCAAACCTGGTATTGTAAAATATCCCAATTTCCTGCAGCAACATCCATCAATATCAAGATCACTGAAACTTGTTCTCTGTGAGAAAGTTATTAGCCATCAAGCTGTCAGAGATGTGATTTAGAAGATTAGCACCTGCACAGACTGTTCCTTTGGTACATAGACAGCTTTCAAGTCTTCCATCCTGTATGGTTTCCAGTCTCTGACTTATCATCAGTTACTGAATTTAGCATGTACGGCTCATGGCAGCATGCAATGAAAATACAGAATAAATATATCAGGGGATTTTGATGATCATATTCCATGTCAAAATTGGAATATACAAAGATTTATGAGTGACCAGGGTCAGGCTTTATTTGCACAGATGTAATTTAAGCATACCTGCATAGAATTTAGAACTGAAAAGAAATACATAAAGTGTTTATCTACAGATATTCTTATGCACCTCGGAGGGGCTCAGTCCTATGATTTAAATTACTCAAGACCAGCACAGCAGAAATTCAACAGAAGATTTTTTTCTTCTTTATTATCCAATATTATACAAAAGCCTGTCTTGAATCTAACAGTATTTCATTTGTATAATTCATTACATACCTAGGGGCAGATTCAATTCGGCCACGTTAGTCTAGGATTAACGCGGCGTTAGTAGTATTACCTTTAATACAGTCATTTTAACCCAGATTTTTACTTGTGGCCCCGCGTTAAAATTACTTTAATAACAGTAATAGTGCGCAGGCTGAGTTATTCCTAGAACGACGCGGCTGAATTGAATTGGCTCCCTAGAGGCATACGTATGTATTTCTTATTTGATCAACTTAAATTCATAAGGGGGTGGTTGGTTTTGTAGCAATTAGGATTATTATTTTTTTTAACTGAGTACAAGCAATAAATACAATTCAGTGGCTGTATTCTGAAAGTACAGCACCAATAACCATAACTGAAAAGTTGTATACTACATGATTGAGTGCAGTCAAATAAGTAAGCTTATAATATATAAATAATACATTCCTCTGAGGTAGGCTGATCGCCTCAAAAAATAACTAAAACGCACAAAAGATAATATATACATGTAGTTAAATTCTGTAGCCTTTCCCCCAGGATTGTTATTCACGCCGCTAGGTGACTGAATGTGTGGCCCAAGCACTAGGACACAGAGGAGACACACTAGGAACATTTTCTTAGCAACTTAAGTTGGAATGAGCTGATCAGTACCTTGGGTGGGGAGTGACAACCAAAGACCTGGGACACAGGGGATCCCTTGGCAATCATGAGCGGGTCCTTGGCCTGTTGTCCTGAAGGCCAAATTACATAATGGAGAGCATATAAATTAAATGGGAATGCAGGAAGAGAAAGGTAGCTGTATACATCAGATTCATTATTGCCACAGTTTAAGAATGTGCTGGATTGAAGGGGTGTAAATAATGATGAGGAGGCTCTTGGAGTTCCCAAAGGAGAGCTCGCTTGGTACGACTAATGAATACACATCATTCAACAATAAATTTAAGTGGAGTAAATAAAAAAATGTGAATACGTGGTGATATCATTTAAGCATTCATTAAGGTGGAGGCAGTGTGCATGGACTTGGGTGACATCATTTGTATCATCACTCTCCAGTCCAGTGTTGATTGAGGTGGGTAGGGCTTGGTGACACTATCTGCATTATCGCAGCAAGTTTCCCCTACCTTATGCCTGTCCAGGAGAGCTGCCTGAGAGTCTTGGAGGTCTCACCCTAATTCAGGAGTCTTCCAGACATCTCAGGAGACTGAGCAACTATTATTTTTATTTCATTGGTTTATTTTTTTCTTTCTGGCTTCTTTTTGTGCTCTTAGCAATCAATTGATATTTCAAACAGTGTCATTTATTTAATGCATACAAGACTGAACTGCTCTCTTTATAAAGGGCAAACAAGAAACACAGCTTAGTGATTTACATATTGGCTGAATAGCACAGATGGAAACTAGAAACAAAAAACATTTATTTAGTAAAAGTCCCAACAGTGAGTGCAAGAAAAACAAACCAAAAACAAAGATGTGCAAACCTTTTAAAATAAAACAAATCACAATGGGGCTCATGTAGAGTTGGCCCCATATCATAGTGATGATGATGACAATGGGGCTCATGTTAAGTTGGCCCTATATGCACCCTGACCATAAACATTAAAAGATGCTTCATTCACGTGCATATATTCAGTGGGCCGCGCAAGGCACACAGCTCTACAATGTGCCAGGTTTTGTTGCACAAACCACAAGAGATATGACCCCTAATAGGTGTATCCGTATCTGTATACAAATCTACCTTAGAGTAGCTCAGTCGCAATTACGTGAACCTGCCCTTACTGTACTTGGCCAACATTCAACCGCTGCTCCCCTGCCCCGTTCCACCTCTCCAGTTGTAAGATGAAAAAATCTGTTTGTGTATTCATTTTTGGTGCACAAGAGCAGTACAAATATGTGTATTTTACGCAAATAAAACATACATCCAACTCTGCAGGAAGCCCAGTAGATTTCATTATGTTGCAAAGTGGTATTAATTGTGAGCTGTATGTAGTTTTCACTGTAATGTTTTGTTATAACTCCTTACTAATCATGGTACCTGACCTTAAGGCACCAACTAAAACATCTCTCCATAGACATTACTAGAGCCTGTGACACAAGCACTCATTAATAAGTCAATATATTGAAAACAGAGCAAATCAGTAACCAGACATTTAACTTAACAGAAAAATGTTAACATGAGTTTTGCCCTAACTTACTATAACTGTAAGTTGGAGAGATGCAGAGGTAGTGAAACTATGAAAAGAGTGAGGTAGGTGTGACTGAATGATGCCAGCCGCAACATCAAGTGGACAGGGCTAGGTGGTCGATGATTCAAATAGCATCGTCATGTCTTGACCACTCTGTATTCACTGAGGTGGATGGGACTTGTCACGTCCTGGCTCACCTTGCAGTAACAGTACTTGTAGGAGAATATACTGCTCTCTCAGAGGTCTTCCGCAATACCCGAGAGACTCCAGAATTGTTACAAGCCACGGCGGTGCCTAGCCGCCGCGACTCACTGCTCAGCCGTGTCCCGGCCGTCTCTATGACGACCGGGACGTCACTCCGGCATTCGCCCCGGTCGTTAAGGCAACGGTCAGGACGCAGTCCTTTCTAACGCCACATCCCAGCATTAGGAGCAGCTGGGCGCTTGTGCATCTATCTAAATCTACTTTATTTATCACCACTTGGGACATATTACCACCTCCTGGGCTCCCCTGCTTCCACTGGCCAGTCTGTGTATATAAGGCAGGGATATGCTGGTTATAGCGTAGATTCTGTCTGTTGCTGACCTGCTCCTGTTCTGATTCCTGTGTTCCTGTGGATACTCTGTCCCTCTGTTATTGAATCTCCTGTTGTGAACCCTGGCCTGTTTCTGGATTCTGCTTACGTTCTGGTGGCCCTGACCTTTGGCTCGTTATTCGGACATCCCAGGTAGCTGCCAGCCCTGACCATTTAGCCTGTCCCTTTACTCCTCTGATTGCTTTGGACCCCTGGCCTCCAGCTTACGTCTGCCCACCCGTTATCATGTGGATGCCTCCTCCTACCTTCCGTTGCGGTAGTGTTAATAAACTTGCACTACATCAAAGTTAAGTCCTGGGGGCATCCGAGTACCTGTGAGCACGTCAAGCTCTACGGGAAAGCCGGCTGCTATAGGCGAAGACCTCTGCCGCTAGTTCTGCTAGTTTATTACAAGACCTGACAACCTAACAAGAATTAAGTGTTGAGTGGGCAAACACGGAGAAGCAAGTTTTGCATGTCTGACGTTTTTTTTTTGTTTTTTTTGAGTCTCCTTCATCTTCATTTGGCCTACTAAACTTCCTTCACTTTTAATATGCTGCACATTCAATGTTTCATACCATCTCCCTCAAGTTGTCCTTTAACTCTCTAGATATGTTACTAATTGATGCTACTCTCCAGGATTATTGGAAGTCTTCCTGGACTCCAGGAAGAACAGGCTAAGCTCCCAGAAATGCTCTAACTGGCCTGCAATTCACATCACATGATAAGTTTTATCATGCTCGCTCAATTTTTTCTCAATTTGAGAATAAGTGCTTTTCAGATTTGGACCGTACAATATAGAACTCCAAAATCATTACTTTGCCAGATTTGTATTGCAGTTCACCTTTCACAAACTCAGAGGCTGACAAGTTCATTAATATACTCAAGAATGAAAACATTGACGCGTGGGTGTTTTCATAAACAGCAAGAAAATAAGAACTGCTGGCTCCCTAAAGCATAAGCAATCTATGGAAATAACGTTCTTTTAGATAGGAAGCAGGAGAGACAGCCCTGAACTACAGGCCCTGCCAGACACCACCTCACCTCCCAGATACACAGTCAGTCTAACACACATACAACCAGCAGTTCCATTTCAGAAGCCTCTTCAACTGCCTATTAAACAACACAGTACAGCCAAAATGAGCAGAACCAATGTATGCCTAATTATATTATGCGGTAAAATGCCACAACAAAAAACTGAAGAAATAAATAGATCATATTTTACTAGTAGGACTGTGTGGCTATATTAATATACCCGAGAAGTCTCACTAGTGTCAAGAGTGCAAAGCACTTTCCAGAAGAATTAATTTTTGAATGTAGGCTTCTAAGACCCTGAAGTGGGACAGCTTTTTACCATTTCACATCTTCACTAAAAAATATCATCTAATAAAGCCATTACACATTGTACTTAATGGGATTTATTTTGAACTGCTGATCTTCTTAAATCCTGTCCACATTTCTGTGAATGATAATGTCTCACAAATAAAATGTCTTCTATCCTGCAGACCAGGGCCACCAAATTTTGTATTACCTGGACAGATCTAAACTTACAGAAGGTGGCGTGATCTACTCGTCTGCCTCACGCAACGTAAACGTACTAATTGTGTTCAAGTCAATGTTGAAAGCACAAGAGCGGGTATACAAAATGCTATAGAAGGTTAATATTCTGGTTCATGTCACATGTAGTCAACCTGTGGAGCTCTTGTCTTCTTCCCCAAAGGATGGCCAGAGTGACATTAGCTAGTGATCAAGTTTTTTGAATTGTATCATACAACAAATTGATACAGAAGTAGAAAAGAAACCCACCTCTGTATGAAGCACTGGAAAATATACATCTGTAATACAAGCCTAACATCATACCGTCAATAAAGGCATATCGGGGGAGTAGAACACTTGCTATGCAGCACAACCATCAGCAAATGCATAGTTGATAGTGGCGGAAAACACATTTATAGATGTGCATTTTTATACGTATATATTACAGAGGCAGCCAAGCACTGTATCCCGCTGTGAGGGA
Source organism: Mixophyes fleayi (assembly GCF_038048845.1). Classification (NCBI taxonomy): domain Eukaryota; kingdom Metazoa; phylum Chordata; class Amphibia; order Anura; family Limnodynastidae; genus Mixophyes; species Mixophyes fleayi. The sequence continues at coordinate 232,612,006 of NC_134405.1, forward strand.
GACAGATTCATGTGCATGTTGTGTGAAGTTGATTAAATCCCATTGCTAACACTGCTGCTGACTGTATGTTTTAAATCTATAATAATGCTGTAATACTCCCAATACAATGTATAATGTTTGCAGTCTATAAAATATAAATTTATAAATAATTAAAATATTTGTGTAAAAGGTACAACAATCGACAAGTACGATAAGTATTGACTTCACATACACTGTATGAGGTGTGATTTAATGGAAGCCATTAACATCTGTCCATAGAACCAACATATAAATCCCAGGAAATAACATGGCTAATAAAAAATAAAACCTAACTATTATAGTATATTATGTGAGACATGACAACAGAGCTGGTCAAATACATATATATGACCAACACATGATTTGTATTTATTCATCTCAGTTGGGACCGGAGTGCAGCAGTGTGCACCATGTAAAATTCTTAGAACTGCTTTCATAATAAACCAGTTGGAACTCAAACACATTACATTAGTTAAATAATTAAATACTGTATCACTGACTGACTATGTGCAATGGAAAAATTATATGCTACCACTTTTATTTATTTATTTTAAGTTTCAAAAAAGAAAAATGCCAATGCTATTTAATAATCAGTTTCAGCAATACGTAATTTTGTGTTAGCTCTTTATATACGGATGTATTTCTTTAAATAATTGGACTATCTACTGCTGCTGTAAACTTTCACTATAGTTTCAGGTGGAACCTGACTGGTGCCATTTTGTTCTGTATGGAAGTAAAACGCTCACAGTCAAAATAACAGATCAGTGTCTACAATTCAATTCTTGTAACATCTTTTATATGTTTTTTCACCATTAACTCAGCAAAATAATTTACAGTAATGTAAATATTTAATAATCATGAGAAGCATTGTTAGATTATTAACTTGAGCAGCATTATGTATTGGCAGATTACAGATTTATCTAACAGTAAAAACTAGTATACCCCTGTTCCGCACAACCCTTTCCAAAGCAATGCTGGCAAGCAAATATAAATTACAGTGCACTCATATCATCCAATCAATACCTCAATTCCATATGAACAAGCTACGCCGAAAAAGCTAAAAACACTCAACACAAGACAAGATCAGGTGCAATTTCCATTAAAAATATCAGTGCACAGAACACACACAATGAAAACAACAGAATGCTGACAATTTGCAGCTAGCTGCATCAAGACCAGCGACTCTCAAGCCTTCTTATTAAAATATCATTATCAGGTCACTGCAGCGAGTCTGGATTGCAGGAGCTACGGTCAAAGGAACAGGAGAAACAAGCCCACATGTAAAATAAAGCATGGATGTTTGTGTGTTATGTTGTAATACAAAATCACACAGCATTTCATGTATTTCTCTTATTTTAACCTCATCACTGCCACTAGGAGCAGGGAAATCTATCTCTGGAGATATGAATGCTGTGTGCACTAATGGACGTGCATTGCTTTTTAAATTACTTCAATATAATCACTAGGGTGATTCTGTATTTACTGAGAAACCTTGTCTTTATAATATTGCAGACGGGCAAAGTTTTGTATGCCTGGAAGACCGTATTGAATAAAGCTGCACTGCCTTTTAAACACAAACATTAAGAATTAGTCATTATTCCAACAATTTTTTTGTTATTTGAATGGTAATTTAATTGGAGTATGTGAAATCCAAGGAAATTATTTGCTGGGCTCTGCTTGGCAGAAATCACTTAAGCAAATGTATGGATTTAGAAATGTATGGATTTAGAAATGTATGGATTTGCAAAGAGATCAGGAGGTCATAGGTTCATTATTTCCTAATCAGAGCTACATATAGCTGAAATGAGAGACAGCAGCACCGCTGGTGCACTTGTAAAACAGTCCTTCCACAATCCCAGCCATTAATACAACAGATGTGTGTATGAGCACACAACTGGGTTTTACATATTAAGTTATGGTCAAAGTCAGTGACCAATTGAACAGATCTGAAAACTTATTTTCTAGGAAGTTCAGTATTCCACATTATATCTGTGTATAGTAGTGAAAAGACTGGTTTCATTATATCGGCTGCTGAGTGGATATGTCACTGAACATGTAAAACATCAGTGTATTCCTTTAGCATGGATCATGTAAATACCCGCATATAATCATAAGGAGAGAACTGAGCTATAACAGAAAGGCCTTGGAGTGAATGGCTTATACGAGATTGTTAAATTGTTAGGACAGGCATATTTGTAAATCAAAAGCATGAGCCAGCGCATTTGAAAAGCCGAGGAGAGATGTCAGTGGCTGAAACAGCAGAAGAAAAAACACCGTACCTTTAACCAGTCTTCGCAGGATTTGACAACGACATTTGAAAGAGACAGCTATCATTCTTCTTTGCTGCTTTCCACCGGTAATGCTCATACACAGCCCAGCGCGGAGAGATGTAGCAGCAGTAGCACAAGCATATAAATTCCTTGCGCGTATAACAGGAGAAGGTAGTCCCAGAGGGGAGTGACACGGTTTGATTCCTCCTGGCTGATGCAGAGATCAGCTCTGTGTCATCTAATGACAGTGTATCAGTCACACAATTCCACGCTGCCACTGGAGCAAGGAACCTGCAGCACTGGATGAAATGCAGAACGGGCAGGAGTCCTCCCTTCTTACAAGCATTACATGGAGGAAGGTAAGATGATGAGCAGGATGGAGCCAGCTCCTTCTCTCTCTGGGTTACTCCCATTCATGCTCTGAGAGCTGTGTCTGACATGGGAACATAGACTGTAGAGGGCCGTACAGTCAAACATCTGCTGTAAATCTGCATCCTTCCTTGTCCATCCTATCAATGGGATGTTCCTATACTGGTAGGTTTAACACATGCAGTGCTGAAAAATTCTGGTCATTCTTAACTCATCCATTAGCTGAACTATTTATAATTGAGCAGTGAAAGGGTTAGTTTTCTATCACTGTGCTGGAAGAGACAGAAAACTTACCATCACTGCTAGATAGTGCAGGCTAACTGGGAAAAAAATTGTTAAAAAAAGAGTAAATGAATTAGAGCCTTCTTCAAGTATTGTGATACAAGCCGCAGAATTTGCCCATGGTAAACGGAGACCCCTGATAAAAATCGTCTCTGCCAATATCCTGCAAGGACAAAGCCAACACTGGTCCAGGAACTTTGGTAAGTAGGGAGAAACCCTCAAGAACTTAAATAGGCCCCTTAGGGGTCTATGCATTGCACTGTGATCAGCCATTAAAAGGAAGAACACAGCAGTTTTCTCTGTAAAATTGCATCAAAGGTTTTTGGCAGGATTTCTCTTGCCATAACCGACTTACCATTTCCTAATGCAGATTAATATGGGGACTGCGCAGTTCTGCAATGCATCAAGCTTTGAAAAGCTTTGCTTTTAGCAGAAAGGCAATGTCATCTCAGGATGGCGTTACCTGTCAGTGTCTGTGGGATCCAGCTGAAACCTCTCTGGCTTCACAAAATTCCTCACTGTGGAAGCGCTGTGTGTATGCGCATAGCACTTCCTCCTTTCACCAACAGCGCTAGGCTAATGGTAAATAGGAACAACAGGTCACACCAGAGATGTCACTTTGCCTGGGCTCCCAGAGTAGCCCTGATATGGGGTATTTTAGCAATGCTTAAATATGCACTGCTGCGACTTGCAGCAATGCATATTTACTGGCACTGCATTATATTAAATGCATAGAACTCAGTCTTTAAAAAAACAAACCCTCACTTAGCATTTTATGTTTATCTCCATATAGATCAAAAATTGCGTCATTTTAGCCCCCGCCCCCGGGGCGGTGAATCGCGGCGTTTGAACCGTATTCTGCCCACTTCTGGGCAGAACAGGGAGATTGCCACACTCTCTCGGGAGTCCGGGAGACTCACGCAAAATGCGGGAGTCTCCCGGACGTTCCGGGAGAGTTGGCAAGTATGCATACCAGTGCACAGTAAAGTTACAGAGCTAATGCACTTGCTCACACTGCAGCACTTCTTCCAGGCATATATAAATACCTCCCACCTCCAGTCTTCCCTTGCTCTACAGTTGGGTGCAAATATCCAGAAAAAAACAAAATATGTCATTACCATTGGAATTAATCAATAAATTCTTTATGACTTATGGGTTATTAGCTTATTTGAAAAAATAACTTTTAAATGCACATCTATATCCAATTATCAAAGTCTCACTGCTCATTCAATGGACTTGATATTATCAATCTAATACCAACCTGGTCTTATAAATAAGAAATATGAATTCTAGTCACTTTTTCAAGCAGAGGACAAAAAAACTTGTAGTTGAAATAGTAAACACAACACCTAGACCCACTCCACTGCCCTGATATGCCCAATTTTACTGTGTAACTATGTTAGAGGTAAAGAAATATGCCTGCATCTTCAAGTTTAGGTAGACACTGTAGCCAGGGCCGCCAAGAGGAATTTGGGGCCCCGGTAAAGCAACTTTCTGCCCCCCACTCCAAACATAGAAGTGATAAGTGCCGCCGTCCAGGTGCGGTGCCGTCGAAGAGGGTGTGGCTACACAAGCACGGGAGTGTGGCCAACATGAGGTGTGGTTGCGCCTCTTTAGACAGTACATATTAATTATTAAAATAGTGTTGCTCTCACCTACCAGTTATTGCAGCTTTCACAACCTGGTACTGGATTCTTCTATGAATCCCTGAATGTTGGGACCTGTTTAGAAAATGTACAGGTACATGAAATATGGAAAGCAGAGCAATAAGTGACCACAGAAATTATAGAGAATAAGCAAAGCACCCTTGTCACCACCAAACAATACACAGAACCCTTGTGACCACCAGACAATACATTAAGCACCCTTGTGATGCCACACAATACAGAGGGTAACCATGTGACCACCACACAATACAGAGGGCAACCATGTGACGACCACACAATACAGAGGGCACCCTTGTGACCACCAACTCAAGTACTTAAAACCAGATCCAGATAAAATTGCGTCAACAGATCAGGAGATCACGTGAAAAAATAATTTGACATGTTGCAGGTATATTGCTTTTTGTAAAGAAAGTCTCTATACATACACACACTTTATATACACACACACTTTATATACATTACACACACACGTTTTGGAATCCGATTTTTTTGTAAAATCCCTATTTTTTTGCTAAAATCACATAATTTGGCTCTTTTTTTTCCCTACATTATTATTATTACCCCCAA